>NC_043703.1:85074986-85242191 GCF_006229205.1 Suricata suricatta | reverse complement strand
TTTCCATCATCATCTGTTGAAAATTATGCTTTCCCCATAGATTTATGTTGGTGCTTTATCAAAAATCAATTTCTGCATGTTTAAGTTTATTTATGGACTCTTTTTTTCTGATCCTTTGATCTATATGTCCATTACCCAGCCATTACCCAACTGTTTCGTTATTACAGCTCTATATTAAGTCTTAAAGTCAGGTTACATAGGTTCTTCAACTTTGTTCTTATTTTTAAACAATATTTTAGCTATTCTATGTACTTTCATTTTCAAGGTAAATTTTAGAATTCTCACAGAAATTATAGATGCTGATTCTAATGCTGGGAAAATAAAGCCCACACTGATCCCAAAGACTGAAGAATATGTACAGAAACTAGGGGCGCCTGGGTAGCTCGGTTGGTTAAGCATCTGAGTTTGGCTCAGGTCATGATCTCACAGCTCGTGAGTTCAAGCCCCACATTTGGCTCTGGGCTGACAGCTCAGAGACTGGAGCCTGCTCAGATTCTGTGTCTCCCTCTCTTTCTCTGCCCTTCCTTTGCTCACAGTCTGTGTGTGTCTCTCTCTCTCTCTGTTCCTTCCCTGCTCACGCTCTGTCTCTCCCTCTTTCTAAGATAAATAAATATTTTTTTGAAATGATGTGCATGAACCAAATAAAGAATGACAAATGCAGGCCAGAGATAATAAAAATGGTCATAAAGTACTAGTTTCAAAGGGATCTTGGTTATAATTTAGTCATTTCACATATGCAAACACTTAAGACTGTTGGCTGGTTTTCATATGGCCAGCACCTCTGTTTCTCCATCCCGTGCATCCTTGGTCCACAGAGTTCCTTCTGGCTTGTATGGTGCACACTCTTTTCTTGGCCCCAGGAGTTCTCATGGAATATTCCAAGAGTGCCTGAGGCCTCACCTTGCTGTGTGATAAAATAGAAAAACCAGAGTTTCAAGAAAAAGATGTAAAAATATGGCAGAAAGCACATTGTTCCTGTTCAGATTTATATAGAAATCTGTACTTACCAGACCTAATATTTCAACCTTTAGTTGGTGGTAGCAGTTCATTCAATGAGCATTTTCAAGCATCTACTTGGTGGTGGGTGCTGTGCCAAGCATGTGTGAGTCACATGCTTTGTCAGTAGGCAAACTCACAAAAAATCTCTTCCCTTTTGGAGCTCATATCCCAGTGATGGGAAACAGAATACAAACAAAAGACACAATTCATAAGTAGAAAATTAAAAGTTGGTGGGTGGCTTCGTAAAAAGGCCAGAGCTGGGTAAGAAAATAGGGAATCGGGGGTGGGGGATGGAAATCGCAATATAAAATCAATTGATCAGATGAATGCTTTGACACCAATGCCCAGAACTGCACTATTCACAATAGCCAAAGGTAGAAGCAACCCAAATGTCCACGAATGAATAGATGGATAAACCAGTTGTGGGATATTCACACAATGGAATATTACTCAACCACTAAAAGGAATGTAGCATTTACACATGCCTCAGCATAGAGCCCTCAAATACACTATGCTAAATGAGAGAAGCCAGACATCAAAGGTACGTACTGGATGATTCCATTTATATGGAACATTCAGAAAAGACAAATCCATAGAGGCAGAAACCAGCAGTGTGCTAAGAACTGGAAGAAGGAGTAATTACTAAAGGGAATGGGATTTTGTTTGGAGTGATGAAAGTGGGAACTAGACAGAGGTGGTACATTCATGGCATTGCAAATATACTAAATGCTACTGAGTTGTCACTTTAGACTGATTAATTTATGGTATATGAGTAGGAAAAAAATCTATTCAGAAGCAAAGAAAAAGAGAACATTGAGTAGTCAGGGTAAGGCTTTTTGAGAAGATACCACTTGACTTGGAGGAGGTGAGAGAGTTAGCCTAGTGGGTAACTGGAAGAGCACAGAAAGAAGGAATCAAGGAGGTGATGGGTGGTCCCAGGTCGTGTGGGCCCTCAGAGCTGCTGCAAGGGATCAGTTCTTCCTCTGGGTAAGGAAGACCTAGATGATCTGACTTGGTTTTAACAGAATCTCCAGAGCCCTAAACTAGGAACAGTCTGACAAGGGGTACCAGTGGAGCAAGGGGAGCTACAGAAGCTATCACTGAAGCCCAGGCACAAGACTGTGGCAGCTAGGGAGAGGGAGGTGGCAGCAGAGGTGGGGGGCAGTGGTAGGATGTGTTTGAAGGTGAGACCCAGAGGGTGTCCCAGTGGATTGCAGGTCAGATGTGTGAGGAATAGAAGAGTCAATCACACAGGGTGAGTTCTGGCTTGAGCACCTGGAGAGATGGAGCTGCCATCAGTGAGGTGAGGAAGACTGTGGGAGAAAGTGTTTTTCTTAGGAGCGAGGCAGGGAAGGAGGGCTAGGAGAGCTCCTAGAATATGAAGTGTGGTGAAGAACAATCTCCCCAAGGTGCCACAGTGAACGGTGCTGCCCCCAGAACCTTCTCCCAAGACCTAGGCCAGGCTGCCCACCACCACACAGGGTCTGCCCCCCTCCATTGTAGGCCTACAACCTCCCCCTTTGGGAGTATGGGAGGAAAGTGGCATCCTAAATGTTCTCTAATAAAATGGGGACAAGACTTCCCCTTTGCGTATTCTTGTGAGAATTACTGAGAACCTGACCCACTCAGATTCACGTATGTGTAATGTGACAAAAATGTCCTGGCTTTTGAAATGGTTTACAGTAAGACCATGGCCAGCTCTGGAGTGTGAGACCTACATCTTGATTGAATTATGACAGCAGGCAAGACGAGCGGAGAAGTCTTGCAGGGTGTCTTAAGCGATGAAGCATTTGAGTGCCGCAGTCCAAACGCAAGTTGCTAGCTGCTACCCTGGAAATAAAGGTTTTGGGTTTTGTTTATGTTTTTTAGCAGAAATGTCAGAGAATTAGATTAGAAATAGGGGCATGCCAGATTTCAAAACTGTAACCCCAAGTCAGAAGAAAATTTTGGCTAAACTAAAAAAATTAGAAAGCAGTTTTGGCCAAATTAGGTTAGATTCATTTTAAAAATGGAGAGTAGTTCTGAGAACTCTTAAGAAGAAGAGGGGATCCACTACAGAAGCAAGCAGACGTTGAAAAATTTCTCCTTAACTTGACAAAAGCTTTCGGGTCCTCTGAATCTCTGTTTTATTTACTAATTAGAAGCCTTTGCCTCACATTTTGTCTTACTAGGTTACTATGAACTATTATAGTTCTGTGTTGGATGATGTCTTGGTGGTCAGAAGCCAAAGTGGCTTAGTGATTTATGAAGAAGAAGCTTTCGAGAAATCAGACTATTTTGTTTAATAACGCATTCACGATTATAAGAAAAAAAGCATTACTGCCCTCTTCTATCTATTCTTTAGTTGACATTCAAGAAAAAAAAAACCTTGGCTTTGAGGTTCAACAAGTTTGGTTTCACCCTAGCCACAAGTGGATGAGCTTGGTCTAATGATTTAACCAGCCGCATCCATGGGTTTTATTTTAATCTGTAAAATTTGAATGGTGTTGTTGATAAGAAGCATGCGGTATTGTGCTTTAGATGAAAGGATTTTATGGGTTTTTTTAATTTAAAGGGTTTTTTTTTTAAATTTTTATTTTAAGAGAGAGAGTGTGTGACCGGAGGAGGGACAGACAGAGGGGAGACACAGAATCCAAAGCAGGCTCCAGGCTCTGAGCTGCCAGCACAGAGCCTGATGCGGGGCTCAAAGCCACAAACCATGAGATCATGACCTGAGCCGAAATTGGACACTTAACCGACTGAGTCACCCAGGCGCCCCAGGACTATTGTTGAATGGACTACTTGATTATCTTACAATAGTCATTAGATTTTACTAAATGCTTCTGCAAGTTTTTCATGATTACGTTAAAATTAAAATTGAAACCTTTTATTTTTAGGTTTATTTATTTATTTTGAGAGAGAGAAAGTGTGAGGGGCAGAGAGAGAGGGAGAGAAAGAATCCCAAGCAGGCTCTGTTCTGCCAGTACGACCCTCATGTGGGGCTCAAACTCACAAACTACAAGATCCTGACCTGAGCTGAAACCAAGAGTTGGATGCTTAACTTACTGAGCCACCTGGCACCCTGAAACCTTATTTTGAACTAAGAAATCTTTTTAAAAAATATTTTAATATTTATTTATTTATTTTTGATATATATAGAGAGAGAACAAGCAGGGGAGAGACACAGAGAAAGAGAGAGAGTCACAGAATCTGAAGCAGGCTCCAGGCTCTGAGCTGTCAGCACAAAGCCCAATATGGGGCTCGAACTCACCAAGTGTGACATCGTGACCAGAGTTGAAGTTGGACGTTCAGCTGACTGAGTCACCAAGGCACCCCTGAACTAAGAAATCTTATTTGAAACTAGGAACCCAATGCAAATGTGGTCTATTCTTATGGAGAAACGCCTATACTTAATAAAAATTTTTGAAAGATATATTAGTAGGCAAAATAAAAGCTCATATTCAAGTAAAAGAGATTTCCAGTTCATGTCATTTTATTTAACAAAATGCTATCTAGAGTTTAATCATGCCTGGGCACTGTTCCAAGCTCACTTACTCCTGATTCTGTGGTGTCAGCATGAAACGCATATGATCTTGATAATAAGAGTTTGGACAACTAAAAGTAGAATAGAGATAAGAAGACCCAATTCCCCGAATTTACACCAAACGTCTTATGGCAAATCTCCTAGCCATGACAGGACTTTGGCATTTCTTCCTCTCAGAGCACATGACTGATGTCTAAACTATGAGTAGATCCCCAAGCAGGTAGGGATGCCTGTTCAAGAACATTGCCTTCCACAATGTGGTGTAAAGAAAACCTTCTAGAACTTTTTGTTAGCAGCACCTCCTCTCACCTTGCTCACCTGGTGGCAGTGTGACCTGGTGGTTAGGTGTCTAGCCTTTGGAGCCAACCTGCTTGGGTTCTATGTCTTAGCAGTTTCTGACTTGGCCAACTTGCGTAGCTTTTCTGGGCCCTGGTGTCCTTATCTGTGACACGGAAATAATACTAATAGCACCTGCCTCCTTGGGTATGGTGACAATGAAGGAGCTAACAAATGTTAAGGCACTTAGAACTGTATCTTGGCATAGAGCAAATTCTAGATAAAGCTTAATTACTCTCATTATGTTATTACACTGGTCTGCAGTTAGTCCCTGAATTCTTCTAGGATATGGTAGGTTTTAAAAGTGAGTTGAATTTACTAATAATAGAGCATTTCAGCTCTGTATAGCTAAAATCTAATTTTGCAATTAACATTTGTTTCACAGGGAGCTGGAGAGTTGAAGGTTATGATCTTTCTTATCAGGCCCCTTGAGGAGCCTTCCCTCTTACTCATAATTTCTCTCTATGTACCTGATCTCCTAAGAAAAACTTCCTTTTTCCATCCAAGCCTACATTCTTACAGGGATTTATATGTGAGGAGCCAACGTGCTGGAAATTGTTTTTGGATGCATCTGCATCACACTTTAGACCGTAAGCAGAGCATTTACAAACCTCCAAAACATCTGGCTGACTTCTTGTTGCTTGTCCCTTTATTTGCTTTTGGAACTCTCGGCACCAAAGCTGTCCAGACTGGAGAGGCATGCTTAGCTTGTGTCTGCAAATGAAGTGTCAAGGGATATTGGGAAAGGCAGACTCATGGCCCCAAGATTCCAAGATCATTTAGAACCAACTGAGTATTTTCAGCATAACAGGGGCATCTGGGCGACTCAGTCTGTTAAGCCTCTGACTCTTGATTCCTTCTCATGTCATGATCCCAAGGTCCATGAGATGAAGCCCCAGATCGGGCTTTACGCTGACAGTACAGACCCTGCTTGGGATTCTCTGTCTCTGTCTCCTCTCTGCCCCTCCCCTGCTCAAGCACATGTGCTCTCTTTCTCTCTCAAGATAAATTAGTTAAAAAAATATTATTAGGGCAATAAAAAACAAGCATTAGTTAGCTTGAGAAACTGATGCTAAATGAAGGGGAGACAATATGACTACTTCTTCTAAAGGGATTACTCAGTTTTGTCATTATGTTTAAATATTTACATACTAAGGCCAAGAATTCTTGGTACATGTTGCACCAGCGGTATTTTTGAACAAGTCATGGATTTTGGCTAAAAGTCACATTTCAGTGTGGGTGGAGTGAGGAATGGTAGGATGTCTTTGGTGCCTCCCCTTCAAAATAAAAGAGAGAGTTCATGCACCTGAGGAGTCCTCAAGGAAGGAGCCAGAAGAGCTGGGAGACTTTCTTAGCTCGGTCAGTGACAGAGTCCATTCTCTCTGTCCTTCATTTGGGTAAGCCTTGACTACTTATTTAAAGTTTACAATAACAACTTTTCCATGCATATAATAAAAGTATCCACGATTGATGTTGACAGGAAATGTGCTTTCTTGGACTTTTATATTAAGGGCTGTTGTGTCTGTTGTACTGTTTGTCCATCTGTATATTAGTTCCATTCCCTTCCCTGACTTTTAAAGAAGAAACCACCTACTTAAATGATTCTCTTGCTGGAAGGAAAAGAGAAAAGTATGTTATTATTTTTCATAGATCTTTGACTATTGTTAAAACACCTTTGGTGAATCTTGGGAACACACCAAGGCAGGGGAGCAGTTTTGAGGGTTTGGTGTAGCGCCCAGGGCGATTACTTGATTAATGCTTTACTTGTCACTTTCCTCTAAGTTTAGCTGCTTTTTGATGGCTCTTAGCATGTGTGTCTACAAGTGGTTCACGCCTGTGTGCCGGGAGGCCCCAGCCTGGGTGGAAATCTGTGGTTTTGTGTTACCATTTATGACATCGCCTTTTCCAGGGTCTGTTGCGTTTCATAGTTTTAATTTGTTTCACAAATGGAAACTATTTTCTTTTCTTCTAATTTAGCTTCTGCCAGTATATTCTCATGGTACCATGAAGCAGCATGACGACTGAAGGCCTATGTGACCCAAAGGTACAGTAGGAATAAGCGAAGTGTTTTGTGTCTAAAGCGCTGCTGTGATACATACTTATATCTAATAAATAGCTGTTGATCGATTAACTCTTCACTGGGGGTGGGGTATTGAAACAGTAAAAATCTTGGCAATAAGTACTTCGCTTGTGATCTTGTATGGTTTATGTTTGAAGCAGTGAAAACGCTTTCCAACTATAAATCTCACGGGCCACCATCTACTCCCTAGGAGAGGCCTTCACCATCCTGTGTCACAGACTAGCCTTGGATAACCTCGCCGGTTTGTTACCAACACTGGCTCTGGGC
Organism: Suricata suricatta; assembly: GCF_006229205.1. Classification (NCBI taxonomy): domain Eukaryota; kingdom Metazoa; phylum Chordata; class Mammalia; order Carnivora; family Herpestidae; genus Suricata; species Suricata suricatta. The sequence goes on along the minus strand of NC_043703.1, from coordinate 85,234,986 downwards.
TGAAAACCTGACAATGAGACCCTGGGTTTTGGCACTCGCCACAATTCTGGTACATTCCACAGCAGCTAAGTTTAGTAAGTATTGCTTTTCACTGAAAAGTGTTAAAATTATAAATTAAGTAATCCCTAAAACATTTGCCTTGTTTCAAACCCACTTGCTTCTGGTTGCTGCAGTTGAATCAGAAACTGGAAAATTCATTTATTCCCTTCAGTAATTCTTTAGAACAAATCTAACAAAATATAGCATAATTTTAGTTTTTAGTATTTCAATACATCCAAGTGTGATCTGCTGCCTGCGCGTAGCAGGTGCTGCACGCAGTTGCTGACCTGCGCATGTTCTGTGAGAGGCGGATGTGGGTGCTCTCTGCTGAAAGCAGCGTGAGGGGGTTAGCTCCAAGGTAATTCATCTGTCTATGGGACCCATTAAAACATTTCATAAAAGATCTTAATCATTTACTTATTCTTTTTCAGTTAAAGCGTCACAGAGAATGGCCCACTTCTAAATTTAATCCTACAAGGATAGAATGTAGGAATTAGGATGTTTTTATACGATCACTTCAGGATCACATTTATGGTTTTTGTTTTGTTTTGTTTTTGGCAGGCAAATCATTCTGGGGCCTGGAAAATGAGGCTTTAATTGTGAGATGTCCTAGGCAAGGAAGATCTCGATACCCTGTGGACTGGTATTACTCAACCAACGAACGCATCACCACCCAGAAAAGAGATGGTGTACTTGCCTTGGGGGAGCGTCTTAAGTTTCTCCCCACCAAAGTCAACAATTCTGGAATTTACACTTGCATTCTCAGAAGGTACCTGCTGCCTGCTGGCACCCAGAATCTTTCAGCTTGCTCCCTTTTCTTTGATAGTGCATGGTCTGAGCTGTCCTCATTTTCCTTCCCTTGCTAGACCTTTCTGGAACAGTTGAATTTACAAAGTGATTTGAATAGAAGAGTACTTCTAGGGACACCATTGTGTTGGGGGTTGGGTGTTTATGAACTATTTAGAGGCAGAGTTGCAAGAATGAATTTGTAGCACAATTAGGAAAAGACTTAGCTTTCCTAAGACCAAGAGAACTGAGAGAAATCATTCACTTTGGCTGGAACAAACCAGCAAAAAGATCCAGTAATCTAGATGTTGGGCATCAAGGAGGCCTATGGTGGTGCAAGAGGGCAATTACCAGTGCCTTATACTGGAAAGATTAGCTGACCAAGGTTGTGTAAGATTGTGTCCTGCAAATGACTTACCTACATAGACATTGTTAAATGTTTTGAGGTTGGACCTGAATTTGGTACATACAATATATCAGATGAACTACATTGGAATGCAAGATGTGCATAGTTTGGCACCTAAATTCTGAGGTAGACTGGTTTTAGTTTCAAATTTATGCTCCATCACTAGTTAGCTGTGTGATGCCAAGTTACTTCTCTGGCCCTCTGTTTCCTGATCTGTAAAATACACATGATAATATAATGCATGTCAAAGCATCCTATGAGAATATGATATAATTTTACCACCATGAAGGCTACATAGTAAACTCTCAATAAGTACTAATTATCTTTAGAATATCCTGTTCTTACATGGCAGCTGATAGAGCGTATAATGAAAAGATGAGGGAATAATTTTCAGGGGTACCACGGGGGCTATGTTTGCTCTCAAATTCAACACAAAGAGTATTTAAAATTCTAGATTTCAATACATATTTTTTAAATAAGAAAAAGAACCTTTTCATATATCAATTGTTTGAAGAATGCAAGTGGCATTCAGTTAAAGCTAGAATGGGATGGGATTATTTCATAATGTTGAGTAACTTTTTAAAATCGTTTGGCTTATTTTAGTAGCCCTACCTCCAATAAGACTGGCTATGTGAACGTCACCATATATAAAAAACAACCAGATTGCAATATTCCAGATCATCTGATGTATTCAACAACATTGGGATCAGAAAAAAATGCCAAGATATACTGTCCTACAATTGACTTGTACAATTGGACAGCACCCATTGAGTGGTTTAAGGTAAAAGGAAACTTGAGGGAAATGGACAAAAATTACACAAAAGAGAGGCAAGTGAAGAGTTACCGAAAATGGGAGTTTTGTTTTTTTTTTCAGGATTGTAAAGCTCTTCAAGGACCAAGGTATCACACACACAAGACATTTTTGCTGATTGACAATGCAACTAGCAAGGACATAGGTGATTATACCTGCAAATTTATCCACAATGAAAATGGAATCAATTACAGTGTCACAGCGACCAGATCACTCACAGTGAAGGGTAAGCCACTAAATTTTTCAATTTAACAAAAATAATGTGGAGAAATTGTGCCCTTCTTGTTGATTTTCCTGTACTGAAGTCCCCCTTACCTTCAGGGAACAATCTGAACCCTCCAATGGCTGCTTGGAACTAGGGATCATACTAAAGAACCTTAGATATACCGTTTCTTCCTACACATACATACATACATACCTGTGCTTATATTTAATTTATAAATCAGGCATGGCAAGAGATTTGCAACAATAACTAGTAATAAAATAGAGCAATGACATCAATATATTGTAATAAAAGTTACCACAGATCTTAGCAAACTCAGCATATGATTTTTTTTTTGTCATTCTTTATTAAGTCGAGAACTTTCACCTTTTCACTTAAAGGAAGTGCTTAATGGCTTCTTTCTGACTTTTCCCAACCGCCAGCATCGTCACTCTTGTGCTTTGGGAGTATTATTAAGTAATATAAGGCACACTTGAACACAAGCAGTGTCATACCATGACCACGACAGTCAATCTCATAACCAAGATAGCTACTAAGTGACCACGGGGCATGTGGCAGATACAGTGTGGATCTGCTGGACAAAGGAACAATTCGCTTCCTGGGTGGGACAGAGTGGGGCATTGTGAGATTTTCTCATACTCAACATGGAAAGCAATTTAAAATGTATGAGTTACTCATTTATGTAGTTTTCAATTTAAACTTTTGGGACAGAGGTGGACCCTGGGTAACTGAAACCGTGAAAAGTGAAACGGGAGATTTCGGGGAGCTGCTATGCTTTGTGGTCCTCCCTAAGATGTCATCCAGCTTCATTTTATCTTGCACACTTTCTACATTAGCACAAAGAACTTTTCTAAATGCACTATCAAGATTTTAGAAATTTTAGGAGGGAGATTATGTTACTAATCTAAAGCCAAACCTGTTCTCTCCTCTAATACCTAACTTTTAAAAAATAGCATGATCTGAATGCCAACTTAATAAGCTTTTTTTTGTGTGTGGGGAGGAAGGCAATACAAGTATTTGGAAAGCAAGATTAACTCTGTTTAATCTCTAATAGAACTAACTAGATGAGAAGTTTAGAAGTTCTATGAAGAACTATAGAGATACGGCTGGGTGGCTTTAACTGACAACCTAAAATTGTCAGGAGGCAGTAAGTAAGCAAGAGTGTTTATTTGGGATTAAAGAAACTTGGGGTACTCAGATTTGGGTAGCAACCCACATAGTGTCCTACTAGGGAACAAAATCAGGGATTTAAAAAGCTTTTATAACATTTATCTATTTTTGAGAGAGGTAGAGACAGAGTGCAAGCTGGGAAGGGGCAGAGAGAGAAAGAGAGAGAGAGAGAGAGAGAGAGAGAGAGAGAGAGAGAGAGAGAGAGAGAGAGAGAGAGAAAGAATCCAAAGCAGGCTCCAGACTTTGAGCTGTCAGCATAGGGCCTGACATGGGTTTTGAACTCAAAAGCCATGAGATCATACCTAAGCCAGAGTCGGATGTTTACCTGACTGAGCCACCCAGCCACCCCATAAAGTCAGAGCTTTTAAAACAAAGAGGGAATGCCTGTGTACATTGTTTACAAAGAACCTCAATGGATATTGGCAGCAGAAGGCTAATCTTTACCGAATATCACTGGTTACTAAGGCCATCACACAAGAAAAGTCTCTGATTGTACCACATGGCAAATGTTTGGGCTTCGTCTTGGAATATTTGTGGTTTGGTCAGTTTAAAAGTTCATGATTCCACCAGCGAGGACAGGGGACCCATCTCCTTAATGGCCTCCTGGCTCCATTTCAAAACCCCTCGACATAACTGATGCCATTCCATTTCACCTTTCACACAATCCTGGTTTGCAATTTGTTCAATGTTATCAATGACCTCAAGTAGCTAATTTGATCCTTGAAAAAAAGGTTTTCAAATGTTAAAGTCTATAAAAGTCTATTCAGAGGAAATCCCTCACCATCAAGCAGGTCAAATCCATAAGGAGTCACATTCTCCTTAGCATCACTTGATCTACGGACACAGGATGAAGTAGGACCAGTCAGTATTGAAGATTTCTCAGTGGGAAGCAATTGTGAAGACAAGTTTTGGTTTGGACGTTTGTGATGCTCTGCTTATAGAATAAGCACCACCAGACCACATTTCTATCAGTGTCTCTCCCTAGTAAGCACCAAAACCATGAGAGGGTCCTTAATCACACTATCCCAAAATCAATGAAAATCAAGGGGAATAGGAATGGAGCAGTGCTCCTTCCCCTACTCCAGGTTGTCAGGGCCACAGAGGTTAGATGTTCTTACAGGATGGACCACAGTGGTGGAAATCTCTGGGCAGAAGCGTGCACCTATGTGTTTATCATTTTCATAGGGCCTTTTTTTTTTCATTCAACAAGCATTTATTCAGTACCTTATGTATGCTAACATTTTATGCAACTTTTGAAAGCTTCCTTTCTGTAGTGTTGTACTTATTCTGTGGAATTGTAGTTTTCTAGCAATTGCCAAGTCATGCAATTAATTTATTGTGTTAGATTAACTAATATTTGTTTTAATGATATAAAAAAGAATAGGAAATATAAAAGAGGATCATAAGTAGTAAGAGAAAATATTACTTGAAGTTTTTCTTTTTCATGTGTCTGTGTGTGTGTTTGTTGTCATGGGTCATTGTCAGAAAAATTTGAAAATAATTGCTATGATATAAGATAGTAATAGGAAAACACAACCATTGAATTGATGACCATCTAACACTATTCTAATACTTATATTCTCTTTGTCTTTGATTTAAGCTGAGGAAGGCTTTTCTTTGTTTCCAGTAATTATAGCCCCTCCACAAAATGAAATAAAAGAAGTGGAAATTGGTAAGAAAACTTCAAGAATGCTATAAATGTTACTTGGAGAATCTGGACTGCCCAATTGTGGGTCATGCAGTTGACACAATGGGTCTTGGAGATTAAATGAACTGTCATGTGTAGAAACATCCACTGGGCACTTGCTAGTATTAGGAAAACCCAGCAGTTGCATTTGTATTGCCCTTGTAACTCCTGGTACTTCACACAGACTATCTTAATTTCATTCTCACTTCTCTCCAGGAGATAGATATTATTCCCAGTTTATGCTTGTGGATATTTAGGCTCAGGGAGGATCAATGATCTACCCAAGATTGTGGATAATCAGTGATAGAAGGATGAGAACTCCAGCTTTCTGACTTTGCCCATCTCTGCCTTCTCTGATTCCCCACCAGAAATGAGATACAACTCAAGTTTGCGGCCCATAAACCAAGTCCCTTCATGAACTGGTTTGGCCCACATTCTGGCCCATCGGAAGCTATTAAACCCCACCTGCCCCAGGGGCCCCACCACACCGACCACCTCACAGTTGTTACACTGAACTCTTACATTGTTGTCACACCATTTCCACATTCTTTCCTCCTTTTGTCCATGAGGTTCCTCCTTCTCATCTCTCAACACTGAGCTTAAATACCGTTCCCCATGCTGTCTTCCTTACCTGTGATAGGCACCACCAGAGTCTCCATCTAATGAGGTCCAGGGAAACCATTTCTGTGTGCAGTGTGGCAGTCCAGAGAAGTCTGGAATGACTTCCGTATTCCCATGTCATTTGTCAATCTTTCTATAGGACACTAGAATACTTTGTGTTTTAATTGTTTGTGTATACCATTATCACCTTCTGAGACACTCTGCATCCCTCATCCGTCTTCAGATACAAATTCTTGACCCCGGAAACAAGGGCTCAGTAAGGGATGCCCAAATACATGAATGCAGGTCTCCAGCAGGAGAGCAGCCCTCAGTATTTCAGTTCTAGGGGGAAGAAGTCTTAATACAAGGGGTAGTAATGGAGAGTGATCTTGAACTATTAAATACTGGGATTGTAGCTGGGAATGATTAACTACTGGATAGTTTTACCAACAAGGTGGCTTACAGAGAGATAAAGAGAATTTGGTAAAAGGAGGGAGGCGTGGAAGAAAGAAGTTAAAAAGAAATTCCAATCTATAGTAAAATATAGCCCCATCTTATTAATGTAGGATTGGTGAAAGCAGAGTTATTCACCTCATTAGCTTCCATGGAAGCTGAGAGGGAGTGTGAGTGGTGCTTTCTCCAAATTGTGAGCCAGGTGGGTGGAGGCAAGGACCCAGAAGTGCTAAAGATGAGGAAGGGGAATGGAATCAATTCCTGGCACACACCAGGCACTCAACGGTTTTTTTTTTTTTTCACATTAAATGCAATACTATTGGCAGCGCTGAATTTTATTGGTGAGTTTCTTCACTTCTCATCTAGGAAAACCAGCAAACATACCCTGCTCTGCTTGCTTTGGGAAAGGCCCTCAGATCATGGCCGGCATCTTGTGGAAGGTGAATAAAAGCAAAGTTCAGAACTTCGGAGAACCAAGAATTCACGAGGACCAGGAGCAAAATCAAAGGTATTTTTATATTGAAGTTGAAACATCCCCACCTCCTCCCACACAATCTGCAGCTGCAAAATCAGCACTAAAAGTAACAGATTGCCTCCTTAGTTCTAGCACTGAGTTGACTTGTATGAGCACCGTTTTAAGAATAGAGCCTGTGAGAGAAGAGGATTTGTCTTTGGAGTATGCCTGCCTGGCTCTGAATCTGCACGGTTGGATACGGCACACCATAAAACTAAAGAGGAGAAGTCCAAGTAAGGAGTGTTTCTGAGACTTTGGTCACCCGAGTTAGCTGCATCAGCTGTTAAACTGAAATCATTTTCTTAGAGAAGAATGTGTTGGCCTTTGGTTCCAGAGGAGGGGGGAGTCTCTCAAGACAAAGAAGTGGCCCATCTCATAAAATGTGTTTCTCCTCTTAAGAACACTGGCCATTTGTAGTATGGTTTGCCTAGTTGCCTCTCTTCTGTTTTACTTCCCCCTTCCTCTTCTTCATTCTGCCCCCTTTTCCTCTCCCTCCTCCTCTGCTTTCTCCTCCCCATCCTCCTCCAATCCCTACTTTCCTTCCTCCAATCCCCTTCCTCTCCTCTCATTCTTCCCTTTCTTCCCTTCCCCCCCTTTCTTTTCTCCCTCCTCCTTCTTCTCTCCTTCCTACTCCTCTCTGTTCTCTCCCTCTTCCCACCCCTTCCCTTCTCTCCTCCCCTTCCCTTCTCTCCTCCCCATCCTTCTCCCTCCTCCTTATCTTCTTCTGTTGGTTCCTCTTTAACACCCAACTGCTTCCTTGGCCATCTTTCCAATTTGATCAGCTCTCTCTGTCTCTCGCATATGAAAGACAATGCACTAACAGTACACTGTCAACATGTTTTTTGTTTCATGACTTTTAAGACATGTTATAAACATGTTCTCTCGTAATTTTTTCATCATAAAGAAAGTGTTAGTGAGGCTGCCAAAGTGGATAAAAAGGTAAAGGGCTTAATTACTGCCCCCCTCCCGTAAGAAAATCTTAAATGCTACTTTGTAATAAAGACATCACGTGCTATCATTGTTAAATTTTATAAAAGATTAAGTTTGCTTATTTATTTATTTATTTATACTTGCAAAACCTAAAGTGCTTACTCTTTGGTCCTTCCCAAAAAAAGTGTGTGACCGCTGCATTCCGTCCCTTTAAAAGAAGTGATTTGCATGCTGATACTATACTGTATCCCTTAGTTAGCTTTATAACCAACCTTGATTTTGGGTAGAGTGAGTCTTCCAATTTTGTTTTTATCAAGATTATCTTGGCGATTCTTGGGCCTCTGTATTGCCATATGAATTTTATTCAGATATATTTTGATTATAAACATGTTTTTATACAAGTCACCTAGAAGGTTTTATAGCTTGTTTTAGAGTTACTTAATGTATAGTAGAAGTCTTCCCGTGATATTAAATGTTCTTCTACAACACATTTTTTAATGGCTTCACAGTATTCAATTATACAGATAAACTATCATTTATGTTACCAGATACAGTACTTGGCTACCTGTCTTTCTTTTTCTACCTTTTTAAATATTCAGTTTTTTACATATATTTTTTTAAAGTTTATTTTTGAGAGAGTGTGTGTGTGCACGGTGCACGAGCATGGCAGGAGCAGAGAGAGAGAGGGAGAGAGAGAGAGAATCCCAAGCAGACTCCACGCTGTCAGCAAGAAGCCCAATGTGGGGCTCAGTCTTACAAATCATGAGGTCATGACCTGACCTGAGGTGAAATCAAGACATGGATGCTTAACCAGTTGAGCCACCCAGAGACCTTCAAAATTCAATTTATTCAAACTAAAAAAAAGAAAACAAAAACCCATTTCTTGCACTTCCATCCTCCCTCCATCACTGGTAACTACAGATGAAACAGGTGAAACTCAATGAAAGTTTGGTAGCTCAGCTCATTTCTTTATTGTATCTGTTATTCAACATGCAATTCAGGTACCACCTTTTATGAGGAGCCTTCCTTGATCACCAGTTTGGAGTGTATGTTCCTTTCAGGTATTTCTGTAGGACCCCATTTCTAGCTCCACACTCTTTGCACTTACAACACTCTGTTTGAGAGTCTGCTGAACATAACTGTAAGCTCTGTGAGGTCAGGAGAGGCATCTCATCCATCTCTGTGTCCTCAATCTGCAGGGCAGTGCCTCGTACCTACTGTGTGAGCAGTAAAATCTGCCAAATGAATAAATGAATGCACTAAAGTTATCAAGGAAAACTCTTATTGTACATTTGTACTGCTCTACCTATAAGGCTTAATTATATCACAAAACAGCAGTTTACATTTATGTTTGTTAGGTTGAATAACCTTCCCTATAACTTGGAAAGGCTGAATTATTTATAACTTCCCTATAGTTTCATCTGATTCGAGCATGCCTGTAATGACTTCATTATAATTCTGATGCAATAGAATATAATTATAACAAAACTATGAAACTGACTACTCTTCAATAGATTGTGATCAGACACTATATATAATCTTTTAAAATGTAACATTCCCTTTCACAAATAATCAGTGGCGATGGGGACAAGATGTAGAGAATGATCGAATGATCTGTCTTGGGTATAGGTAACAAGAGGACACATTGTCTGTAAAGAATCCAAAGCAGGAACAAGACCATCTAAGAGTCATTGTGCTTTTTATCATCACCTTGCCCAGACATTGCTAACCAATGTCAGTGATGACACACTCCTCCTCTCCTCTCGGGGGCAGACTGTTCCTTCACTCTGTTGGTGTGTCCTGGCAGGCAATGATGTCAGCAAAAATAGCTGTACAAACATTTCCTTCCTGAGTACATGCCAATTTCCTCACTTGTTTACATTACAAACAGGCAAAGACATCCTGTTTGTTAGATGATGCATTTAATCTAGTGTAAATGGGTGGGGAGAAAAATATGGGATTTTTACACTTGTAATTCCATGTACAACTACAGGGAAATTATTTAATGTGTTTGTCAAATAGTGAAAGGGAGAGTTGAACCCTCAGTTTACACCCCCTAAGTGGGATATAGCCCAGATTAATGTACATAAATACAGAAGTATGACCTGATTGGAAAAAAAAATTGGGAGTGATGGAAAAGGAGACCACCAATTTGATGTGTTTGTGGTAAGTCTCTGCCCGAGGTGGTGCTTTGGATTTTTGTTTTAGTGTAGACTTCTACCACAAATTTGTAAGTGTTTTAAATAAAACAAACAGAATCATGACTACTGTAGATGATTTTGAGTGCTATTGAGTACCATGGGGCTCCCGCTTCCTTGGTTATAACCAAGTCACCCCAGGACATATGGACAATTCTAGATCATGTCAGGGCAATGTTGGGATGGTAGGGGCACATTGGTTCCCCAAGGAAAGGGGAAGTTGCGGTCTCCAGCCTGGCAATTCCATTGCATCATTATCCCTGTGTGTGGCTTATGTTGTCACTTTAGGAATGTTCTCTCATTACTTGTGTATTCGAATTATTTTCATGTTACATGTACTTGGTGATTTTTTCCTTCTAGTTTATTTGTATTTTCTACCTTTCCCCTGCTTTTCTTCAAATTCACACGGTTACATTCTGGGGGTGCCCAGCTGTCTTAGTCGGTGGAGTGTGCGACTCTTGATTTTGGGGTTGCGAGTTCAAGCCCCATGTTGGGTATAGAGATTACTTAAAAATAAAAATCTTAAAAAAGCACACGAAAAGCATGGATACACTCTGTTTTGACAACTGTGTAAATTAAGCACAAACTGTTGCCACAGCAGCTTGTCATAATGAATTCCTTTATTTCTAATCACAGAATAAAAGAAATTACAACACTGTCTTGAGTTTAAAAAAACCAAAACTCTAAAAGCTTATGTTCACATATTATTCGATGTGATTAAATAAATATCATAATACTCATAATAATAGTAGTACACATTTCTTCTCTGTTTCCTTTGGACCTATCTATTTATTTTTCATTCAATTTCTCATTTACTTGACCAATATTCCATGAAGAAGAGACTGTCACTACCATCCAGTTTTGCAGAAAAGGAAACAGAAGCAAATGGAGGCTGAATAACTTACCAAATATTACAGTTAGAGCCAGGATTCCAATTTAGATAGTGTTTTCCTGTTTATAAACACTTTCAGAAAGTATTTAGTGTTTAATCACTACAGGCAGAAGTATTTATACATGTATAAAGTCATTAGCAAGAAGGTATGGGATCTCAACTTCCTTTGCTGTCTTGGTTAACTTCTTTCCTCCTGTTGAAAGCAGCCAGTCACATGCACACTTACTTCACCAAAACCTCCACACTCCCGGAGTGTGTCTAGGTAGGACCTTTAGAGAGAGTGAACTGGGGCAGAGTATAGACAATCCTGTTGAAATGCTTTACTTAAGGAGTGTTTATCATCTACGCGGATCATGGTGCAGTCAGTAAACTCTCTGCCAATTTTCAGCAGCACACCCGCTCCCTGGTTTTGAACCACTTCACCTTGACCATTCTTCATTTCATAGTGCTGGATGCTCAGGAGGCTGATGAGCCAAGAAAGAAATTTGTGACTATGGATCAGTGATTTTCCACAGCAAGCCTAGGAACCCATGCTTTGAGGCATCAGATGAAAATGCAGGGAGAATCCTATAATAATCAAATCTCACGGGAAGTCCTCATGTTCATTTTTGTAAAGGGATAGTTAATTCTAAAGAGAGAAGTAAACTTAAAATGTCCAAAAATACTACTAATGAGTACAATTCATGTGTTCAGTGTATATGTATCTGTTATTAGTCCTTGAAAATGGGAACCATCTTGCATATGCACCTGTGCAGAAGTGAGTACAGGCCCCAGTTCAGTGATGCCTAAATGATGTCCACCATGAGAAAAGTAAGGGTGTGTTTAGAACTTAGAACCCCAGTAGTTTGACTTCTCCATCGATGATGTTTTCGTGGCTTACATTGTTCTTGTTTCTTCCCTGCTTTCTGATGCCCCCAGCCCCAGATGCAGTAAGACCCCAAGACCTGTTGATTCATTCTCTTTCATGCCCCAGTGCCAGGTGTATCCATCGTTTTCTCATTATTACAGGAGTCTGAACCTCCTCATCTCTCACTGTAAGGACTGCAGAAACTTCCCATCAATTTTACTCTAAGCTCCTACACCCTCTCCCACAGAAACAAACCTTCCCCTACCTTCAGATGAATCTTCCTTATAAATCAATTTTGTTGTTAACAGCCCACTCAACACTATTCAGGGGCTCCTGTGACCTTCACAATAGAGACAAAATACCTTAACAGGAATCTCAAGTCTGGTCAGAACCTGGTGCTGACCCACACTTTTTCCGGTGCCTGCCACTAATTCCCCAAAAGGGATCACTCCAGTTCCTCAGAACACATACCCCTCTCTGCCCTTGGGCTCCGAGCATCTGCTCTAGCCAGGAATACATTTTTCTTTTTTCTTTTTTTTTTTTTACAGTTCTCTAATACTTACCTGTCCTTCAGGGTAAGGAAGTCTCCTCCTGCAGGAAGTTTTCTTTGCCTAGTCCAGCATGGAGCGAGGACTCCTAAAAACCTCTGCCAGCTAAAATTGCACTTTTACCTCCTATCTTAGTTATGTTTACTTTGGCCCTGACACCTTTTATGTTCTGAGAATCCCCTACAATGCCTAGCCTTGCATAGAGAAGGCGCTCCATAAATGTTCACTTACTGATTCTTAAAGCAGCCATGAAAATTCCAGCGAAGCATCTCTTGTGTGAATCTCTCATACTCCCAATGGATGTCAGCATCCATATATTTGTTTATTTTACCTTGCTCTAGTAACAATAGTGATCACTTTTGTCTTCCCTTTGTCTTTTGAATAGTTGACGATCAAAGCACCTACTACATACTTATAGGATTTAGCATCTTGTTAATGGTAATCAATATCATGGTGATAATGCTAAAAGTGTTCTGGATTGAGCTTATTCTGCTCTGGAGAGACATATCTAGACCTTACAAAACTAGGAATGGTAAGTGGCAAGTTTCAAATTCTTCCTCAAAAGAAAAGGATCCCTAATGGCCAACAGTTACTTGTCTGTTGATCTCTTGATAGATGTCGATTAAACCCAGGTTTTGTTTGTAAATGTATTAAGATTAGATTTTTTTTCCACCTCATTTAGCAAGCATTTTCTATCCTTTCTTGTTGCTCCTCCTGGTTCTGAGATCACCTCAACACCTCAGGTTTCCTCCCCAACAGGATTGCCGTTACTACTAAATCAATAGCAGAATCTGCCCCAAGCCCAGAATGGTTTAAACAGTTTGGAAAATGTGTATTGGTGAAACCTTATGGAATTCAAAACATTAACGAAATTGTTCCCGTTTTCCAGATGTGAACAGTTTAGGAGGGTGTATTTTATGAATGTGGGTGTATTTTACCAGAAAGCCCACTCCATAAAGAGTACTATCTAAGCACATAAGTAGACATATGAAAGAATATAATTATGCCCTGCTAAATAAGAACACCATTCTTTCACTTGAAGGCAGATATACTTTACATTTTCCCTATAATCCTCTCAATTGGGACAAATTATTTGATTTGTGGGAAATGCAGATCCCTTAAAAAGTTCTCCTTTAGCATTTCCATGTTCTGGGATAAGCACGGAGCAAACAAAAGATAAAACTGAGATCTGCCCCAAACGGCACAACTCCTTTTCCATGACTATAAATATTTTTCAATAAATTCTTAATCAAACTTGACAATATGGTATGATCTAAACTGGACAGGCTCTTGCCTATTCTCTGTCATTCCATGTAAGACAGTGAAGAGGTGAACTTTGGGATTAAGACTGACTTTCTGATGACTTTCTGGGGCAGTAGACTGTTGTCACCATCTTTGGATTCCAGACTCTTTTGGAGGATGGGATACAATCACCATCAACCATAAAATTGAGTGAAGAATGTCTAATAAGAGTCAAATGAGAATTTGGAGAACCAAGTGATAAAGTTTTTTTTCTTGTTCACATTTTCAGATGGAAAGATCTACGATGCTTATGTTATTTATCCGCGGAACTATACAAATAGTCCTGAGAGGGCCAGTGCTGTGGAGTACTTTGTTCACCAGATTCTGCCTGATGTTCTTGAAAATAAGTGTGGCTATAACTTATGCATTTATGGGAGAGATCTGCTACCTGGAGAAGGTAAAGCTGTCAAAATACATAGAGGATAGGGGCACCTGTGTGGTTCAGTCAGTTAAGTGACGAACTCTTGATTTCAGCTCATGTCATGAGGTCATGGTTCATGGGACCCAGCTCCACCTTGGGCTATGTGCCAACAGAGTTTGAGACTCTTTCTTCCTCTCTCTCTGCCCCTCCTTCCCCTCAAAATAAATAAGCTTAAAAAATACATTAAGGTCAAGGGCATCTGAATGGCTCTGTTGGTTAAGCATTGGACTTTGGCTCAGGTCATGATATCATGGGTCATGAGTTCAAGCTCCCCATTGGCTCTGTGCTGACAGCTCAGAGCTGGGAGCCTGCTTTAGATTCTTGTCTGTCTCTGCTCCTCCTCGCTCATTAACTCTCTCTGAAAAATAAATAAACTTTAAAAAATTTTAAAAATACATTAAAGACAGAAATTCACATTTCATCGGAACCCTAAGAGATAGGTGGTCTTCTCCCTGTAATAGGGAATTACAATAATTATTCCATGCCTTAGAACCAGAGCTTTTAAAAAATCCTTTGGAAAAAGAGGATACTTATTCTTTGCTCCTCCTCCTGTCCCCATAGCCAAACTGATCATGAGGTCTTCATAGGAGTGTCAGTAATGTGAAGACATGGTAAGGTGTCTTTGCAATGTGGATTTAGCAAGGCACTACTTCCCTGTTTACTTCCTACATCTACCACTAGCATAACTGACATTTCTTTAATTATCTCCAGAAGAGTTGAAAGAACATTCATAAAACAAATAATTTAATTTTAATATCTGGAGGTATTGGCTAAAATATTTGAAAGGACTTTATGATTTTCCTTGTATTGGAGAAACATTTGCAGATATATGTTTTCACAACAACTAGAGTCGTCTTCTGTTTCTTTATATATAGTCAAGTCCATGTACTTTTGACAGTTAGTCCTAATTCTGGCATTTCAGTAGCTGTTCTCCTGGTCTCTCCATATATATGTCAAGTACATATGAACCCTCCTTATGGCCCTTCTCAGATTCTTCAGAGACCAGGATGTGTTTGGAATGTGAATGAGGCAAGAGAATCATGAAGGTAATTCCAATAAAGCAAATGCTTAGTAGACTGTGAATTTAACCTGGCATTTCCACTGAAAAGAGAAATTCAGCATTTATAGATTTAAGGAATCTTAAGCATCTATAGATTTAAAGGAATACATTTCCACTGAAAAGAGGGATTCAGCATCTATATATTTAAGGAAACTTAAGCATCTATAGATTTAAAGGAATACATAGAAGGTAAGTCTGGTTTGTCTTAGAATATTTACTTGGGCAATGTTAATCACCCCATAATGGCTTAGGAAGCTTATAAAATGAACAATTCAGGCAAATGTAATCCAAATTTTCTCTAGATTCTTTCTCCCTCCTCTAACTCTCCCTTTGGCTACTCATGTCAGTAAAGAGGAACAAGTCATGGCAGTTGAATGTTCTTTTTCATGTAACACATCTGCACAGAAAGCTGCAGGGACTCCAACTGTTTGTGATATCACACCACATGCTACACTTGGCCGTAAACTCTTCACATTTTCTTTCTCAGATCTGTTGACCTCATTTGTAGCTACATCTCTCTCCAGCCAAACATGAATGCCAGTTCGCTGATGCTCAAGCTTGTGTGACCTGCATTGTGCTATTTTTCAAGTGGGAAGACCTCCCACTTCCCCTCCCTCAAGTGTGTCTCCTGACCTTACTTCAACCAAAGTAAAATCAGATCTGACAAAATGACACCAACTCCACTCTTCCCTTAGAAAAAGTTCATGACGGCCTGCATCAGTTTATTTCTTCCCCTCCTAGTTACCTTCTGTTTGCTCCTTCAAGTCAACTCTGCACCCCACTCCACCCAATGGCTCTGGGTGGCTGGTCATTATGGAATCCATCACACCCCTGCCCTCTGCTCCACACTGGGTTTGGCCAGTAGGGGGCGCTGGGGGAGGCCAGAGGCAGGCATCTCATGAGGTTGCCAGGGTGGCTGGGCTCCTCTCTCCCAGATCATGGGCTCCTGATAGCTGCTTTCATACTGATTAGGATTCCATAACTCTTCCTTGCCTTCATACCTGGAGGGTGGTAACCCTTCCTTGGTTACTTCCAATGTTGGGGGTTCTGAGGTATCTCTCATTGATTTCTCTTGGATCTTCCCACATCTTTTACAAATTGACCTTTGATTAAACTGTTTTAAGTCAGTCCTTTGAGTGTGCTGACTTTTATATTAGGATCCTGACTGACATAAGGTCTCTACCGGCACTGTGTAACATTTATTTCCCTTGTTCATACTACATGAAGTGGCAGTCTTTCAGCTGCCACCCTCTAAGAGTATCTTGAGTGGTTTCATTCATGGTTATGTTTCTTCGATCATGCTGTTACCTCCTTGCAGTTAGAAATGAGTATTTTATATGTTCTAAGTCTGTCCAGAAGTTAACCTGCCATCACCATGGAGCTGATGCTATATAAACTCCAACATGATAAGGGGAATCTGGTCTTCCGTAAGATTTTTCTAGTCTGGACCAAATCACCTTCCCCAGGAGCTGGGGAATTGGGAAAAGATGTGAATCCATGATTTCCTTAGAGACTCTAATCAGTGCAGAGAAGCAAGCGTTCTTAGGAGTTAAAGTTCTAAGCCCTATTAAACACATAAGCTAATATTCTAAGAGGGCAACATGTAGCTAATGAACTTGAATTCTAAGTCTCCTGCTAAATATCTCTACCTTCTCATTTAACTCCGAGGACTCTGTTTCAGTTAGGACCAATCTACCTGGGAAGGAAGAGGGCCTCGGGACTGATGTTCTGACAGCAAGAGGGAGAAGATTAACACAACAGTTTGTCCATCCAAGCACATTCCCACTTTCCTGAATAAAGAATGGATCAGTGTCAGAATCTTATGCCAAGCTCTAACAACAACAGTTTGTTTTCTAAGTTCAGAAAATTTATGGCCAAAGCATTAGACTTAAAATGCATCAACAGGAAATTTGATCCATGTCTTTTATCCCCAGATGCAGCCACAGCAGTGGAAGCCAATATACGAAAGAGTAGGCGGCACATTTTTATCCTGACTCCTGAAATCACGCACAGCAGGGAGTTTGCCTATGAGCAGGAGATTGCCTTGCACAGTGCCCTCATCCAGAATGACTCCAAGGTGATCCTTATAGAATTGGAGGCTCTGAGCAAGCCATGTGGGATGCAGTTTGGGAAGCTCCAGGATTCCCTCAAGCACATCGTAGAAGTGCAAGGTACCATCAAGTGGAGAGAAGACCATGTGGCAAACAAGCGGTCCCTGAATTCCAAGTTCTGGAAGCACGTGAGGTACCACATGCCTGTGCCAAGCAAACTTTCAAGGAAGGCATCCACTTTGGCCTCCCTGGGTACCCAGGTGTAGTAGCTCTTGCTTTGATGTGCTGGTGCACGAGATTTCCTAGATCTGCATTCCTTCTGGCTGGATTACACCCCTAGACCAGACCCTGTAGCAGAGGCATGAGAAATGGGCATTTCAAGGGTGTTCAGACCTCAGGTTTCATCTAGCAACTTTACTTCCATTTTCCTGATTCTGGGCAGATGCAAAATGCCCCGAAATTTTTATCCTCAATCCCCCTCTCCTCACCCCACATTTCCCTCCTTTTTTCCTTTTGCTGGTCTTTCTCCATATGACCTAGGATCTTTTAAGTATGATTTTCCCCCTCTTTCGCTCTCTTTCTTGTCCTCCTGCCCCTTATTCCTTCTACATTTTGAACAAATTCTACATTTGGAACAAATGAAAAATGTTAGAGTGAAATTTTCATGTAACCTTGAAAACCCTCAGATTCCCACAAGCAGAACATTAGTAGTAAGCTTGTTTTCAACATACCAGAATTTATTGTATTTTATTTGAATCGAGGC
The DNA here is from genome assembly GCF_006229205.1 of Suricata suricatta. Lineage (NCBI taxonomy): Eukaryota > Metazoa > Chordata > Mammalia > Carnivora > Herpestidae > Suricata > Suricata suricatta. The sequence goes on along the minus strand of NC_043703.1, from coordinate 85,217,285 downwards.
TGAGTTTTATCATCTCAGTCTTGTGGATATCATTGAGGTGACTTACCCAATGACTTACCATTACCATCCAGTGTTTGCAGTTCTAAAGTTGCTTTGATATATTTTTATTCTCTTTAGAAATATGTTTTCTCATTCTAAAAGTTACAGAAGAACAGAAAATATCAAAGAGGAAAAGAGTGATTTTTGGATCCATAAATCCATCATCCTAAAATAATGACTTTTAACATTTTGGTAAAATTGTATTTAAAATTTTCTTAACATATTAAATGTACTATGAATATAGCTGAGGTCACCAGTGTGTAGTTTTTATATATATTTTTTCTACTTAACATCATAATAAAAACACTTGACATGTCACTTAAATTTTAACATTTTAAATATTTATAGAGTTCTATTTTGTGGTTGTGCCACAGCTGACATGCCTCATTAGTTATTGTTGTATATTTGAGTTGTGTTGAATTCCAATAACCATCATTATAAGTAATTCTACAATGACCATGTCAGCATATTATATATTTCCCAATTATAATTTTTTAGCTTAAAAAATGTTCATTTATTTATTTTGAGAGAGAGAGAGAGAGAGTAAAACAAAGAATCCCAAGCAGGCCCCATGCTGTCAGCACAGAGCCCAATGCAGGGCTCGATCTCACACACTGTGAGATCATGACCTCAGCCAAAACCAAGAGTTGGATGCTTAACCGACCGAGCCACCCAGGCGGCTTTTTAATTTGAGAAATTGGTTTGTTGTAACACTTCTATGAAATCAGTAGAGCATTTTCACAGAACCATTTGACAAAAGTGAAGTTAAGGTACACAGTCAAGACCACTCCCATTAGCTCCCTGTAGGAGTTCACATGTCCTTTGGGGGCCACGAACCCCTCGGTGGATCCAGAACTAAGCAGTTTCCTCCTCAGGTTGGGAGCCCTGTCAGAGCTCAGATTTTACAAGTGAATGGAGATTTTACCATCCTCTGAGCTGCTTTCAGAGTGTATGATTTCAGATTTAACTACAAAAGAAAACTGCACTCCAGACCCTCGACAGCAAGTATCGTTTTGAACCGTCACTCAATGCCTTACAGAGTCTTGTCTGAAAAGAAATCATATTTCTAGAAGGTTTCCTAAAGAATCTGCAGTTACCCATCCTTCTATGTATCCTACAACCTGAATCCTTACTCCCTGGATTAAGGTTGCCAGATAAATTACAAGACATCAGTTAAAGTTGAATTCCAAGAACAAAATGTCATCTGAAATTGATCTGAAATTCAAGTCAGCTGGGAATATTATATTTTTTATTTGCTAAATCTGATTATCCTACTCTGGTGAGTTATTGTGCTTTTCTGTGGTGACATCTGTTTGTACCAAATTAGTGAAAAAACAAAGTTAGCCTGTGAGAAGGATGCCCTGTAGTTGATTGGTCAGCATCACCTAATTTAGAATCAACAATCTATCCTCTGCTCTCAACCAGCTGTGTGACTGTGAGTAACTTACTCAACTTCTTCGAAATTCAGTTACCTTAGGTCAAGTGAGAATAGATCATACCAACTTCTTTCTAATTTTTGTGCAAACTAAAAAGTAGAAGAAGACTATTTGGACCAGAGTAAGACTTTAATAAATGGCGTTATTTCATTGTGCTTTTTGTAACGTGGATGATGTTCCTTGTCATCTCTCAATGAGGACCTCTGAAGAATGCTTCTCCACCTCCCCATTGGGAACAGATGTGCCTTTAATCCTTCTTCCCAACCCACCTAGACTTACACCCACTTGTTTGGTTGATGGACACACGGAATTTTGGAACTGATTTTATGTCCCTCTTTGCATTAGCTACTTGAAAGCATAGAGCCCAACTTGGGCTCTTTCTACAGCAAGCACATAGGATATCACAGCAAGGAATTTATAATAATCTCTTCCCTGTTTTTGATGCTTTTTATTTTTAAATATATTTTAACTGTCTGTATTGTATGGTGCTTTGCAAGTATTCAGCATTTACATTTCCTGACCATGAGCTGAGTACCTCATTGAGAGGGGCAGGGAGAGGAAGAGCTATGGAGGCGTATTTAGGGGAATCAGGCACACTCCTTACTCCTCTTACCGGGTTAGAGTCACTGGGAGGGACAAGGGAAACAGTTCACAGAACGCAGACAGGGCTGCCCCCAGGGGCAACTTCACTCTTTTCTGCAGTGCTTCCTTTCCCAAACTTACATGCCACTTCCCAAGTCCTCTGACCGTCAGTTTCTGCAGCTGAGGACAGGGAAGAAGAGCTCTGAAGTTTTTCTCAGCTCCAATAGTCTGCTTCCAAGCACATGCTCACAGAGACTGCAGAACTTCCAGAAGCCTGACTTCTGCTGTCGGCAGCACCACCAACCTCTCTCAGATCCTTCATCTGTACTGTGAGAGTGACAGATGCTTCACCTACCATATGAGGTAGTGTGCATAGAATGAATTCAGCCCAAACCCGTGGGGTGTTTACATTATGATCCGCATATAAATTCTGCTGAATTATATAAACACAAAGAATTACTCTTACTTGAGTCAAATTTGCATACAATAAAACTCAGTTCCTAAGTTTGATGAGTCTTGACACTTACACATACTTGTGTCGCTATCAGCCCAAACAAGATAGAAATCGCTCCATCACCCCTGGAAGTTCCATCCGTCCCTTCCCCAGTCAACCCCTCTCCTTCCTCAGGGGGAAGCAGTGTTCTGATTTCCATCTCCATTGATTCGTTTTGTCAGATCTTGAAATTTCTATCACTGAAGTTAGACACGCAGCATTGTGACTCCTTACTTCCACACAGTGGAACATTTTGAAGATTCATCCATTTTTTTGCATGTGTCAGTAGTTTGTTCTTCTGTATCCCTGAGTGGGATTCTATTGTATGGCTGTACATGGTTTGTTTAACCTTTTTCTGTTGATGGACATGAGTTGTTCCATGTTGTACCTATTGCAAATATGGAGACTGTCATTCTTGTGGACTTGTGTTTGAATTTTTCTAAGCTCAACACCTAGAAGCAGTCCCTTTTAGGAAACTGTCAAATTGGCAAATTGTACCATTTTACATTTCCTCCAGTTATGCATGAGACTGCTCTTGTTCCACCTCCTATCAACAACTGGTATTATCAGGTTCTTTTAACTTCAGTTATTTCAGTGGGTGTTAAATGAATCTCATTATGGTTTAATTTGTAGTTCCCTGATGATTAATGATGTTGAACCTTTTCCATGCTCTTATTCACCAATAAGATTCATGTATCATTCAATGAAAATAAAATCTTCTGCACCTTTTTAAATAGTGTTGTTTCTCTTCATATTGTTGATGTGTGGAAATTTTTAAAATATATTCTGGATATAAATTCCTTTTCAGATAGATGTAAGGTGAGCGTTGACCCGGCTTACCTCCTTACCTCTCCATTTTTTTAATGAAATCATTGATTAGCAGACATTTTTAATTTTGATAATATCCAACTGATCCATTTTTCTTATATGGTTAGTGTTTTGTGTCCTCTCTAAGTTTTTTGGGTTTTGTTTTGTTTTCTTGTTCTTTTTTTAATCTCAAGGCCATGGAGATATTCTCCTATGTATCTTCAGGAAGTATGTATGGTTCCAGCTTTTATGTTCACTACGAACACATTGTCCACTGTGAATTAATGTTTGTATATAAGATGAGGAAAGGGTCAAGCTTCATTTTCCCCCCCATACAGATGTCCAACTGTTTCAGCAACACTTGTGAAAAAATTTTCTTTACTGACATGGTGCCCTGGCCAAAAATCAATAGGCTGTAAATGTGTGGGTCTATTACTCTACTCTCTATTATTTTCTGTTTATATGTTCATGCAAACATCACAGTCAAGATTAGTACTGACTTATTGCAAACCTTCAAGTCAGTGTAAGTCTTCTAACTTTGCTCTTTCTCCCCCAAGATTGAAGATTGTTCTAACTATTCTAGGTCATTTGCATTTTCATGTAAATTTTAGAAACAGTGTCTCGATTTCTTTGAAAATTCCTCCTAGGATTCATGAAATATATAGATTCTATAATCTATAGAGTCTAAAAATGTATAGACTATAAATTCCACAGTCTGTGTAGAACAAATATCTTTTTTTTTTAATTTAATGTTTATTTTTTAGAGAGAGACAGAGCATGAGCGAGGAAGGGGCAGAGAGAGGGAGAAACAGAACTTGAAGCAGGCTCCAGGCTCTGAGCTGTCAGCACAAAGCCTGATGTAGGGCTCGAACTCATGAACTGTGAGATCATGACCTGAGCCTAAGTCAGATGCTTAATAGAGATACCCAGGTGCCCCCAGAACAGATATCTTAGCAATGAGTCTTCCAATCCATGAATATGGTATATCCTTCCATTTTCAGGTCTTTCATTTCTCTTGGCAGTAGTTTGAAGATTCCATGGTGGACAACTTGTACATGTTTCAAGGGATTTATACCTCAGTATTTGTTTTTTTTTATAGTATTATAAATGATATTATTAATGATTTTCATTTTTCAAATTTCCATTACTAGTATATAGAATTACACTTGATTTTTGTATATTGACTTTTTATTCCATTATTTTGCTAAACTTACCTATTACTTCCAGGAGCTCTTTTGTAAATTTCAAAAGGTGATCACAAAATCACATCCTCTGTCAAAACCAGTAGTTGTATCTCTTCCTTTCCAATCTGTATGTCTTCTATTTTTATTTCTTTACTTATTACAACAGGATTGTCCCAGATGAAAGATGACATCCTTATCTTGTTCCTCACCTTAGAAAAATAATGAAATGTTTTGGTATTATGATGAAACTACTTGCAAGTTTCTTATAGACATTCTTTATCAGATTAAGACTGTTCCTTTCTATTCTCAGTATTCTTAGTGTTATTAATGAAGAAAGACTGTTGAATTTTGTCAGATGCTTGTTCTTATTGCATTTAAGATAATTATATGATTTTTATCTTTTATTATAGGACGAATTATTTTGACTGAGTGAAAGGGATGGAAATCACTGTCTCATTAAACCTTCTCCTCATCAGCTCTGGGTTTCCACCCTACTATAGACCAGTCTAAAATTGTATCCTGAGTTCTACCACACGAAAACCAAAAACCAAAAAAAAAAAAAAAAAGAAAAAAGAAACCCTAGAAATACATGTTCTCCTTTGGTCTTCTTTTGTTCTAAACAATTTAAAATTTCAGTTGAACACTTCTGACCCCTCTCTATTACCTCCCAGGAAAGAACCCCCACCCCTACCCCCAGCACAAGCAGAAGGCCTCAGCACAGATCTGAGGCTGGAGTGCTTCAGACACTGCCTTCCTCCGTACCTTGGATGACCTCTAGAAGACGTCCTGTCTCTTTGGGGCAGTTAGTTGGCCTCTTTCCTGTCTACAGCCCACCACCTCCAGCTCCTTTCGCTTGACCACAGACAGGGCCCCTGCGCCCCACGCAGGCTGACTTTACTCTAGTGCAAATCTCTGGGCAGCCTGCAAGGTGCGCAAGGAGCAGCACAGAGCGCCCAGGCCACCGCAGGTCCCCCGGCCACCGCCCACCTCCCGAGGGCCCTCGGGACCTGCCGCGCGCCGCCGGGGACCACAGCTGACCTCAGTGCAGGGGCGAGGCGGGACTTCCCAGCTGCGTGCGGTCGGTCTCCCGGCAGCTCCCGGAACTCAGAGGCGGGGCTCCCAGGTGGAGGAGCCCACAACCCTGGCACGCGAGGCGGGGCGCCCCGCACCAGGAGCACTGCGGGGCCGGGCCTCCAGGGAAGGGACGTACCCCACACAGAGCAGCCGGCAGAGTGGGAGGGTCCCCCCAGCCCTCAGCCCCGCCCCGGGAGCATCTACGATTGGAGCAACCCAGCCCTGGAGCACTCGACGGGACCCAGCACTGGCCTCTCCAGCACTGCCGGCTCCCGGGACCACGGCCCACCCGCCGCCAGACGCGTTTTCCTTTTTCTCCTTTTTTTTTTCTTTTTTCTCCAACCTTCTCTGGCTGCCTTGTATCCTTAATCGCACTTGCTGCCCCTCTCTTTCCCTTCGTGTTTCACAGTGCTGGGGAGGCGGAGATTGAAGTTTCTCATCTGCTTTTTGAACTCCTGCTTCCGTCGCCGTCGGCCGTCGCCGAGGCCACCAGGGTGGCGGAGGGAAGGCCGCCCCCGCGCCAGTCTCGGGGACTCCCCTCTGAAGGTAAGAGCGGCGCCCGGCGCCCGGAGGCCATCCGGACCCCCTCCCCCTGCCCTCTGCCTCCCGCCCGCTTGGTGAAGGCAGCCCAGCCCCCTGGGGCAGGGGTTCCGAAAACACGATCAGCTCAGTGTGTATGTCGTGGTGTGTACAGGCCTGCCTCCACCTATGATGAGGGCAATCCTGAAAGCCCCTAAGTCCGGAACATGAATCTAATACACCTTCTTTCCTGAGCATCCTTGAAGGTGCTCAGAACACATACAGTAGCCTGCAGTTGGGCAAAAGCCTCTAGCACCATGTCTAATTTGTAATAAATTGCTATCTCGTTCAGTTGATCGGATAGTGCACTTCAGTTGATCGGACAGTGTACTGAAAGTGAGAAACAAGGTTGCATGGGTACAGAATGGCTGTAAGGGTATCTGTTGTTCACCCTCATGATCCCCTGATGGACCAGGAGTTGGGGCTGGAGAGGACCACAGGGCATAACACTGGCTTAGGGGAAGATCCAAATTCAAAATTCTAGGTATGGTTTCCACTCAATGTGTATGCCTTTTGCACCATCATAAAATCAAAAAATCGTAAGTGGGGTCCCCATAAGTAACTACTGTGTGTGTAAATATATAGAGAGACAGAGTATATACGTATATAGATGTGCATGTGTCTACATATATACACATTATATACGTGTGCGCACACGCACACATGAATATTAAGACAGCATCATCAACTTTTGCTGATAGTATAATTTTAGAGGTTAAAACTTCACCTAATTTTTTTCTGAAAAAGTGAAAACAGCTAGAATAATTGGTAGTTTTCACTTATGAAGCTTTTGTCTGACAGTGTAGAAAACGTTTACGCACATTGTTTTATATTTATTCCTGCCGTAGGCCAATGAAGTAGGCACTATCATCATGCTTAATAAAAGGAGAACCAAAGCACAGAGATGTTCAGTAATTTATCCAAGGGCATCCAGCTACTTAGTCATAGATCACAGATTCACACCAAAATTTCTCTTTGATTCTAAAAGTTTTGCCTTTCATTCGAGGTGCCTCCTGGAGCTAGAGCCCTGAGCATGCTGCACTGCAGGTATGAGACGAATTAGTGACTGGGCAATCCCGGGCGGATGTAGACACTGAGGGGATTGTGGTAATTTCACCCTCTGCCCCTGTTCTGTTGCCCGGAACCTCCCCCAGCACTGACTTGGTGCTATGCAGCGCTGGGGTCTGGGGCACATGTCTCAACCACAGGGCCTTGGATGGCTTCATTTGAGAGAAACTGGGTTTATGCAGGTTCTGGGACTGTAGGACCGCTCCCAGCTCCCGCCAGCATAAAAACACAGACGAAGGCAAGGAACAAGCGGGGTGGTAACGGGGAAAGGCAGCGTCTGCCCTCAGGGAAGTCCCAGGGCCTGAGGTGAATCCGGGAGGAATGGGAATGCAGCGTGGCGTGGCTGTGGACAGAGGCTGTGTGGGGCACCAGCCCTGGTTGGAGAGCTTCCCTGGGAAGGCAAGCCCTGGGCGGGTCTGTAAGAACTGAAGGGAGCCAGCGGCGAGGAGAGAGAAAGCACAAGGAAACATGTTAAATTATTTTGCATATTGAGATTATTTTCTTCTTTTCAATCTTCATTTTAGAAATCCCATATTGGGCATATAATACTTTAGAAATCAGAAAACTTAAAAAAAAAAAAGGAAGGAAGAAGAAAGATATTTAAAAATTTTGGAAAGGCAGGGGTGCCTGGGTGGCTCAGTTGGTTGAGCATCTAACTTCAGTTAGGTCATGATCCCACGGCTTTTGGCTTCGAGCCCCACGGCAGGCTCTGTGCTGGAGCCTGCTTCGGATTCTGTGTCTCCCTCTCTCTCTGCTCCTCCTCTGCTCACGCTTTGTCTCTCTTTGTCTCTAAAAAGAAATAAAAATTAAAACAAAAACAAAAACAAAAACCCTGGGCACCTCCCTGGTGCTGCCATTTAAAAAAGAATTATGGAAAGGCCACAAAAAAAAAACCCCAAAAAAACAAAAAAACCCTGACATCACACATAGCACCAAATGTGACATTTCCCAGAATAGCTTTTCTTTTGGAAATGAGTTCAATTATTTAATATCTTAGTCTTTTAAATCCATAAAAGCACTTTAAAAGTTTTATGTTTACACACACAGAGCAGTACAAATGCCAGGTAATTTGTATAATTTGTTTCATATTGGAACTCAGAGTTAACTCATCAGAATGTTAGATTAATTCTTAATCACTTTATCTCTCAGGAGACCTTGAAAATTAACAAAAACCAAAACCAAGAAAAAAACCAGCAGTGCCTTTTATGAGTCTGTGTCAACCTTCACCAGAGGAAATAATACTTTTCATTCTACCCAAGGTAAGAGACTAGATAGTTTATAATAAATGTGCGTGCATGTGTGTGTGTGGTATGTGGGTGGGGGGTTGATTTCAAACCATAGAACCATAGAAATATTCTAATTTAGTTATTTTGAACCCTTTGTACTTTCCATACATACTTAACCCTTTTATCTTTACATGATTATTATCTCTTGGAAATTACATCAGATGCTTTGCTTTGTGATATTATTCATAAAGATTGAGGTAAAGGGTTTGACTGCATAGCCCTGATACTTCATCCAGGATTTGGACATTAACTGTTTTTCTTCTTTTTTAAGTATGGGAGGTGCATGTCAGTTAGTAAGAGAATTATTTGGGACTTAGAGGCCACGATGCATCCAGAAAGTCTTGGTAAACATTAGCTTGCTATGTTACTCAGTAATTTCGGTGATAGGCCTTCTTATCACCTCTGTTTTGGTAATGAGCAGGTAGTCTCTGAGGCTTTTAAGTAGCCCGAGGGCCAGGTTCCAGCTGGAAATGCCAGCCCAGGGGCGCGTGCCCCAGAAAGCAAGATTTTCCGCTGCACTGTGTTCCCTCCACCCGGTGGAGCTCAGTGTGTGTTATGCAGGGAATGTGGGGTTGCTTATGGAATATTCACACTTGGTGTAAAGAAGATCAATGTTTAAAAATTCAAGCTACAGATGAAGATCGCAATAAGCATTTTGGTGTGATGAGAGAAAAAAGAACACACACACACACACACACACACACACACCTACATGAGCAAACTCGCCATATGTATCTTCATATTTCCCAGAATGTTCTTTCATAGAACAGTAGATTTTCTGGTCAGCTCTCTTGTATTAGAAAATTGCATTAGTGGAATTTTTCTGGATGCTGAAACCCTGAAGTGTTATGAATTCTATATGACTGAAAGTTCTGAGAATACTTGGTGACTGTATTAAGAGACATGAACACTGACTGTGCTGATTTTTTTTTTTAAGTTTGCATCCCAGAAGAGTTTTTAAAATCTCCTTCGTGAGACAGGTTTACTTTTATTTGCAAGTTTTGGCTGAACCCGTCTTATTTTGTTTTCCAGAGAGACCACTGGAAACGGAATCCTAAATATGCATCATATAGAACTGCTCTTGGCACTTTTGGCGCTTATGTTTACAAGCACCTCAGGTAAGTAATTATAATCATTCACCAATGATTATACTCTAAGGCATATTTCGTTGGAAATCAAGAGGGAATATCGAGGTTCCACTATTTTTTTATGTGGAGGTAGCTGCTGAAGATGCTGAATTTATTAAAATTGGCGGTTTTAAATTTTGCCCTGCGAGTTGCCCATTGGTGTCTCTGGCATAGAGGATAAAATGTTTGTAGAAATGGAATCAAGTAATGAATAACATGGTATCGCTGAAGAGGAAAAGATGTAGCCCTCTGAGTTCATATAGGGAGAGCAGGATTGTATCTGGAAACAAATTACATTTGTCTGAGATGAAAATCTGCTTTGTGTTCTTGGAAACTGAAGAGTTCACAGCCATCCTTATTATTGATATTTAGAAAGTTTTCTACACATTCTTTTTCCATTAACACAAAGGCCTAGGTTCATTTCGTTATTTAGGTAATGAAGACAGCGAGTGGGAAACCTTACAGGTCGTGAGAGAAATATTCGAGTTAGAAGAAGTACCTAAGAAAGACTGTGTAGACTAGGGAAACAAGTAGGCTTTATATCAGGGGGCAGATACCAATTTTAACTGATTAGCAATAGCAGTGATCATTAGGAAACTTATTGAGAAGGAGTCTCTGGTCTCATCAGGATTCTTTGGAGAAGAGATACGTGGCTGATAAGCAATGTTCTCCTTATGCTTTGGAAGAGAAAGTGGGAACACAAACACTGATTTGCCTTGACCGTCATCTAGGAGAGGGAGACATATGAGCCCATATCCACAAATTTGAGAACTACTGCTGGAGAGAGAGTGAATTGATACTTTCAAATAATTCCTGTCTGATGTTTACTTAAGTGGGTCCCTATTTGTTGAGATCCATACAATGCAATACTAACCAGATCTGCTTCTCTTGAAATGGAATAATCTGTTAGAAACTGCTGAGTGAAAAAGCAAGGTGCATCATGGGTACCTTACTCTGTAGACATACACTAATGACCTTGCTGCCAGATTACAATGAAACACATTTCAGGTTCAGAAACAGCCAGACAGCCCATGTCATAAGGAGACTAAGTTCCCAGCTCTTTGGCCTTTTATAGCACCTTCATAAAGGCTTTACTCTAGGCAAATATGACAGTAGTCTACAGGAGGTTTCATTTAACCGAGTAGAAGTTGAGTGACAACATCCTATTTACTGTCCGACTCAAGACAATTCCAAACACAGACATCCAGGTTGTTGACACTGCTGGATTCTTGCTCTCTATTCATGTAAAAATGGAAGTGAGTACCTGTTCTGGGCAGCCCACACACCTTGAACTCCACTCATTTTTTTCAACCAAAACCCATTTCTGACCAATAAAGCCTGTGGTGTTAAGCATAACATTAGGTAGCTGAAGCCATTGGTTGCCAGGAGAGTGTGAACTTCCCGCTCCAATCATCCACCCCTGGAAAGAATGTAAGCCAGGTTAGAGTTCTTCATAGGATAACCACTCTCAAAAAGAAATGGTGAATATGTCAATCACAACACAGGCACAGATGTTTATAGAAGTTTTTTTTTAAATATTGGCCAAAACCTGGAAATAATGCATATGTTCAACACCAATGGAATGGATACATTGTCACAAACACCACTGGATATGACATAACTATGAGAAAAAACAAATCACTACAACATGCAGCAACATGGATGCCTGTCAGAGACCTGATGGTGTAGGAAAGAATCCAGACACAGAGAGCACAAATTGTATGGTTTTATGTGTATTATACCTCTGAAACAGGAAAAGAAATTAAATTGTTTTGGACATACCATCCTCTCAGATGTCAATTTAAACTAACACAAATACTTACACATGTATCACACCTTCTGTGTTGAAGGACTGAAATGTGAAATGGAGTTTCTATAACAACCACCAAACACAAGGTTGATATTCATTAACACTTGTACTTTGAGATAGATTTGACATCCATGTTTTGAAAGAATACTTCTACCATTTGAGCCACTTCCTCTTTACATTGTGGTTAACAACACTGAATTAAAACCAATCAGTTGCTTTGAGAAATAGACCCTAACTATAGAGCAGGTATTTTCTTCATGCCTTCGGAGAAATGCTCTAGTTAATTTAAGGATTCTCATTCTCAAAATTCAGTTACTCCTGTTTGTGGGAATATAAATTGGTGAAGCCACTGCAGAAAACAGTATGGAGTTTCCTTAAAATATTATGAATAGAAATACCACATGATTCAGTAATTTAACTTCTGGGTATTTGTCCAAAGGAAACAGGGAAAGTATATGCACCCCTTGTTTATTATGGCATTATTTCCAATAGTCAAGATTTGGAAGCACCCTAAGTGGCCATCGATAGATGAATGGATAAAGGAGACAGTATATATGTATATGTGTGTACACACATATGCGCGTGTACACACACACATAAATATATTCTATATTTTATTTTATATATAAATATATATATGTGTGTGTGTGATGAAATATTACTCAGCCACAAAAAAGAATGAGATCTTGCCATTTGTGACAATATGGATGGACCTGAAGGGTATTATGCTAAGTGAAATAAGAGAGAAAGACCAATACCATATAATTTTGCTTATATGTAGAATCTAAAAAATAAAACAAGTGAACCGACAAACAAACAAATCTCCTGAATACAGAGAACAAATTGGTGGTTGCCAGAGGGAAGGTGGGGGAGGGGGTGAGTGAAATAGAACAGGGGAATTACAGCTTCCAGCTATAAAATAACCATAAGACAAATTATAATTTATAGAATAAACTATATAAATATACTAAAATACATATAAAATATATAAATATTTAAACATATGATATTTAAAGTCTATATTTCAGACTATGACATAAACTATAATTTATAAAATAAAAATAAATAAGTCATGGGGATGAAAAGTACAATATAGAAAGTGTGGTCAATAATGTTGTAATGACATTGTATGGTGACAGACGGTGGCCACAGCTCTCGTGAGCACTGAGTAATGTGCAGAATTGCTGAATAAGTCTGTTGTTCACCTGAAACAAATATAACATTGTATGTTAATTATACTTCAATAAATTGAAAGGGCACCCTGGAGCCAGTGGAAAACAGGACATGGAAAGGGTCCGTGAGGGCTGACTTTGAACTATCACAAGTTCAAAAGGATGGGAATGATGACTCTGTTAGCTGAAAGAATTACATTTCCAAAGCTAGAGTCTGTGGGTTCATTGGAAAAGCAGAAGGGAGGGAGTGAGAAGAAAGAGACACTCAGGGAGCACTCAGGGAGGGAAGTGACAGATACCCGGATTTGGAGTGATACTGTATTAATCAATTCTTGATGATCCACAGGGTAACCTGGAGAGATAATGAACTCACACACGCTCTAAGCTACATAGGAGCATCTTAACCATCTGCCTGTCTGCCCAGGAAATGGTTAGGTAGGCTCGTCCAGAGCAGGCGGGTGACACATACGCTGAGGCAGATGAAGAACTCTGAGGCCTCCAGGTGTCTGGTTTTCATTTCCACGATGACTCCCCAGCTAAGGGTGTTTGAGGGTAGATCTGGCAACACTGTGACTGCTGTGGCTTTCCTTACAGGGAAATTGTAATGGGTAGCATTTTCTTTGAAAAGCTTACCCTACATTGATCTATCTTCTAGCTCTGGTAGGTTAAGTTTTGGTACCTTCTTGTTTGGGAAAAGCTATTGGAAATGTTGTCTTCATTTATGTCCTGGAAGGCCCCTAGTGTTGGAAGGATTGACCCTAAGATAAGAGAGCCCACAAGACTGAGACCCTCAGATTGCTTATGATTTTCTCAATAACCTGGCTTATTCACCTAATGCATCAGGAAAGAAAAAAAATGTACCTTTTTTTTTCTTTTACTTTGCTAATCTCATGAAGAAATCTGTATTTCACGTCATAACATCTCTGCAATTGAAGGGGAACTTTTCTATCTGAAATACTGCTCATCAGCCTCTGAGCACAATAATGAAACAGCCACTATCAAGTGGTACAAGAACAATGAATCACATGGATGCATTGAGCTAAACTCAAGCAGTTCACCCAGAATTACTTTGCGTGATTCTGTTTTGGAGTTTTGGCCAGTTGAGTTGGAGGACAGTGGATCTTACATTTTCCAAATGGGGTGAGTATGGCTTGTTTTGTGTTAGCATATTTCATAGCACTCTTGGGCTTAGTTCCGCAAATCAAACATAGAACAGTCGGAAAGAATAACCTATGCATTTATTCTCCCCTACTTTTCCTCCAACATGCAATAAACACTTCATTAATGGAAAATTAAATTAAATATTATCCTTATGTTTATCTTCTTCATGAGCTTAATAAAAGATTATTAGAGGAAACTTACCAAAGGTATGTGGGTAGCAAATGAAATTCATTTTAAAATTCATCTGTTCATGTTGTCTAGAGTTGCTGGCCAAATGGAGTACTTGACGAAGGTTCCATAATGAATGTGCAGTGAAGCGGGTAGCCTCGACTTCCTGGGTGATACATAGCCTCAGGCTGAGGAGAGGGGTCAGGATTGATACAGACACATCCTAAGTAATTTTTAGGGTCTGCTGAGGGTTAGTGAAGGGTGTATGGGGTTTGCAGTCAACCCCAAGCCTACAGCCAAGGAGAGTGAGAAAGGGGAGCACAGAAAGGGCTCGGCACAGCCTCCACAGGCCAGACCACTCCAGTCTACACCAGGACACTCCTAATCAAGAGCCATAAGTTCTATGAAACGAGAGCAACCAACTGAATGTGTCAATGATTATCACTGAACTGGGTTTTCTGTCTACCTAATTGGGTGAAACGGGAAGGAGTCACTTGGACAAGCAGTGCCCTATGTGCTGGAGTATTAGTGTTGGTGCTATCGTGCTTATCTGGCACATTTGTGGGACAGTGTGCGTGCTTGCACACGTATGTCCACGTGTACTTCTATAGAGCTTTGAGACTGACTGCGGAAGATCGCTCAGGGCCAGGTGAGTGGTGGCATGCGGCAGATGTAGTAGATTTCTGGGTGGGTCCTGATCATTATCGACTGCGCTGTCAGAGCGAAGTGCCATATCACAGTGAAACCTCATTATCGCTCCTGTGGTTTTACACACAATGAGGTAATTTGGGTTTGTTTTTATTCATAGGAACTCCCAGGAGTCAGAGAGAAATTTGAGAACTCTTTTTCTGTTGTTTGTTTTGATCAGCAGTGAATTTTATGTGACCCTTTAAGGGAGATGATCCCAGAAATGGGTCACAACTGGATCTTTTCACACTGATGTAAAATGAATACTCACAAATGGCATAAAAAATAAACCTCCTTAATTCTGACTGAACAATGGCATGACTGAAGGTAGCATCCTGGACTGGGCAGAAAGAGCACATGGAGGGGAAGAGCCAGTTATCCACTCATGTCGCTCGGAGAGAGATACGGATGGACAGCACTGACTGTCTTTCTAATATGGAAAGTGGGGATCACAGCCTGGTTAGGAAGGAAAAGTGGAATACTCAAACAGACAGGCTGTCGGAGACGTGTGGCAGACCAGGAGGAGGGTACACAAGGGCTGGACCAACCAGGTGGCTCCCGGGTTGTGGTGACGAAAGATAAAGGGTATTTGAGGCTAACAAATACCAGGAGACAAAAGTGATGGTATGAGAAGCAGCCTCCATGATGGTTTTGAAAAGAAATGGAAACCCACACAGGCTGTTTTGGGCACCTAGAGGTATTGAAGATGGGGGCTTTTTCAAATAAGGTGCACTGGTTTACCTCGGAAGGGTGTGTGTCTGTGTGTCTGTGTCTGTGTGTACGTGTGTGCATGAGTGGGAGTGAGCTTTTGGAATTTTGTGTGGAATCCATCAAAGGCCAGATTCAATCCCTGGAATCCTTTCTCCCACCATTAGAATCACAGTCTTTTCATTTCTATGGAGTCCTCTGCTCATAGTCAAGTGCCTCTGGAGACTGATACTTTAATCCTAAAGTCAGATAAAATTTTAAGGGGAAAGTCCACCAAGAAGAGAGGTGACGCAGGAGAGAGGGGTTTTTCAATGGAAGAGGGGAGGACGTGAAGATAGAGGACAAAAGCGCATGCAGATCATGTCTCAATCATGTCCTGGAATGACGAGCAGCAAGCTCAGCTTGGTAGAGGCTTCACAGGAATGGCCCAGAGCTTTTCAAATCCCTTCCTGTGTGGCAGGAGTGGCTCCCCCAACCAGGACGGGATGGCCTTGTGTGAGAACGCGGATGATCACGGCTTTGGGTCAGTTGGCCTCAACTTCACACCATCCTTTGAGCTCATCAAGCAAGGCAGCATCCCGCTGTCTCAGCACCCACAGTGTGGTGGTGGGGATGCGGGAGCATTCCTCCAGTCAGAACTTCCTGGGAGTTAGGAGTTGAGGACTGCAGAGGTAGAGAGCAGCATGGTCTGATAAGATGGAAATATGCATGTACTCTCTTCCTCGTAAGCGACGGGAGAGAAAGATCTGGAACTAGGTCTCTGTCCAGCTCAGTGGGGCTGAAGTAGGGGAAACAGTAGACACAACTGAGAATAAGATGATGCCAATGGGATTCTGAATCCTTTCCAAGGGCAAGGTGGCTCTATTATGTTCCATGGCCACTGACCTACTGTTTTTACCCTTTAGGACAGCCTGTCAACCCACCCACCGCTTCCCGCCCAGCCCTGACCAATCTTGTATGAGTGCATACCCAGAGGAGGGGCCAGACTCACTGCGACTGTGAAAGCATAGTGTTGGGCAGTGCAGTCCTTTCCTTAAGGGTGAAGCTCATGTGTGTTTGCATCCTGGCCCTGTTGCTACTTGAACTTTAGCTTTCTTATCACAAGTAAGGGAAAGAGCCATCTCCATTGTCCATACTCGGTACAATCCCTGGAGCTCAGTGAGTGCTGGTCTTGCTTCCACGCTACCACAGATGTAAGAGCGGGGGACTGCAAGAGCCTGTGGTGGGTACAGATGTGTCACACACACAGGACAATGTAACACACATCTGTTGCATTTAGTATGTGGAGCCATAGATCAAATGTGCAATTAATTTTTTTTAATATTTATTTATTTTTGAGAGACAGAGAGAGACAGGATGTGAACGGGGGAGGGACAGAGAGAGAGGGAGACAGAGAATCCAAAGCAGGCTCCAGGCTCTGAGCTGTCAGCACAGAGCCTGACATGGAGCTCGAATTCATGAACCATGAGATCATGACCTGAGCTGAAGTCGGACACTTACCTGACTAGGCCACCTAGGTGCCCCTCGAATGTGCAGTTTAAACAAGCATCAGGTTGGAAACATTTCCTTTCTTAGAAATTCCTTTTTAGTGACACCTGGGTGGTTCAGTCAGTTGAGCATCTGACTCTTGATTTCAGCTCAGATCGTAGTTTCACAGGTTTGTGAGTTCAAGCCCTGTACACAGGGCTCTGCACTGACAGCAAGGAGTCTGCTTGGGATTCTCTCTTTCTCTCTCTCTCTACCCCTCCCCTGCTCTTGCTCTGTCTCTCTCTCTCTCTTTCTCTCTCTCTCTCAAAATAAGTATACTTAAAAAAAGAAGGAGCTCCTTTTTAAAAACAGGGTTATAGTTGTTTCCTCTTCCAGATTACTAATTTCTAATCAGAAGGAACAATAACAGTAAAATCTATTCAAACTAACTTCTTCTGAGTAAGGCACATAAAGTGACGGTGAGGGCTGCCACTCCAGACTTGGGTTTACTCAACAGTAAGAGAAAAGGATTGGAAGAAGCTGCCCAGAGAAACATAAAACCCAATGCATATACACAGACTTCCAGAAAACAAGTTCAGGAGTTTGTTTGTGGACCTCATGAAATCAATGTCACTGTCCCATCCTGGGTTAAGAATCTTTGAACTTGTCCATCTTCAAAGCTCATTGAAGTTTTCAACATTTCTGTCCTGACGTCTATAATAGAGGACATACAATAGTGTGTGTGTGTAGGACCACGCAGGTGTGTGTGTGTGTGTGGGACCACACAGGTGTGTGTGTGGGGGACCACACAGGTGTGTGTGTGTGTGTGTGTGTGTGTGTGTGTGTGTGTGTGTGTGGGACCACGCAGGTGTGTTGGGGGGGGCACGCAGGTTCTTCTCCTTCACTGCCCCTTGCCCCTGTCTCATGACAGTTGTTACCTTTCTTGCAGCACAGGACCAAAACCAGATATGGTCTGGACATCAGCGAATAAGTCTATACAATAATAAGGAAAGAATTTCATTGGCTACTGAAAGCTGGTATTTGCAAAGTCTTTGTACTAACAAAATATATTTAAATCTTTATTTCATAGAAATGATACTCATAAATGGAAATTAAATGTCATTGGAAGAAGTAAACACAACTGTTATTCTGAAAAACTAATAATTAGTAAAACTGTAGAAGTTCAGAAATCTTTGCCTGTAGCCTGTAAACATGACTACTATCAACCATTGGTCAATAGAACAGCATTGTATAAGGTAATGCTCTTAAAACATTTTAACTTAAGATGTGAGGAAAGGGGCACCTGGGTGACTCAGTCAGTGAAGCATTGATTCTTGATTTTGGCTCAGGTCATGGCCTCATGGGTTCAAGCCACACAGAGGGCTCTGCACTACAGAGTGGTGGTAGTGCAGAGCCTGCTTGGGATTCTCTCTCTCTCTGCCCCTCCTGTGTGCTGCATTGTCTCTCTCTTCTCTCTCTCTCTCTCTCTCTCTCTCTCTCTCTCTCTCTCTCTCTCAAAATAAAGAAGTAAACTTAAAAATACAAGACTTGAGGAATCAAAAGGCAAAATTCCAAAATAAGGATCCGATGGCCGTGGAACATTTTGGTCACATCACATGGAGGCTGCATGGCCTGCCACCACACACGTAGCTTCATTGGCCTCTCTGAGCAGGGTTGCTAAAATGAGCCCCTGCCCCATTCAAACTGTACAGTAAATGATAACACTTCTTTCTTCCTTGCCCTTCCTTCATTGTCCTTCTCTTTTGGTAAATTGATTTTTAGGATTGCTAGCTTAAGGGTTTGCATTTTCTGCTGCCACATATATTTAAAATTTTAAATTCTAGGAGGGCCTAGGTACTCAGTAGGTTAAGCGTCTGAATTCGGCTCAGGTCATCATCTCACAGTTAGTGAGTTCAGGCCCCGTGTCAGGCTGTGTGCTGACAGCTCAGAGCCTGGAGCCTGCTTCAGATTCTGTGTCTTCCTCTCTCTCTGCCCCTCCCCTGCTTGTGCTCTGTCTCTCTGTCTCTCAAAAATAAATAAATATTAATTTTTTTAAATTTTAAATTCTATTGTATATACTTTTCCCCTTAAGCATATGAGTTCATTTTGTGAAATTAGAGGATGGAAAAATGAACAATGAAGTTAGCAGAGCTCACTTATAATCCCACAACCAGAGACTTTAGGGTTTGTGTGTGTATATGTGTGTGTGTGTAAACATCTACTTTTATTTTTTAAATGTTTATTTATTTATTATGAGAAAGAGAGAGTGGGGGAGGGGCAGAGAGAGAGAGGGAGGCAGAGAATCCCAAGCAGGTTCCACGCTGTCAGCGCAGAGCCCGACTCCTGGCTCGAACTCACAAACTGCGAGGTCACGCATGAGCTGAGGCTAAAATCAAGAGTCGGTGCTTAACTGACTGAGCCACCCAGGAGCCCCAAAATCTACTTTTAAAAAGTGGTATTTAAAAAACTTTTTAAAAATAAAAAGTGGTATTTTATGCCTGTATTTTTCCTTTATCCTCTAAAAATTATATTATGATTATTCCCCTACGTCCTTAAACATTCTGGGATTCCATTGTGCTTTATACTTGTATCTAATTAATCTCCTGGTATTGGACGTTTGTTAGTTTCCTACTTTCCACTATTGCTTATAAGGCTAAAATAAACATCATTCCTGTAAGTCTTAGGGTGTGTGTACTATCTTACTCCTTAACCACAGTCCTAAAAGTAGAACCATTGGATCAAAGGCCATAAGCACATTTACAGCTTTTGCTCCACATTCTCTGACTCCTCTCCGGGGAGCTCTGCTAGGTCAGAACCCTCTTTCAACCACCACTCCCACAGCAAGAAGTCATTCCTTTAGACATTTAGAATCTGACATTTAAAATTTCTATAATTTCTAGTAGTTTTTCCCCATTTCTTAATAATAAACATTTTTATATATTTATTGCATCTTAGTATTACTTCTTTTGTGGATTGCCTATGTTCTTCAGTTGGTATACCTTTAACTTGAATTGGAAGAGTTCATTTAGACAGTACTGTGGATATTACACATACATCAACATACAGGTTCCATATAAATGTACAGTTTACACATATATAATATACACACACATAATATACATACATGCAGACACATGACACAAATTATCTTATTTCTGTAGAAGAATAAATGTGACTCTGTCATGAGAGTTTTAATGGGCTGTATGGAGAATGATCCAGGCAGAAGCCCTTTGGAAAGTTGAAGCTACAGATGATTTCCTAGAAACTTTTGTTTTCATTTTACTTGACCACTGTTTACTTGTGAGTTTTCAAGAAGAGCTCTTATCCACATGCTTTCTAAATGTCTGAGTTTGTCCCGAGTTCACTTGATTCTATTTCCTGTCAAGTGTGCAAATGCTTGGCAATACATTTAAATTTGTGAGGTTCCTTGTACTAAGTTTCAAGAAATGTCAACATGTGGATATTTAAATGTAGAAAAGAGATCTATTGAGGAGGTTTTTAGCTAGATGATTAACGGCTTCAATATTCTCAGCCTATTGATCTCCTACCTGAGGGAAAGAGAGCAGGGAAGCTAAATCAGTAAGCAACGGATTTGAATAAAAATGAAGAGTCATTGCTATTTTAATGTCCTTTCGAAAAAACAGTTTGGGTTTATAAAACTTGACATACACAGAAACAATTTACTGAGTTGAGGGACACATGTGGGTTCTTCACAAGCCCTTTCCTAGCGACCTCTGGGCTGGGCCCAGGGGCTGTCGGCTTTGGCATGCTCGAGAGAGGTACGTGGGCTTATGTTCTTCTTGTTTGGTGTGTGCAGGTACAGCATCACATAGTCAAGTTTGGCAATTTAGTTCCTATTCTTCATATCTGGACCTTAGATTGCTTCAGAACCTCTTCTACAGGTGACCAATGGCTGGATTAAAGAAAGGAGCTTTTTTGCAATTATTCCCTGTGACCCATATGGAAATTTGTGTGTGCCTATGTGTTTGAATATTCTTGATACATTTTTGATCAGTCCACTGTCTTCTGGTGGAGCACATCAAGGCAATTGTGGTCAGCTAAGTACTCAGGTCTCTGAGTAATTCTGCTCCTACCTCCACTGCACTGCCCTAGTGTTCCCGAGTACATGGAATTAGATTGAAAGTGTTATAAAATAGAGTTGTGCAGAAAGTTTTCACCCAAGCAGGGATTGTTGTTGTTGTTGTTGTAGGGTTCAAAGTCTTTTTCTCTATCTCCTTCTTGTCTTCCATCCTTCCATCCCTCCCTCCCTCCATCCCCCCTCTCCTTTCTCTTTACCCCTGCCCTCATTGTGTGTAAAGGAGAGAGGTCAAAAGAAAATGATGGAAGAGCTATGGCTCCCCCTGTATTCTACTTCCCAGCATGTAGTAACAACAGTAATAACAGTAATGGGACTGCGCTTCATTGTTGCTGCACAGGCAGGGCCAAACCACTGGGACATCAACTCAGAAATTGCTACTTTTTATCCTGTTTCCCTCTTTCTATAATATAATATATTTTTTCTATAAAAATATTTGAAAATTTTGAATCAATGTAATATGATACTGCTTTTACCTAAAATACTTTAACTTGGTTTTTTTTTCTTCATTTTTTTTTTCAAAACAGAACTGTGTAAAGATAAAGGAGGGCAAAACCCCAGGTTTAAAGAAGAATGCAGAGTTTGCAGATCAGGGATATTACACCTGTGTGTTTTTCATCCCTCATAATGGAAGACTATTTAATGCCACCAAAACCATCAATGTCACCATCGTTGGAGGTAAGAGAAATTTTAGAATTGGAAAGAAACAAGTATGTCTTATAAAACAGAGTTTTCTTCCTTCTAACCCAGCACAGGAATCCAGGGGCAATTTGTCTGGAGTTGTGACCACATCACTAGCTCATATCGAAGGGTCAAATGATTTGGGCACCGTCCACCACACTGGAGAGACGGGTGATTGGTGGGGGGATAGTAAGTGACCTTTATATAGGAGAATGTCTCACTCTTATTTTGTATTTGAGTAATTTGTGGAATGTCTTGCTCAGTGTATGCTTTTACTCGACATATGTATTGAGGGTGCCTATATTCAATAAACTGTACCGAGCATCTGGAGGTAAGGGAAGCAGGGGAATAGGCAATGAGGTGACTTCTATACTATTCTCGAGGAATGTGATCATAGTCAGGAGAGGTGATAAGCCACAGAGAAGTACCTGGTGTATGAAACCGGCCACATCTGTGTGATGTTAGGGTGTGGAAGGAGCCCAGAGTCAGGTCAGTGAGGAGACCCTGAACTGAGTTTAGAAGTGGGACATGACGGATGGGGAGAAAGACACGCTGGGGACAGGGGACTCCGGGTTTCCAATGATATACTTCAGGTTTTAGTAGATGGCATACTGCCTTGAAGCTGTCCTGTCCTGAAGATATCCTTTTATCCACCTCGTCCCAGGGCTCCCCCTGACATTACCAAGGAAGCGGGGGAGATGGATCCAGAGGAAGATAAGCAATAGCAATTTTCAGCAAAACCACCTCTTGCCCCTTCATTTTTGAATCAGTTCCTGTTCCTCCATACTCAAAGCCTGAGAGTTCCTTCTTTCTCTGGAGGCATCCCAGGTCGTGCTGTCCACTTATATCAATTCCAGGCTCGCCCAGAGACTCTGAAGCCCAGAGGAACCAAATCTGACTCACAGGGGCTTTCACTTTGCAGGTTTCACCCTCTAGTTCTTACCCACACGCTCACCCCTCCCAGCTCAACCCTTCATTCTGCAGCATCACACTTTCTGAGAGAGCTTAGGTCGGTGACGGTGCTGCAGGAGAGCTCCTGAGTCACCTGTTCCTGCCTGTGCTCGGGCATCGAGTTTTCTGAGCACCGGAAAGCCCCAGGGAGGCTGCTCCGGACGTTATTTGTACATGCCCCAGGAGTGCCAGATGCACTAGAAGGGCGAGTGTAGGTCATGGAGAAAGTTGCCAGTGCTGATCAGAAGAATAACGAGAACTTGACAACATAGCAATTTCAATGTAGGACTGCAGGTGCCTCAGTGTTCCGTAGGTGTCAGCTGTCCTGGGCTGTATGAAAGCGTTCAGTGGGAGGCTGCCTGGGGGATTATTTACTTTCGAAGCGTTACTAGAGGGAGGCTGGGGCAGAGAGTATTATGTGCCACTGGTCAAGGTCAGGAGCCACTCCGGAGCAGAGGTAGAGCTGAGCCCACCCATGTGGACACCGTGCCAGGCCAGGACTAAGGTGAGGCAAGAGAGACATCGAGAGCACAGAACTGAAGGTGTGTTCCTCTCAGTCCCCTCAGGGGGAGGGTCGGCACCTGAGAGAGAGTGCCCGGCCTACGGCACAGATGGAGACCCTGTGCCCAATAAATCTATCATCGAGGAGTTGAGAAAGGCAGGCAGAAGGAATAAAGGCAGAGCAGAAAGGCCCTTCCCAGTGACTTTGCATCTAAATCCTACAGATGTGGTTGTGCCTCCTGGATGAACATTTTCCTCTGTCATATGGCAGCAGAACCTGAAGGAAACCAAATCTAGTGTGTTTCCTCCAGTTATATTAGCCTTGCGTTGATGGAAAGTGAAACGAACCATATTAGCTGCAACCAACAACCGCTACTTAATGAAAATATGACATAGGGATGACTAGTTACAATCTTTGTTATGTAGTATAAGCATATTACAACGAATACTTGTCTTAGAGAAGCTCAGTGCAATGCTGAAACATTTTTCTTTTCTTTTTTTCACTTTTAGATCGCAGTAAAATAATTCCTGTTCTTCTTGGACCAAAGCTTAACCGTGTGAAGGTGGAATTAGGTATACGTTGACAGCCATGTATTCCACATTTAGGAGTGGGGTGCATAATTGAGTCTTCCAAGGCTAAATGTGATTCAGGATTGATCAATATTGTGCATGCATCACACATGCCAGATTTAGTGAAGAAAGTTACTAAGGCAGAGAAAGTATGCCATTGTGTGAATGTTGCCATTTTTAGGCTGATGGAAATGAACAGTATGTTGAGAACATTATAGAACTGCCTGTGGTTTTTACATAGGGTTTCGGTTGCACCATTGTGGCTTTTCTCTAATAGTCTTTATGGTCATTTTTAAAGACAAAAACTCTGTGAAAGAACACTCTGGAGAAATGATTCAGATTTATCCTGTATTCTGAATATTTGACTGATGAATCAATGGACTTTGAATCACTGGACTTAATTGATCATCTAGACAAGTCTTGGTGAAATCAACATGTCCAGTTGAGTTAATTCCTTTCCTTAAGGAAAGGAAGGAAAAGAAGAAATTCACATATGCTAAATCATGTTTTGTATTAGATGATTCAAATATATTCTTTTATTAATGTTTATTTCTTTTGAGAGAGAGGCAGAAACAGAGAGAGAGAGAGAGAGAGAGAGAGAGAGAGAGAGAGAGAGATAGAGCCCGCACGCGCAAGAGTGAGCAGGGAGAGTCTGGAGAGAGAAGGAGACACAGAATCCGAAGCAGGCTCCAGGCTCTGGGCTTTCAGCACAGAGCTGACGTGGGGCTCAAACCCATGGATCGCGAGATCATGACCTGAGCTGAAGTCAGATGCTTAACCGACTGAGCTACCCAGGCTCTCCAAAATATATCCTTGAATTAAATCCTCCAGACAACCCCAAGGGGTATTATTCCTTGGAAGGGTTCAATAATTTGTCTAAAGTCAAAAGTGGTAATGCTGGGGTTCAAGTTTCTATTGACTGTTTCCTGAGCCTACACCTTTGGACCATCACTTGTCACAATAATTTGTGGGACCACAGAAGCTCAGAATAGCTTGGATATTTTGCCATTTGTATTTGTGGATTGACAGCTTTTTATTTTTATTGACTCCTGAACTTAGCTTTATTGTTTCTTTCTTCTCATTTTGGGCTTAATTTGCACCTCAGTTTTCATTTGTTGACATGGAGACATAAAGAATTGATTTCAATTATCCTCTCTTGTAGCACATGCGTTTTATGCCATAAAATTCTCTCTAAATGCTATGGTAGCTATTTTTAACAAATAGGGGTATGCCATGTTTTCATTACTATTGGGTTCAAACATTAAAAAGAAAAAACTTCCCTTGTGACGTCTTCTTTCATCTATGGATTATTTGTTCTTTTTAATTTCCAAATAGTTGGAGGATTTTCTATGTTTTGTGTTGTTGTTGTTGATACCCAGTTTTAGTTTCATTCTGGCCCAAGATTATACAGTGTATCATTTCAGTCTGATGAAATTTGCAGTAACTTGCTTAAGGAACAGAATGTGGTGTGTCTTGATGAATGTTTCCAGTGTGTTTGAAACAAATGTACATTGTGCAGGTTTCCGTTTTATCATTTTGTAAATATCAATATGGGAAGTTAGCTAATGGTATTGTTCGAATTGTGTATATTTCAACCAGTCTTTGATGTGTTTTACCTGTTAAAGAAAGAGATGTTAATATCTGCAACTCTGATGGTCAGTTTGTCTCTGTACCCTTTTGTTCAGTCAATCTTTGCTTTGTATATGCTGAGATTATCTTATGGGCACATACATACTGATGCCTGTTGAATTGATGCTTTATCATCGTAAAATTTCTCTCTTTATCTATCATGTTACTAATTTCCTGAGTGCCTACTTTCTCTAGTGAAAGACAGACATAACAGTTTTCTTTTGTTTGGGATTGTCTTGTTTTATCTTTTTTACATCTTTTTAACATTTCTTTGTAAATAAATTACACATATACTATATTTCACGTAAACTACATATATTTGGATGTTTTTTGAAATACATTCTGTATGGTGTTTAGTCCATTTACATTTAAAACAATTTTTTAAATGTTTATTTATTTTTGAGAGACAGAGAGAGGGGAAAGGCAGAGAGAGAGGGAGACACCGAATCTGAAGCAGGCTCCAGGCTCTGAGCTGTCAGCACAGAGCCCGACGCGGGGCTCAAGCCCACGAACTGCCAGATCATGCCCTGAGCCATGTGCCTGAGCGACTGAGCCATCCCAGCGCCCCTTAGCCCGTATACTGTAATGATGGTGGTGGTGGGAAGCGTCTGATCTTGCCACTTGTTTGTTAGTTGCCATATGGTTTATTTGTTCCAGTTATTTCTCCCTTCCTTTTAGATTCACAAAGTAACTTTTCTTTCTTTTATTTAATATGCTTTGTTTTCTTTCTAGTTATAGTTTTTTGGAGCCTTCATTAAGTCATTCTAGAGATTATAATATGTATCCATGTCTTACTACAGTAAGTCAAAGGTACCTCTCAGGACATTTATAACTTCACATGACAGAACCGTGCCATTTGTCTTCTTACCTCACTTACTGCTATTATTTTATGTATTTCTCTACTGCATATGTGATAAAACTCACAATATATAGGCACTGTTGTTTTTAAATAACCAAAATTCGTTTATATTTACTGAGCTATTTGTATTTTTCTGTGCTCTTTGTTTGTTCACATAGTGCCTTGTTTTCATCTGGAATCATTTTCTGTGAGTCTGAAACCTTTCCTTTGGGATTTCTGGCAGTGCGGTTATGGGGGGAGGGGGCATGCAGGGACTTCAGTCGTTATTTGTTGGACACCTTCTCCCCAAAGTGGGACTTTCTCTCCTAAGAACCAAGAGACTGTAGAAGAGACAGCTTAGCCTTTGCGGTCTCCTGTGTTGCCCAAGCCCTCAGCAATAATTCTGCAAGCCCGAGTGGCTGAGAGAATTTCCCAGGGCGCTCTTTTCTCTAGGAGCCTTCCCTTGTGCTGTACAAACCCAAACTAATTTCTCTGAAGAATAAGATGGCTGGCTATCTGAGCTCCCCTGGAAGGCTTCTTCCCGACTGCATTTCCAGCTCAACTATTTCTCTTTGTTTTCCCTGCACTTTGATGTCTTTCTTTGTTCGCTAATTTAATCTTTTTGTGATTTAGCCATTTTTTTTTTCTAGAAGTTGCCACGGGAGTGTTGGCCCTACCTACTAAATTATATGTTGAAAAGAAGGTCCACTGGCCACTCTAAGTTTTAGTAATTTATTTGAACATAAACATTTGAAGAGAAACCAATTCATATACTGTTGATGACTTAAAATTCCTGCCTAATTTCTCTGCTTTATACATATTTAAAATTTTTTAATTTAAAATTAATATCAAAAAATTTTTAAAGGCCTATCTCTTTCTTTCTGGAATGTAGCACTACATTAGCTTTAAGTATTAGGTTAACATACATTGATTATATTAATTTTAAACCTTTGGGAAATCTATCTCTAATATCAGAACATTCGTTGTCAACTTTTACATAGGAAAAGATGTAGAACTCAATTGCTCTGCTTTGGCGAATGAAAGGGATCTTATTTATTGGAACTTGTGGGACGAAAATGGAAAGGAGCCCAATGTACATGAGGAGAAGGTAACAAAAATTAGGTATGTATATGTGATATATTATGTATCATGATATATGCAAGTCACATTGTGTCATAGATCCATGATTTAAAAAACACCAGAGTCCTGAATGGCCGACTGGGTGTTTGAGATAAATTTAAATTTTAATTTATAATTTACATATTGTATAGTGATAATTACCATTCTCTAGGCTGATGGATTATGCAGAAATCTGTTGTCAAGATCGAAACTAGATACAGAAGGGCAGTGAGGTTTTTTAGCATCACCTTACAAAAGATAGCTTTTGGTCATTCAGGATCTGATGGGGAGGGGGATTTTACTTAAGCATCTTATAAAAGAAGGATTACATAGGCCGCAGTTGTTTTGGCTTTTGAAAATTGTGCTATGTTCCTAATTTTCACTAATGTGCCTGGAAAAAGACCAGGTCTGGAGACTGAGATATGCGTAAGTTAATTTGGCCGCCTTGTGTGCGGGAGGCACGCCTCCCCGCGAAGGCCACATGTCCCTGCCAGGTCGGGTGGCAGTCGGAAGGGTGCAGAGTGTCTTTCCTTGCAAGTGTCTTTCCTGGTGCAGCCATGGCCAAAGGCAGCCCGTCTACTAAGGCATCTCCAGATCTACATCCTGTACTTTCCTGACACATGCATACCTTCTTTTCTTCTGATTGTCCAAAAATAATTCATTATCAGAAACTGCAGAAATCCTGAAAATTACAAAGAAGTCAATAGTCATTTGAAGACAGTTCTGAGTGTGGGGGGAATTGCTTTGATAAGTATGAGCTGCACTGACAGAGACATTGCCTCCTGTGCTTTAGAGACAGCTTGTCGCTTCTTTTTAGAACATTCTTTCCAGTGATTATCTTTCTTAAAAGTAAGCATAAAGGAACTTTTTCAAGCATGGACACGTCTCCAAAGATTGTCAGTTGTAGACCGTCTCACGGAAATACTGATTTACCAGTTGCCAGCCCTGTGACATTCGCCGTTGGCAGACTGATACTGTACATAGTAATTATTGCAGCAATTTTGCTATCTAGAGTTTGTTCATGGAAATTAGAAATGCAATAAGAACATGTAAAAAAATTTCAAAACCTAAGAGGGCATTGGTTAGATATAAATATCTAGGAGGCAGCTTTGGGGCAAAATGTTCCAAATTACATGTGTATTAATACTTATGTAGCCTGTGTTCTTCCATAGGAGGGAATGGTCACACTTACTAACAGAATGTACATGCTAAGCCTGTGGTCATTTGAGTGGTTTTGAATGACTTTGGGTGATTACTCTCATTAGGAAGGTACTGATCTACTCAGGTTTTAGTGAGTAGGGATCTCAAGGTGTCTGCTACTTTAGCTGCACTTGTGAGGATTTTTTTCTGCTCTTTACACTTAAAAAAATTCTTTGACGTCATGCCAACCACTCTTGATTCTTGTTAACACTTATCTGCAAGCTCCTTATGGTGCAGGGTCTGGCCCCTTGCCTTGTAGCAGGCTCGTGACCGGTGGCTCCGCTGAATTGCAGGGCTGTCTGGCCTCTGTGTCTTATCCTTAGCATTGCACCTTCCCTGGGGTTCTGCACTTCCCCCTTCTAGTGATCAATGGCTGATCTTTGAAGGGATAGAGGACCAACTCACGAAACTATCTGCAATGGCGCTTGAGCTAAGCTAAGAGACTAGGGTGGTCTTTCTTTACAGCTAAGTGCATGTGCATTTTCTGTCATTTGCCTTGGCTTCTCACTGGTCTTTTATGCCTTACTTCGGGATCTTTCATTGATGTGAGATACTTGCTATTTCTGGAATGGCGACTTCTTCACAGAATTATGTTCTGAGATGTCTTTGACATGGGTTGGAGGCTGCACAGGTACTGTGTCCCAAGTACAGAGACACCTGCTGCTAGGGGCGTGGCAGATGAGCGAGCACACCCACGGAGTGCTGACTGACATGGCGCTTTCACAGCCTGCTGTTGGCGGGAAGCAGATGTCACAAGCAGTTGCCTTGCATCAACGACAGGACAACTCGAATCTTTTAAGAAGAGAAAGACAGCTTGCTGCTAATGGTTGTCTATGTCATTTTCTGACACTCACTGAACAGCTTAATTGGTATTTCTCCTACACCTGCAGGTGCATCTGACAAGAGTGTCATTCTTAAGTTTGTTTTTGATGCCTAACAAAAGAAAAGTGATCTTCAGGATTGCATGGATAAGCTTGATGGGCACCTGTATCTCTGCTGAACGATTTGCATCTTCGTCACAATCGGCGGAGACCTCCCCATGGGAGGAACGCTGAGTCGCTGGGAGAGGAGAAATAGAGGGAAATAACTGATAGAGAATTTTTTCTTGTGTTTCCAACTTAGCATCATTACCTTCCAGACATTTTCATTCTGGGCAGTTCACAGGATCATCCCCAGGTGGTCCCAGGAGGGCAGTTTCGGTCCACCCTGGTGCTTCCCGGAGGAGCAGAGGTCCATGGTGACCCATACTCTGAGAACCCACCAGAAATGGAAGGTTCCATGCAGCCGAACAGAGCCACTGCCTTGGTGGATTTGCACATGTGAATTCCTCTCTCATGGGTAACGTTGCTGGCAATGAACAAAGCCTGTCACTGAATTATTTCCTCTTTTACAGGACTCCAGAAGGCAAATTGTATGTGTCAAGAATGTTGGGAATTAAGAATATTAATGAGAAAAATCTAAAATTTTCGTATAATTGCACTGTGGTCAGCGAGGGAGGCACAGACACCATAAACTTTGTCTTGTTGAAAAAAGGTATGAGAAAGTTTTATTTTGGACATTTGAGGCAGCTTAGAAAGTTGCCACTGAGGGACCCCTCAAAGCTCACCACTCCCCTCATTTTACACCCCAGGAAGCAGACTCCCAAGAGGTGAAATCGTCCACCTTGTGTCACAGGCATTCAGGCTAAACGGGAGCTCAGTCCTGTGCTGGAGCCCCCTGTGCATTGATTTCATGCAGAAAGTGAAAACACAAACTCTAATCCTTTGCTCCCTATAATATTGCAGAGTCCCAGATAGGCACCAGGGGCCCGAGAGAGCGGAGCAGATGCAGCCTGGAGACAGACATGTAGCTGAATGTCATGGGGAAGGCAGCCAGGGCGGCTCGTACACACCCATAACGACGGGAGGCATGCTTGCAGCTCAGTGTAGGGTGAGGCCAATGATACTAGTTATACTGCAGTTTCCAGCCTACCTTAGCTGGACACTGAGCACAGGGGGCCCTTGCGTGTGGTCATTCATTCAACCAAGATTGGCCGAGGCTTCACCTCCTGGGGCCAGTCCTTGGATCTGGCAGCTGGACAGTTGATGGCTCAGATCAGTGGACTCCTAAAATTTTCTACTGCCTACCTGATGGAACATTCCAGAGTTACCCCTCTCCATCCTGTACCAATACAATACAACCCAGAGCCCCCTAGCTGCTCAGAAATGGGTTCATATTATGGACAAAGACGCTAAGAGTGAAGGAATCAGTGACTTTCCCTAGAACACAGGCTCAGTGATAGAGCTAGGCTGGAACCCCTCACAAGTTTGGCTGAGCACTTGCTCTCTCAAGACTGTATACTTCCACTGATGTTCTCAACATACCAGCTGCAATGTATGTTTGGGTCCCTGTGCATTTCACACTAGTATCTTGTCATCCTTTCCTTCCCCAAGTAGGGATAGGCTCTATCACATGCTTTCACTTCAGGTCTCTGAATATCCTTTTACACATTTTTATTCTTTCAAAATTGGAGTAGAAAGGTCAGTACTCCAGATTAAGGCAGGAATGTGGACTAAGTTAACGGAACGAGTCAAATAGACTACTGGGATTAGTGCTAAATATAAAAACTGACAATTCTGAGGTGTGATGGTGGGGGCCACTGGTAAATCATCTTTCATTAATGGTTTCCATTTTCTTTTCCTCTCTAGAAGATATGGATGACATTCCAGGCCACATCTTCACCAGAGGAATGATTGTGGCTGTTTCAGTCTTGGTGGTAGTTGTGTGCCTAGTGATAATGGGTGTCATTTATAGAGTTGACTTGGTTCTATTTTACAGACATTTCATGAGAAAAGATGAAACACTAACAGGTAATGAATATCATAATGCTGGGATTTCTTATCTTCATGCTTCATTAAGAAACAAATAAAGAGGGGGCCTGGGTGGCTCAGTCAGTTAAGCGTCTGACTTTGGCTCAGGTCATGATCTCACAGTTCATGGGTTTGAGCCGAACGTCGGGCTCTGTGCTAATAGCTCAGAGCCTGGAGCCTGCTTCGGAGTCTGTGCTCTCTCTCTTTCTCTCTGCCCCTTCTTGACTCATGCTCTGTCTCTCTTTCAAAAACTAATAAACATTAAAAATGTTTTAAAAAAGAAACCAAATAAAGAAACATTAATCTTCATTTTATTTTGATTACACTGTAGTCTTCAGGGGTAGTAGAGGTTTTCCATTGGAAAAAAATTGCTTTGAACATAGCATCCCTCATAAATATTGTCTTGCATCACCTTTTTTTGTGCTTGCTCATATGTGGCCAAAAATTGTTCTCTAATTGTTTTATGTGTGTATGTCACATCCTCCTTCATGGCCTGTGAGAGGCTTGTGCCCACAAGCTGTCATTATTCACACACAACCTGGGCATCTTATACAATGTGCACATTCAATAAACCTTAGTTAAGTGGAATTGAATTGTATTATGTTCATTATTTTAACCTGACAAAGGAGCTGCCTAATGTATCTACAAGAGCCCTGGACTAGAAGGCAAATGACCTGGGTTCTCGTTTCCTAGATCTGCCAGTTTTTATCTATGGTCGTTTCTGTCTGGCGAATCAGCGTCTCAGTTTCTCTGCTTTTAAAGGTGATTTAAAGAAGTGCTCAAGTTTCAAGATAGTTACTGAATTATGTATACTTTAATAAAAAAATGGTTACTGAATTAAAAAAAATCGCTCTAACCCAATGCACTTGCTTGTGTGTGTGTGTAGGACACACATAGTTCAAAACACAAAAAGTCTAAGAAATGGTACAGTGGAGTATCTCCCTGTGATCCTATCCTATGTCTGTTTTTCCCACTTCATCCACCATTGATGGTAGAGCAGAACAAATAAGAATATAGAATCAACTTCCACTCCTATTTTAAAAACAAATGTTGGCATGTTATGTACACTATTTTGAACTTGGCTTTAATATGCCTCAGATGCACGTCTATAGTACTTTGTAAGGTCTCATTTGTTAGCCTTGCACAGTGTTTTATTTCTGCAGATGTCTTACAGTCTGTCTATTTGGTCATCTTGTGGGTTGTTCACAATTTGCTATTACAGAAATGATGTGACGGGTAGCTTTGCACAGTCATTGGTTCAGCCGTGTGCAGTATAACTGAAGGAAAAATTCTCCAAAGTGGAAGAGCTGGCAGTACAGGGGTAGAGCAGCCGTGACTTCGACAGATGCTGCCAGCGTGCCCTCCGTGCTGTCATCCTGCTCCCACCTTCAAAGGATGGGGCCACTCTTTTCCCATGGCCTTACCCAAAACCTTTCGGATATGTGCCAGTCTAGTAGGTAAACAGTTGTATCTCCATGTAGCTTTCATTTGCCACGGCACTTACTGTGCCAGAGTCACTTTTGATTTGTGTAAGACTCATTTGTATTTCCTTTCTCCAAGTACTCGTTCATACCTTTGCCCTTTTTCTATTGGGTTGTTGCCCTTCCCTTTCTTGTTTATGTCTAGGAGCTATTTCTATTTTAAGGACGCAGCCTGTTGTCTATAATATGAAATGAAAATATTGTTTCCGGTTGTAATTTGTCTTTTGACTTTGCTTATACCAGTGTGATATGTGGGAGATTTTTATAATTATACTTGAAGTACACTTGATATATTGTTCTATTAGTTTCAGTTCTATGTTTTTATTATTATGGATTTTTAAAATCTAGATTTGTGGTCAGAATTATGAAGACCCTCCTAACCTCATTATGAAAGATGTCTTATATTTTTCAGATTTGCAAGTTTTAATTAATAATATAAAATTAGGGGCACCTGGGTGGCTCAGTCAGTTAAGCATCCTACTCTTGATCTCAGCTCAGGTTGTGATCTCACAGTTTGTGAGATGGAGCCCAGTGTTGGGCTCTGCCCTGACAGTAGAGCCATCTTGAGGCTCTCTCTCTTTCTCTCTCTCTCAAAAAAAAAAAAAACTTTAAAAATAATATAAAATTAACAAAGCTAATTAATCTAGCTTTGAACCTGTGTGTGTGTGTGTGTATGTGTGTGTGTGCTGTGCGCATGCGTGCAATTTTGGGGATGGAGAGAAATGCTACAAGCAACTGAGAGGTCTCTTGTTGGCCCTTCATGAACAGGTCTCCACTTGCAGTAACCAGAATGTCTCTCAAAATGAGCATTCACTGATATCTCTCTTTCTGATCTTCAGAATATTTTCCCCTCTTTGTTGTGTTTGACCCAGTTCACAATTTTCTCAGTTCACACTTCCTACCTCCCAGGCGGCAGTGCGTGGAAATGTTTACAGATGTGCTCTGCATCTGCTGTACTTAAAAGTGTGGTCCGTGACAGACATCAGCTGTGGAAAAGGCAGAAATAGAGACAGACATGCAAAAATTAAAATGTTTAGAGCAGACTGATATCACTGCAATATCCAGGAATGTTTTCAGTATTGGTTTATGAAGGACTGGAAATGAAACCAATCAGCCCACACCAGTCAAATTAAATGAAAACCTTGTCATTCACTGAACACAGTTTGAGAAGCACTGACCGGATTCATGAAAGTCCCAAATGCCCATTCACATGAGGGCTTTGTTTATACAGAACCCAAAATAATTATTATTAGCTTACAAATACCTTACCTTAAGCACTTTTTACTTTGTTATGGAAGCCAGCAAGCCATTCATTACCTGGGTTTAAAATCAGTTATAATGTAAATTACAAGATTTGCTAAACCAAGAAGAGAATGGCTTGAAATAAAGCATTTGAAAATTAATAGTTGAAAAACTAATTTTTCATGGGTATGAGTAAAGCTGTATTACTTGTTTATTACAGTATAAAGTTGACTGTTTTGTCTTCTTGGCTTATTGCAATTAATTACATCATGATTACAAAAAAACATGTACCTTTTAAAAAAGTGTCCTTATGTATTTCTTACTCCTTGGTGCCTGTTCTAATCATTGACAGAATGACTACTAATGGGAGCGCTAGCTCTTACACTAAGAAATAACGGTATTTCACAACTATCTAACAGACTTACGTGGGAGACCCACTTAGTGATTAAAGTAGGAATTGGCTCTTTTTTCCATACCCAGCTTTTCCGACCTTTGATATGCATGTTAATTTTACAGTTTTCCCCAAAACCTCCTTTCTTTTAAAATGTTTTTAAAGTTTATTTATTTATTTTGAGAGAAAGAGGGCTAGCGGGGCAGGGACAGAGAGGAGGAGAGAGATAATCCAAAGTGTTATCAGCACAGAGCCCGATGCGGGGCTCAAACTCACGCACCGAACCGTGAGATCATGATTGGAGCCAGCCAGACGCCTAACCCACTGAGCCAGCCAGGTGCCCCTGTCCTTTCTTTTGTATGCATGCAAATTTCCAAACCAGTTGCTTTAAATCAACAGAAGGCTCTGACTTGAACTGCTGAACCTGAATGCTGTAGGTAGAATTGAAGAAGCTTTGCCAGAAATGAGAAAGTGTTGTTTTCTGAGCCATTGAGTATACTGGGCTGAATTGTTGAGCATGCATGATGTGACACCACAAAGAACGCGGACCTGGAATGGTTTCATCCTATTAGGTTTTAATAAAGGGCCCAATAATATTTAGCTTTCAGTTCAGTAGCAAATTCATAATCCCAATAATATAGGCAAGCATACATCTAACTCCTATGCCATCTAACAAATCATCATGCGGTAGGGCTGGACCACTTCCTTCCCACTTTCTCTTCTTCTTCTACCAATCCCAGTTAGCAACAATTGTATCCATTGGCTCAAAATTTTACCTGGCTCAGAATTTCCTTTTCTCAGAAAGCATGTCCCCTGGAGATCACTCCATAGCATCTGACTGCTTTGATTCTGTTTGTTTTGCTTGTTTTATTACACTGTCTGCCAATGTGTTCTTTGTAAACTTTTTTCAGGTTGTTGCATTTGTCTGCTTTGTCTTCACAAATAGGTTGGATGAAGGTACAGGAGACAGAGATCTTTGTAATTTTGTAGTTACCCAATTAGTACAATGGTCTTTGTTACTTAGGTAACACTTCCATCTTGGCTTTGTTTCCTTAGCCTCCTGAATGTGCTTCATTATCAGGAATTAAGTAGGAGCAAATGTTCTTATCAGTGAAAATCTTTCAACAGACTGGAAGTTTTTATATTGCCATCTAGTACCATATATTATTAAATATCACAGCATGTGTTCCCATAGCGTAGGGTTTTTTTAAAAAAATATAATTTATTGTCAAGTTGGCTAACATACAGTGTATACAGTGTGCTTGGTTTGGAGGTAGATTCCCGTGATTCATCACTTATCTACAACACCCAGTGCTTATCCCAAGTGCCCTCCTCCATGCCCATCACCCACCTTCCCCTCCTCCCACCCCCATCAACCCTCAGCTTGCTCTCTGTATTTAAGAGTCTCTATGGTTTGCCTCCCTCCCTCTCTCTTTGTAACTATTTTTTCCCCTTCCCATCCCCCCAGGGTCTTCTGTTAAATCACCTCTATTGTCTCTTCTCACTCACTCATCAATGTAAACTCTCACTTTGTTTCTGTCTTGGCTTTCCAGTGAGTCGTTTTGAGGGTAGACATATTAGGATACTGGTAGAAACAGATGATATGAGAAAGCCAAGCTGAGATTTGCTTTCCAATTCTAGACTGAGGACATAGTTGGACTCCTTGGCTTTTTATTGCCTTTAAATTCCTTGAGTTTCTGGATATAGTATTTCTCTGCATCCCTCTGTAGTGTCAAATAAGTGAGTCCTAATACATGCTTAAAAAACAATTTGCTAGTTGGTTGCTTGATTACCATATGAGAGTTGGTGATGGTATTTGTTTGTTTTTAATAATGAATTTATTTCTTTTTTGATAACTTAAAAAGTCATGGATAAAGAATAATGTCTAAAAAGAATCCTAGAACCAAAATATATTTGATGGACCTTATGAGTTACCTAGTTTAAACATTCTTCCTCTAATTTTTAAATTTGTTTTCTAGCAAAAATGTTTTCTTTATTCTTTTCTTAAATGGCTTCATTGAGCTCCAATAGATATCCAAGGAACAGCACATGTTTCTAAATTTTTTTAATGTTTTTTATTTATTTTTGAGATAGAGAGACAGCATGAGCAGGGGAGGGTCAGAGAGAGAGGGAGACACAGAGTCTGAAGACAGGCTCCAGGCTCCGAGCTAGCTGTCAGCACAGAGCCTGATACGGGGCTTGGACTGTGAGATCATGACCTGAGCAGAAGCCTGACGCTTAACCGACTGAGCCACCCAAGAGCCCCTGAACAGCACATATTTAATGTGTACAATTTGATGAGTTTGGACAGAAAGATGCTGTATTTAATTTTTCCTCTTCAATGGTTCCACTCCCATTTTTCATGCCTTTCACTCAAATGTGTACTTAAACTTTTATTTGCATTGCAATTAAAAGAGTACACCTTATTTCCTAGATGGGAAAACATATGATGCTTTTGTGTCTTACCTAAAAGACTGTGGACCCGAGAATGGAGAGGAGCACACCTTTGCTGTGGAGATTTTGCCCAGGGTGTTGGAGAAACACTTTGGGTATAAATTATGCATATATGAAAGGGATGTGGTGCCTGGAGGAGGTAAGAAAGGGAATACAGATAGAGAACTGGTGGAGAGATTTTCCTTTTAAAAGATGCATAATTTAGCCTTACAAAAGACAATCCTGTTTTACTTAAAAATAAATGAACATGATTCTCTAAACCAGAAATAACCAGCTAAATCAATACAATCAATAGAGAGAAAAAAAGCTAACCACACTACTTCTGAGAGTGGGCCCCAAGCTCTTCAGTGTGCTTCCTGCTTCTCTGAATCTTTGGGGAAAGGGCATTCCACTTTCAGAACCAGGCCCAGAATCAGCATTGTCGTGAGGCATTTATCTAGAAATGCCTCACAGCAGAATCTGTCTTTTGGTAATGTTTTATACAGCAGAACGTGATGCTATGCACTATAAACACAGTTCATTCTTACCGGATAAATACTTGTTCTTTACTGGGGTGAAGCTGGTGTGAAAACTACAGTCAGAAAAGGGTAGATAAAAGGAGATTGGTGATTCATGTCAGATTTTAGTTATGAAATTCAGTTTTTTATTTGTTTATGAATATAAACGACCCTAAAGCATATACTGAAGCAAATTCCAGTTTGAAGCCAAGAAATTTAGTAACATTTCCATAGTTTCTCTGAAGTCTTCCAGAGCAAATATCTGAAATCTGCGTCAGAATATTTTGGGGGCTGGCGCGTTACCAAGGATGCAGTATAAATGTTTTTCTTGTCAGTAACATCCATTCATCTAACGTACACCGAGTGCAGCCTTGTGCCGGAACCGGAGCTTGGCATTGAAGACATGGTATTAAATAAGGAATAATTGTGGTTCCCCTCACCCCAGATTGCAAATGAGAAAGGGAAAATACTACCAATTAGGAGGAAAAGCCTACTATTTTTTAACTAATTAATTAATAAATAGATTTCTTCTTGGTTCTTAAATAAAAAAGATACTGTATATTTAGTTGTAATTTGTTTGGACTAAAACCTCTATCTGAGAAAGGGTAGAGCTTTAGACCAGAAATTGGCAATCTGTCCCCCATGGGTCAGATCCAGTCTGTCACCCTTGTTGAGACACAGCCAGGTGACATTTGTTCATGTGTTGTCTGGGGCTGCCTTTGAGCTACAAGGCAGAGATGAGCCGTGTGACAAAGACGGCATGACCTGCAAAGCCTGGAATATTCGCTGTCTGTTTGTCAACTTCTGGTCTGGACTAATGGTGGGGTGGATGGAGATAGAGGTAGCTATGGATGTATAGATACATATATGGATATGATATGGATATAGATAGATAGTCTTTAAATTTGGAGTTTAGGGTGTTGCTCCCTGCCTGTGCAGAGCCAAACAAGATAGCATGATGGTTAGGAACAGGTGCTCCAGAACTAGAGCCCCCTCGGTTCTGATTCTGATTCTGCCATTTACGAGCTGTGTGACTCTAGGCAAGTGACTTAAACACTCTGTACTTTGCCCTCCTCATCTGCAAAATGGTGGTGATGACAATACTTTCCTCTAGGGTCATTATGATGCTTTAATGAGTTGATATACATAAAACATTTAGAAGAGGGTGTGGCACAGAATGGTGCCAAGTTCATTATTGTTGTTATCTAGATGGTTGTTTTCAAAAGATATATAAAATTACGAATAAATGGTCTGTCTTGAAACACTTACTGGTGAAGTAGAGTTAAATACTACAAAATTAGACTCTGCAAAATGATTTTCATCTCCTGTCTGCTCTTTTAGTTCTCTTTAATTACTTTGCCACATCTTGCATTTTCAGCTGTTGTTGATGAAATCCACTCGTTAATAGAAAAAAGCAGAAGACTGATCATTGTCCTAAGTCAAAGCTACATGTCCAATGAAGTCAGGTATGAACTTGAAAGTGGACTCCATGAGGCTCTGGTAGAAAGGAAAATTAAAATCATCCTAATTGAATTTACACCTGTCAGTGACTTCACGTTCTTCCCCCAATCACTAAAGCTTTTGAAATCTCACAGAGTTCTCAAGTGGAACGCTGATAAACCTCTGTCATATAACTCAAGGTTCTGGAAAAATCTTCTTTACCTGATGCCTGCAAAAATGGTCAAGCCTTGTGGAGCTGAGTCTGAAGTCTTGCCTGTTCTTTCACAGTCCTGATCTTTAGAAAAGCCGAATGTAAGAAAGGCCTCTTGATGCTCTGGGCCCGGGAGGGGAGGAGCCTGTTTTTAACAAAGGGCCCTATTACAAATGTTTGACTCTGAAAATTCTGCTGGTAGTTTGAAGATGGAAGTCGTCACTGGGTTGCCAGGGATAGGACTAAACACTGAGCTGTGGTCATGTGCTCCCAGTGGAACCCGGAATTCAAAAGCAATCAGTGTACCTTCTCTGTTTCTTCCGCCTCCGTAACTGGATACAGATGCTCATTCTCAATCCATATTCAACAACTGTGAGGCTGGGCACGAAGCAAAGTAATGTATGCTCTACAAAAAGCGCACATCTTCACAGTTTTAATGCCCATGATTGAACTAAAGGATTTTATGTTCATGAAGTGGCATTTTCTACGAGCCTGTAGTGACATAGTAACTGAAATGGTGCCTTCACTCCCCCACAATGCCTCCTCCCTCTAAGCACCATGGATAGTCCCTGGGATGTGGCAGAGAGCAGGCAGGGGGCTGTGTGCAGAGGAGGGGCCAAGGCGTGACAAGTCCTCAGCCTCGGGCCATGTTCAGTGTGTCCTGACCACAGCAGCAGACCCACAGTTATCAAAACCCCCCTAAAGCACTGCACAGGGCTTGCTTAATTGGGCCTGTTTGGAGGGAACTCCCCCATAGGCTGAGGCACACATTTTCATTTAAATCATTCTCTGGGTCTTTCAAAACTGCTCTAAAGCATTTGTTAATTTAACAAACAGGAATGTTTATGCACAGGAT
The DNA here is from genome assembly GCF_006229205.1 of Suricata suricatta. Lineage (NCBI taxonomy): Eukaryota > Metazoa > Chordata > Mammalia > Carnivora > Herpestidae > Suricata > Suricata suricatta. The sequence continues at coordinate 85,177,431 of NC_043703.1, read as the reverse complement.
GGGTGCCAGGTCAGATTTTCCATATGTGCCATTAGCCACTGTTATGCATTAGCCACAGTGGGGGAGTTGGGGGGGGGGGCAGGCATGAAACTTGACATTGGGAGACGTGTATCTGTCTCCTTCAAGTGAGCTCAGTCCTGTGTGCCTTGTCGGGATGAGCGCTGGGTGTTATATGGAAACCAACTTGACAATAAATTCTAAAAGAAAAAGTATAAAAGAAAGAAAAACTGCTACATTGTCACTAAATGTCACAGGGAAAAGGAAAACAAGTGTCTAAATCACTGGGCATTCTTCTTGTAAAAGAGCAGAATGTTTTCTGAAAAGATCTGTTTCATTTTCAGTCCTAACATGACTTGGAGTGGTGAAAAATTAATAAATGATAACTAAACTTAATGAGGATACTAGAATCAATTTTAAATTGAATTATTGAAAAAAAACCCCAAAAAACCCCAGCTGTGGTAGATATTGCTAAAAAGAAAAAAAAAATGAGATTTTCAGTGTTAGAAAGCAATTTGCTTTTTTGGAGGACTTAAAACTTTGCGTTCTAGTCAGATGGCTAAAAAAGTAAAAGAATCTAATTGTGTGTGAAAACATACAGTCACGAGAAATTTTATTGCTATCATCAGAGTCTCCACTATGTAGACTTATTTTGCTTTGCTTTTCTATTATGTGTGCTGTAAAATATATTGTGTTATTATTAAGTTTTGTATTAAATGTGTTAAATGAGTACATTAAATATATGTTCTAAAAGACATTAAAAGAACCATTGGTCTGATGCCCTTAATTTTGAAATGTCTGTGGGTGCCTTTTTCACTTACATGAACATTCCCCTTCCTCATTCTCAACATTGATTTCCACCTGTTTTGAAATGATATGAGTCATTTAAAATGAGCTCCTACATCTGTCTTCTTCGGCCTTTATTTTTTATGTCAAATCACTTTGTGTATCCCTTCTTTGTTCTACCTTTCATCCAGGAGCAAAAAGAGAATTCTTTTCTACAAAGCCACAAATCCACTCAATATAGAGCACAAGTATTAGCTCTTCACATGCCAGTTAATTCATGTGCATATTTTCAAGTCTCAGTGCAAACGGTTCCAGCCAGGACCAATAAATAACTGCTACTGATAGAAGAATGGCATTCTCGTTTGTGGATTCAAGGGTCCTTAAACCGGGGTCCATTTCAGAGAATCTGTGACTAGCCAGCCACCTAAGATATATAAATACTCCATGAATGTCTATTATATGCTGAAACATTTATTAAAATAGAGTTATATTCTCTTAAAGCAGAGAGCTTATTACCCACAGAGTCCAAAGCCAGGAACCTGAAATGTGGAAAGGTTGGGGATTGACCCAGGTCACACAACGGGCTAGTGTGGCAGGCAGGGGCAGAGGCGGATCCTCTCTTCTCTTTGGAATCGCCTGTTGGACAGTGAGTCTTGAGATGAGTTTTTGGAAGTGCTGGCCCTTTCCCAGGAAGGCAACTTATACTAGGGAGTTCTAGAACAGAGACTGCAGAGGGGAAGCATAGCTGCTGAGGATTACCTCCGAGAAGGACACAAGAATGTGAGGGACCTTCAGCCTTTCTTCTAGGAACCTAGGGGAAGGAGGGAGGGGCTACGTCTATCCGCTGTGTTGAAGCCGATGGTGGACCAGGCCTGGCAGCCAGGCACACCGAGGATGGGCTTCCCTGCGGCTCTCAACATACTTGTCTAAAGTGGTGATACTGGTGAAACTGCTGCCCAAGGCTGAGCCAAATCATAACTAAAGTGCCGATCTGAGGGAGGACACCCAGCCTCTGGGGGAAGCCAACTTCCCGGAGCAGAAGCTACTTTAAGAAACGGGCTCAGGAGCAGGGGAGGGCTCTTCAAAAAGTGACCAAGCCATAAATCTAAAGGAAACGGTGTATGTGGGCCATGGGCGGACATAGGGTCCTTCCAGCGTGCTACGCTGATAATGATCACAGTCCGGGCTGGGGGGCTGGGAAATCAACATCTCTGTTTCTGAGTGAGGCTTGTGATTGATGTCAAGCTTTTGCCTCTTTACAGCTCATATACACCCAGACAATGTAATTTATATTGTACCCATTTATATATCAAGATCTATAATGCGATGTGTGTTTAATAATTAATGGTGAACATGTTAGGAATCGATTTCTAAACTGTGTTTGGGGAGTGCTAGGGCTTCTCATGGTTTCTTAGGGACCATTCTGGGCAGCAGAGTGGAGGGAGGGGGAAGCATGTAGGCTGCCCTCAGCTTTCTCCCCACTGTCCATGCCTTCCAGAGAGTTCGATCAGTGCAATGCTTTTACCCATTTTTATGTTGAGGTTGCACATAACAATTTTATTTAACAAAATGAAGTACCTCTGAATAGGTCATTGTTTAGATGTAATGAACATAATCCTTTTTAGCTAGTTTAAAGAGAGACAGTTTGGGCCACCTGGGTGGCTCAATCAGTTAAGCATCCCACTTCAGCTCAGGTCATGATCTCACAGTTCTTAAGTTCCAGCCCTGCCTCAGGCTCTGTGCAGACAGCTCAGAGCCTGGAGCCTGCTTTGGATTCTGTGTTTCTCTCTCTCTCTGTACCCTCCCCCCCTCCACACACACTCGTGCTCTGTCTCTCCCAGTCTCTGAAAGGTAAATAAACATTCAAAAAAAAATCTTAAACAAGATGATTCTAGAATTGCTTAGAAAGGAAAGGAAACAGACCTTAGGCTAATCTTCCAAGACTATCTTCCAAAGTCACAAGAAACTGGGCTACCCAAGGAGCTAATGATCCTGCCATAGATAGGAAGAAATCTGTCAAATCAGGAAGCTTCTGCCTTTAGCTGTCAGCTTCTGACCTAGTCTGTGGTCTAAGTTGAGCGAAAGCCCCATACTGTGGAGTGTCAAGGGCTGACAAAGCTGGTTGTCTCTGGGCCCCTGAGTCCACAGGACCAACATCGTTATTAATTTGCTTTACTCCACAATAAACATAATAGCCTCAGAATTCATAATACTAACACAGCCATCTACGTTTTGTTTAGTAAAAACAGTTCAAGATTTTGGGAGAGGGTACTATTTTATACCTTGAGAATATCCCATTAGACTGTAATAAAGTTAGGCTCTTATGTTCTAGAGCCACTTGGAATTATTCCTCTTGATGTAGTTTTGCCGACTCGATAAACAGTTCGATTTCTTTGATTTTGATTTTTAGGGATTGCTTCTTAAAATTTTGTTTTGCTTGATAATCACGCAAAAATAGCTACAGCCTGTTAGAGCCAATCTACAAAATAAGGAATATGCAGAAAATTCCAGCTTCTATTCCCTTCCCTGCCCTTTTGTCTGCTCCTTCCCCCATAGGTGAACCTTTCTAAAAATGTCAACTTAGCCTTCCATTTTTAATGTCAATAAAGATGAATACATATTTATATCTCCCGCTTCTTTTTTAAATGTTTTTCTAATGTCTTTATTTTGAGAGACAGAGCAGAGAGGGAGCAGAGGAGGGGCAGAGAGAGAGGGAGACACAGGATCAGAAGCAGGCTCCACGGTCTGAGCTGTCAGCACAGAGCCCGACGCGGGGTTCAAACCCACGAACTGCGAGATAATGACCTGAGCCGAAGCCGGACGCTCAACTGACTGAGCCACCCAGGTGCCCCTGCATACATCTTTCCACATTGTTGCCAGAATATTTTAAGGATAGGCTCCTAGAGGTAAGATCTCTGTGTCAGAGGGTAATGGGTACATACTTTGGCCTAATATTGCCAAGCTCCTTCTCACAGGGACTGTCATTTTACAGTCCCATCAGCAACATGAGGGGCAATTATCTGTTAGCTTTTGCCAGTTTTCTGTAAAGGTATTGATCTTTTTCATCTCTGTTGTTGGCAGATCTTTACATACAAGCTCTTAAGACACTACACTGTAAGTTGCAAATATTTTCGTTTTTCCAATTTATCACTTGTCTTTCTACTTTGCTATTGGTATTTACCCATTTCCTGCTTATAGAGAAATTGACCCATTCTTCCAATATTTGTATATATTCACTTTCTAAAATTTAAATCTTCGAGAGGAGTCAACATGATGAAGAAGTAGGGGGACCTAAAGTTCCCTCATCCCTCGAACAGAACAGTATTGAGGCGAGAAGACTTGGAGTTCCAGGGATCTGGGCTACAGAGAGACAGAAACATCTCCAGAGACCCATGGGACAATTCGGAAGGCCACAGGTGCATGATTGCAAATTGGGAGAGAGAAAACAGGCAGTAGAGCGGAGGGATCCCCGTCTGTGGAGAGACAAAAGAGAGAAAGAGAGACTGTGGAAGTGTAGGATTGAATTTGACCAGAGAAAAACCATGGACCAGGGTATGGAAAAAACGGAAAAAGAGCCAATTTGTAACATGATCCAGGGTTGCAGAACTTTCTCTGGACTGGGGCCTGCCACCCTGTTTGCATGCCTGGGAAGAAGGAGAGCCAGTCCCAGGCTCAGTAGAGAGCTCAGAGGCACAGTAGGAGACAGCAGTCCCCTTGAGAGCTGTGGGAAGAAGGCACCTAGCTGCTTTAAGGACAAAGGAACCCGCAGGCGCCCACCAGCCAGAGGCCCTGTGTCAGCGGGGCGGCTTGGAGGCGTGGCACTACTCCTGGACCAGGACACAAGGAGCAGCATCCTTTAAGGCATCAGGGTTTGAGGGGCCCCTGGGTGGCTCAGTTGGTTGAACATCCGACTTCAGCTTAGGTCATGATCTCATGGTTCATGGGTTCGAGCCCCACATCGGGCTCTGTGCAGACCACTAGCTCAGAGTCTGGAGACTGCTTCAGATTCTGTGTCTCTCTCTCTCTGCTCCTCCCCTGTTCACGCTCTGTCTCTTTGTCTCTCAAAAATAAATAAATGTTAAAAAAAAAAAAAGACATCAGGGTTTGAATCCCACCTGAGCAGCTGGAAGACACAGGAGACTGGAATGGAACAGAACCGGCCTGCTTGTGCCCATGTGGCACTGTGAGGAGGCCTGAACAGAGTGGTCTGGGACACCCAGTGTGGGGAAGGGAGACTGGAGTGGTGCCATTTTTCACTGCGTCACCAACAAATGGGGCTTCAGGGAATGGACAAGGGGCCTGCGGTGGAAATGGGACCTCCTGCACCAAACCACATCCCTCTGCCTCTGGTAAGTGCTTATCTCAAAGCTGGATTGGCTCGGACTGAATCAGACAGCACCCCTCCAGACCAGCACAGCCGCCAGTTCCAAGGCACAACTGAATATCGGGCCAGTGGTTTTGTATTTTCTGACTCGATTCGTGGTCAATTCCTACTATGTATAATTTTTTTGTTCCTCTTATTTCTTCCCTTTTCTAGCCTGGTTATTCTGCTTGTTGTTTTGTTTAAGCAGACATTTTTCATCTATCCTTTTTACACTTCTGTATCTCCTTTATTTTCCTTGCTCTCTCTCTCTCTCTCTCTCTCTCTCTCTCTTGATTAAGTGATATAGTTTCTATGATACTCTGCCTGGTCAATTTTTTTTCTTTTCTTTTTCCCCACCCCTGTCATTTCTCTCTTTGTATGGGATAAGGCTCCTCCCACCAACCCACCTTTTTATCATTTTTTCCAGGGTTACTTCAATGAGCAAATCAAGGTACACCTTTGAAGGTCAAACTACCACTACAAGTGGAAAGATAAAACAACCAGAGTCATAACATCAGAAAGCATGACACACACTCTGAAAAGACGTCCTGAAGGGCCAGACCCTGGACAGCCTATGACCCCTTTTAGATACAGAAAGGCTCACAGGTGCAGGATATATAACATAACATAACATAACATAACATATCGTAAAACAAGTCAAAATGATGAAACAGAAGAATTCTCCTCAAAACAAATTGCAGGAGGAAATCACAGCCAGACAGCTCAAAACAGATATAAACAATATAGCTGAGCAAGAATTTAGAATAATGGTTATAAGATTAATAGCTTGGCTTGAAAACAGCATAAAAGACTGTAGAGAATCTATTGCTATAGAGATCAAGGACCTAAGAAATAGTCACAATGAATTAAGAAATGGTGTAAATGAAGTGCAAAATAAACTAGATGCATTGAAAGAAAGTATGGAGGAAGCAGAGGGATGATAAGTAAAATAGAAGATAAAATTTTTGAAAATGATGAAGGTGAGAAAAAGATAAGAAAATACTAGTCCACAAGAGGAGAATGAAAAAACTAAGTGATTCAATGAAACTTAATAATATCCATATCATAGGAGTTCCAGAAGAAGAAGATATATAAAGGGGTAGAAGATTTCCTTGAACACATTAGAGCTGAGAACTTCCCTAATCTGGGGAAGGAAGCAGACATCCAAATCCAGGAGGCACAGCGAACTCCCTTCAGAATTAATAGGAATAGGTCTTCTCCACAGCATATCATAGTGAAACTGGCAAAATACAAGGATAAGGGGAGCATTCTGAAAACAGCTAGGGACAAATGGGACTTAACAACCATGGTAGACCATGAGGGTAGTAGCAGACCTGTCCACTGAAACTTGGCAGGCCAAAGGGAGTGGCAAGAAATATTCAATGCGCTTAATGGGAAAAAAATGCAGCCAAGAATCCTGTATCCACCAAGGCTGTCATTCAGATAGAAGAAGAGATAAAGGCTTTCCCAGACAAACAACAACCAAAGGAGTACATGACCACTAAACCAACCTTCAAGAGATTCTAAGAGGCACTCTGTGAGTGAAATGTTGTAAAGACTACAAAGCACCAGAGGTATCACCACAAGCAAGAAACCTACAGATAACACAATGACACTAAATCCATATATTTCATTAATAACTATGAATGTAAATGGTCTAAATGATCCAATCAAAGACATAGGGTATCAGTTTGGACTAAAAAACAAGACCCATCTGTATGCTGTCTACAAGAGACCCACTTTAGATTTGAGGACACCTTCAGATTGAAAGTGAACGGATGGAGAACCATCTATCATGCTACTGGAAGTCAAAAGAAAGTTGGAGTAGCCATACATATATCAGACAAACTAGATTTTAACCTGAAAGCTATAACAAGAGATGATGAAGGGCATTATATCATAATTATGGGGTCTATCCATCAAGAAGAGCTAACAGTTATAAATGCTTATACCCCCAACTTTATAGCACCCAAATATATAAATCAATTAATCACAAACAAAAGCAGTCTTATTGATAAGAATATGGTCATTTCAGGGGACGTTAATACTCCACTCAAAGCAAAGGACACATCATCTAGGCAGAAAAATCAATAAAAACAATAGGTTTGAATGATACACTGGACCAGATGGACTTGACAGATATATTCAGAACTTTTTGTCCAAAAGCAGCAGAATACACATTCTTCTCAAGTGCACATGGAACAGTCTCCAAGATAAATCACACAATGGGTCACAAAATAGCCCTCAATAAATAGAAAAGAAATGAGATCAGACCATGCATATTTTCAGATCACAATCCTATTAAACTTGAAATCAACCACAAGAAAAACTTTAGAAAGTCTCCAAATGCATGGAGGTTAAGGAACATCCTACTGAAGAATGAATGGGTCAATTAAGCAATTAAAGAAGATATTAAAAATATATTAAAGCAAATGAAAATGAAAACACAGGAGTCCAAACCCTTTGCGATGCAGCAAAGGCAGTCCTAAGAGGAAAATACATTGCAATGCAGGCCTATCCCAAGAAACAAGAAAAATCCCAAATATGAAACCTAATAGCACACCTAAAAGAACTAGGAGCAGAACAGAAAAGAAACCCCAAAGCTAGCAGAAGAAGAGAAATAATACATGTTAAAGCAGAAATAAACAATATAGAATAATAAAAAAGAAGCAGAACAGATCAATGAATCTAAGAGCTGGTCTTTGAAAAAATAAACAAAATTGATAACCCCCTAGCCAGAATTCTCAACAAAAGAGAGAGAGAGAGAGAGAGAGAGAGAGAGAGAGAGAGACAGACAGAGAGAGAGAGCCCAAATAGATAAAATCACAAATGAACGAGGACAGATCACAACCAACACCACAGAAATGCAGTTATTAAAGAATACTATGAAAAATTATATACCAACAAATTGGACAGCCTGGAAGAAATGGACAAATTCCTAGATACCCACACACCACCAAAACTCAAATGGGAAGAAATAGAAAATTTGAACAGACTCATAATTAGCAAAGAAATTGAATCAGTGACTAAAAATCTCCCAACAAATAAGAGTCCTGGGCCAGATAGCTTCCCAAGGGCATTGTACCAGACATTTAAAGCAGAATTAATACCTATCTTTTTAAGCTGTTCCAAAAAAATAGAAATGGAAGGAAAGCTTCTGGACCCATTCTATGAAGACAGCATTACCTTGATTCCAAAACCAGACAGAGATGCCACAAAAAAAGAGAACTACAGGCCAATATACCTGATGAACATGGATGCAAAAATTCTCAACCAGATACTAGCAAATTGAACTCAACAGCTTATAAAAAGGATTATTCACCAAGATCAAGTGTGATTCATTCCTGGGTTGCAAGGGTGGTTCAATATTCACAAATCAATCAATGTGATACATCACATTAATAGAAGAAAGGATAAGAACCACAGGATCTTGTCAATAGATGCAGAAAAGGCATTTAACAAAATAAAGCATCCTTTCTTAATAAAAATTCTCAAGAAAGTTGGGAGATAAGGAACATACCTTAACATCATAAAACCCATATATGAAAACCCCACAGCTAATAACATCCTCAATGGGGAAAAACTGAGAGCTTCCCCCTGACATCAGAAACACAGCAGAATGTCTACTCTCACCACTGCTGTTTAATATAGTGTTGTAAGTTCTAGCCTCAGCAATCAGATAAGAAAATGAAATAAAAAGTATCCAAATTGGCAAAGAAAAAGTCACTTTCACCTTTCATACATGGCATACTCTACATTAAAAACCCAAAAGACTCAGTCAAAAAGCTGCTAGAACTGATGCATGAATTCAGCAAAGTTGCAGGATACAAAATCAAGGAACAGAAATTGGTTTCATTTCTATACACCAATCATAAAGCAACTGAAAGATAAATCAAGTAATTGATCCCATTTACAACTGCACCATGAACCATAAAATACCTAGGAATAAACCTAACCAAAGATGTAAAAGATCTATATGCAGAAAATCGTACACAACTCATGAAAGAAATTGAGGAAGACACAAAGAAATGGAAAAACATTCCATGTTCATGGATTGGAAGAACAAATATTGTCAAAATGTCAATACTATCCAAAGCCATCTACACTTTCAATGAAATCCCAATCAAAATTGCACCAGCATTCTTATCAAAGCTAGATGAAACAATCCTAAAATTTGTATGGAACCACCAAAGACCCTGAATAGCCAAAGTAATGTTGAGAATGAAAACCAAAGTGGGGAGGATCACAATCCTGGACTTTAGCCTCTACTACAAAGCTGTAATCATCAAGACAGTATGGTACTGGCACACAGGCATATAGACCAGTGGAATAGAATAGAGCACCCAGAATTGGACCTACAAATATATGGCCAATTAATCTTTGACAAAACAGGAAAGGATATCCAATTGAATAAAGACAATCTCTTCACCAAATGGTGCTGTGAAAACTGGACAGGGACATGGAGAAAAATGAACCTGGATCACTTTTTTACACCATACACAAAAGTAAACTCAAAATGGATGAAAGACTTAAATGTAAAACAGGAAAACATCAAAACCATAGATGAGAAAGCATGCAACAACCTCTTTGACCTCAGCTGCAGCAAATTCTTGCTTGACAAGTCTCTGAAGGCAAGGGAAATAAAAGCAAAAATGAACTATTAGGATCTCACCAAGACAAAAAGCTTCTGCTCTGCAAAGGAAATATTCAACAAAACTAAGGCAACCAATGAAATGGGAGAGATATTTGCAAATGATATACTTGATAAAGGGTTAGTATCCAAAATCTATTAAAAAAAAGTTACCAAACTCAACACTTGAAAAACAAAAAATCCAGTGAAGAAATGAACAGAAGACATGAATAGATACTTTTCCAAAGAAGACATCCAGAGGGCCAAAAGACATGAAAAGATGCTCAACATCACTCATCAACAGGAAATACAAATCAAAACCACATTAGATAACACCTCACAGTTTCAGAGTGGCTAAAATTAATAACTCAGGAAACAACCGATGCTGGCGAGGATGTGGAGAAGCGGGAACCCTCTTGCACTGTTCATGGGAATACAAACTAGTGCAGCTGCTCTGGAAAACAGTGTGGAGGTTCCTCAAAAAATTAAAAATAGAACTATCCTATGACCCAGCAATAGCACTACTGGGAATTTATCCAAAGGATACAGCAGTGCTGGTTCATAGGGGCACATGTACCCCAGTGATTATAACAGCACTTTGAACAATAGCCAAATTAAGGAAAAAGCCCAAATGTCTATCAACTGATGAATGGATAAAGAAGATGTGGTGTATATATACAACAGAATGCTACTTCGAAATGAGAAAGAATGAAATCCTGCCATTTGCAACAACATGGATGGAACTGGAGGGTCTTATGCTAATTGATATAAATCAGAGAAAGAGTTATCCTATGTTTTCATTCATATGCGGAACTTGAGAAAGTTAACAGAACACCATGGGGGAAGGAAAGGGGATAAAATAGTTTCAAACAGAGAGGGAGGCCAAATCATAAGAGGCTCTTAAATACAGAGAACAAACTGAGGACTGATAATGGGGAGCAGGAAAGAGGGGAAAATAAGTGATGGACATTAAGGAGGGTACTTATTGGGATGAACATTGGGTGTTGTATGTAAGCAATGAATCATGGGAATCTACCCCCAAAACTAAGAGCATATTGTATACACTGTATGTTAGCTAACTTGACAATACATTATATATATTAAATAAATAAATAAATAGATAAATAAATAAAATATATAAAATTTAAATCTTCAATCAATTTGGAATTTATTCTGGTGTGCAGTGCATGGAATGGACCCACTACATTTTCCACATGGCAGTCAGCTAACAGAGCACTACTTTTTAAAACTATCATCTTTTACCCACTGATGTAACTTCTATTACATATTCATATCCCATAAGATCTCTTTCTGGACCATCTAGTCTTTTCTATTGGTCAACTTTCCATTTATGTGATAATACCACACTGTTTTAATCATAGAGATTTAAGAATATATTTTAATATCTTGTAGTGGCTTTGTCCCTTGCCCCACCCCAAAGCTCCTATTTTTCAATGATTTTCTGGTATTTATCACATGCTTTTTTCTTCCTAATGAACTTTATAATTAGCATGCTTAACTCCATAGAAAAACCTAATGGCATTTTATTGGGTTCATGTTAAAATTTTAAGCTAATGTAAGGGGGATTGATTTTTTAATTTGAGGTTGTGTCTGCCTAGCTAAAAATATAGAATATCTTTCCCCTTGTTTAAATGTGTATTTGATTCTTTCAGGAGTGTTTAATATTTTTTCTCTTAGAGATTTTGAATATTTCATGTTAAGTTCATGCTAATTTCCTATCAAGATGGTATATTTTTTACATCTTCTAAGTTATTTTGGTTTTCATCATCTACTACTTTATTAAATTCTTAAATAAATAGTGATTATTTGATTCTTTTTTCTATATATGTATAATCTTATCATCCACAAAAAGAAATAGGCAATTAGGCATAATTAATTAGAAATAACTAATTAGAGGCACAGGAATTAGAAAGGAATTCCAATATCTCTAATACTTTTTCTTGTTTAATTGCATTGGCAATTTACCCTGAGTGAGAATTCATTCATCCAATGGTAACATTATTTTCAGTTTTTTATTGCTGCCTAAAAAACTACCCCAAAACTTAGTTGCTTAAGCGTAACATATGATTATTATTATTTCTCATAATTCTGCAATCTGGTTGGGCTCAGCTGGAGCATTTTCCTGCTTCGTGTGGGGGCCGCTGGACTGGAACATTCAGTATGTTCTTCCCTCGCATGAGTGAAGCTGGGATGTTTATAGCAATTGGAGTCTGGCCAGACTTCTCTCCACCCCCCACCTCTCTCTCTCTCTCTCTCTCTCTCTCTCTCTCTCTCTCTCTCTCTCTCTCTTTCTCTTTCTCTCCTTAAAACCTGGCTAGCTTGTGCTTCCTTACAGCAGCTGATCTTAAGATTCTTGGGAAACTTCTATTGTGTCTGCTCTCCAAGAGAGAAAGTAGAAGCTGAGATTTTTTAAGGGCTGATTTCTAATCTGGCAGTGTCACTTCCACTGCATTCTGTTGGTCAAAGCAAGTCACAAAGTCAGCCCAGATTCAAGTTCAGGGAAAGTAGACTTAACCTCTGGACATGTAAAGCAGAATGTATATGAGGGGGACAGAGGAATGCCTATGCCAGGATAGTCCATCAACTGCAAATCAAACTCAATATCAAGGTCTGTATTACGCTCTCTGAAATTTCAGAAGGGCTGCTTCCACATTCCAAATGACTCAAATCCAGTTCAATTCAAAAGTTATTGAACTGTCACAAACACCGCTTTATGTTTAACCTTCTCCTTCCATGCTAGCCCCCCAGCATTCCATCCTTCCCCAGCCTCTAGGTCTGCGGCATTTCTTCTCATCACTGTGCTGCTCCCACAGGACGCTGGGAGCCTGGAGTTCTGTATGCCTTTCAGCTGTTTCCTATGACCTCTCCTGAAATAGCTCTGAAAAGGGAAAAAACCTATCATGCCTTCTTGGAATCCCACACAGATTTATGATTAGTGGCAGGTACATTTGAGGGCTCATTCCTGGCTATAAGTGTTAATTCCCTCTTCTACCCTGCTACCCTCACCTCAGGCAAACACTCATTTTGCCGTCATCCTAAGTGAACTTAGTCTTCTTTTGTGTTTTATGTTCTCCTCTAGTCATGTGTAGACGTGGTCATGGAGCTCTGATGTACTCAGATGCATCAGCCTTATCTTTGTTAGAATATGAAACTCTTAGGGCATCTGGGTGGCTCAGTCAGTTGGGTGTCCAATTCTTGATTTCAGCTCAGGTCATGATCTCACCGTTCTTGAGATCAAGCCCCTCCTCAGGCTCGGCACTGTCGGCACAAAGCCTGCTTGGGATTCTCTCTCTCCCTCCCCCTCTCTCTCTGCCCCTCCTGATCATGCTGTCTCTCACTCCAGATAAATAAACTAAAAAACAAAACAAAACAAAACAAAAAACAAACAAACAAATATGAGACTCTTAAGGAAAGCCTTAACCTTAACCTTAACAAGGCTTAACCAACATGCTCTCTAGGCAGAGCTCTGTTGGTCCAGTGTAGTCTCAGGATTCTCATTAAATGATTTTAGTTGTTTTATCAAAGTATCAGTGGGGCCCTTAATTATATGTTATATTTTGAAGCTTTCCATATTCATGAATAGGTACCAAAAACCTTGGTGATTTTCGACTTTAAATTTATTTCCTCTCTGTCCACAAATTATTGCTTTATGTGAATAGTATGAAAGAGATACTATTTTTTCCTTTTCCAGAGTTAATAAGTTAGTCATTAGAAAGGCTTAAGTTTACATCTTAAGGTTTATGCATTCAGAGGTTAGTTTTACAAGATGAAAAAGAAAAAAAAACAAAGTTGAGAAATTGAGTGCTAATATTCTTTACAGGAAATTCCTGTAAAGGAAACAGGCTTACTCATTCTTTGAAATAAACCTAACCACAAACCTTATCTAGTTGAGGAGGTGGGTCTGAGAAGAGTTTCAGATGTTTCATCTTCAGGACATTTCTTTCACTGATCCAGGTAGTTAATTTGATTTTTCTCTGTATAATCATAGATTTGGCAAAGAAAATGGTCATTTGCAAACTAATACAACTTTTCTTTTTTCCTTCAGGTATAACTCATTGTTTCCAAATACGCATAAGCTAAGTGACTGTTGTGTCTTCTCCAGGTATTTCTCTGACTAGGAAGAGATCATAGTAGAACTCTTTGAAAATGGATATTCTTACATGTTCTTCAGATACAAAAGCCAGCAGTTACTGACATAAGGACTTGGAGTTCCTTCCTCTTTTTTTTTTTTATGGCTTAAGAACAAGAAACAAAGGTAAGAATTAGTACATTTTCCCCCTAGATTTCTTAACCAGAAAATAGAAGTTGAGAAAATAACTTAAATAATTTTCAAAGTGGATTTCTCATACAATTTCTTTTCATGAGATTTTTAAATAACAGATTACCATCTAAGAAAATTTATATCTCCTATGTCTGGAGTCTTCACTTTATAAAAACATGATGGTTATCAAATAAACCTATGTATCATGATTTGAGCATTTTGTGGGACAGGTTAAGAGTAAAGGGACTTAAGATATTTGCCAAATTCTTACATTTTTTTTAGTGTTTTTTATTTAATTTTGAGAGACAGAGAGAGACAGTGCGAGCAGGGGAGGGTCAGAGAGAGAGGGAGACACAGAATCTGAAGCAGGCTCCAGGCTCTGAGTTGTTAGTACAGAGCCTGATGCAGGGCTTGAACCCACGAACCATGAGATCATGACCTGAGCCGAAGCCGGACGCTTAACTGACAGAGCCACCCAGGCGCCCCTGTTTGCCAAATTCTAATTCTTATCTTGACTTGATCATAAGACCAAGTGAGCTAGAGCAGGCACTACACACTGGATTTTCTGTAATTCCCAGCCTATCAGGTATAAAGCTAACATGGACCATGTGAAAATCATAATAACATTAGTTGAATTAAACAGTTACTATTTACTATTGCCCTAGATCAAATCTCTATGTGTACCTGTGTTCTCAGTGTATAGTCGCTGCTGATCCTATGGGCAACTATAAAGTACTCTGTTTATCTTTGGCAGTAAGATTTTCCTTCCTAAAGCTCTTTTGACACTTGTCTTCTCTAGCATTTTCCTCTCTTTTGCCTTATCCCATCAAAAACTTAGGCCAGCAAAAATTTTAGTTTATTGTCAACCAAAGATAGTTGAAGGTATAGCATTGACCAATGGAGGTGAAGAGATCTTCAACCTCTGACAAGAGAATTGTGGCTCTCAAAAAGCAGGTATGAAAATGTTTCGGATAAGAGACATAGATTCTTGAAGGTGCCCTGTTGGCCTCTGGTCTTCTTCTGTGAGAAGTGTATGTATTATGTAGTGATAGGAAAATCAGAGGTTTTGAGACCTCTGAATCTGGACATAAATTTTTCTAATACTTGCTAGATGTATGATTATCCTTAATGATGGGGACTTCTATTTCAAGCAATGTGAGCTTTGGTGGTCCATCAGTAAAATACGAAGGACAGTCATCTTCCCATCTGTGACCAGAAAATAAATGAGAGCAGTGTACTATATTCAGTGACACCTGTCCATGGTTTTAACTCTCATCAACAGAGACTCTGAAAACAGTTTTAGATTAAGTTGCCCTCGCTCAGTAAAGCATATACTCTGCATCTTGTATGATTCTTTATGATTTATGAAAGTGTTCTGGTGATGGTGGAATGAGACTCATCGCATAGATGTTAAGTAGTCTTCAAAAGTAGACATTGATGAACAAGCCATACAGCATGTTAACCACATAAATGGGGATTCCAGAATAGGCTTGTCTTTGTGTTGTACAGTTGCCACCAGTGCTGACAACAGCACAACAGCTGTTATAACTTAGCTAGGACCCATCTCCCCAAGCTCTATTATTTCTTGGCTGGGGTTTCCCAAGGATACTTCCTGGACCATAGTGATGGCCCTGACACTTGTTTATAATGTAGATTCCAATGTTTTCCTGGAGAATCTGATTTATTATTTTTTAAAATTTTTTCTTAATGTTCTATTTATTTTTGATAGAGACAGAGCATGAGAGGGGGAGGGGCAGAGAGAGAAGGAGACACAGAACCGAAAGCAGGCTCCAGGCTCTGAGCTAGCTGTCAGCCCAGAGCCTGGCACGGGGCTCAAACCCATGAACATGAGATCTGACCTGAGCCTAAGTCAGAGGCTTAACCGACGGAGCCACCCAGGCGCCCCTGGAGAATCTGATTTAATATGATTTGGAGAGTCCAGAAATATGCACTTGTAATCAGTGTTCCAGGTGACTCTTGAAATCAAGAAAATTTGAGAAATGATGCCCCAGAGATAGTGTTGTTGCATGGGAAGAGCTCGGGGCAGCCTGGAGTCCTAGACCAGCTGGTGAGCGCATCATGGAGAGAGCTTCTGTTGGCTCAGGTCGGGATGGAAATTCCTGAGGTCTGGAGACTGCTGAGTGTGGTAATCAATTTGCTATAGGCTTTGGACATTCAAACATGGAATCACAGAAATAGAGCTGAGATGATATTAGCAAACATGTTCTCATGGTTCCCAAGCCAAGGAGCTTATAACAACATACATTTCCTAGCTTACACTCCAGAAGTTCTGATTCTCTAGCTCTAAGGTGAAGGAACTATTGACACAGTCCGAATAAGTCATTTTGCAGATAAGAAAACTGACATACAGAGAGACATAAGTACCTTACCGGGAGCCACACAGCAAGTTAATGGTCAAACCTAGATTGATATACATTTTTTCTGACTCCTCCTGAAGTATTCTGCATTTATCTGGATGACAGAACTGATTGTGATTTATACACAAAGCTTTGCCCAAAGATTTGGAGATAAGATTTCTGAAATAGGATCCTGTTCTTAAGGAGCTCCCAGGATAGTGGGAGAACACAGTACATGAAATAACTATTATAGTGTGGTGTGGATAACTTATGAAGAAGGAGTTACTAAGGCCCTGCTGTTGGCCAGACCCTATTCCTAAAGAGAGCATGTAGGCTGCAAAAGACAGACTCAGTTCCCGCCGGCATGGAGTTTTGATTCTGGTTGAGGAAGAACATTGTTTCTGGTTTATTTATGTTGAGACAGAGAAAGAGAGAGAGCATGCAAGAGCAGGGAAGAGGCAGACAGAGAGGGAGAGACAGAAAATCCCAAGCAGGCTCTGTGCTGTCAGCCCAGAGTCCAACATGGACTCAAAAGCTGAACCATGAGAGGATGACCTAAGCCAAAATCAAGAGTTGGACAGTTAATCCACTGAGCCACCCAGTGCCCTGGGAAAGAAGTTTTTAAAACAACATATTTTAAGACAGTAACACGAACTAAAACAAATATAAAATGAGTAATAAGAGGTGATTGCTGGCTAGTACAGTGGTGAGGAGGGAGGGATGGGCTTATTATGCCAATGGCCAGAGAAGGTGTCTCTCTGGAGAAGAAATGCAAGATGAGACATGAGAAAGCCAAATGAAGTCCCATATGGTTTCTGTAAATGGTGGCTGGGATCAATTCTTTGTCTTCTGTACGGTGAGGCTGGTGAAGTCTGTAGCATCGAAATGGCATACTCAAGTTTGCTTTTTAGGAAGATGTCTCTAGAAGTTGGAGATGGAGAGATTATTCTATGAGGCAAAGGAATGAAAGGTGAAGGGGAGGCCACATCTTAAAATGCAGTTGCTGATCTTGCCTTTTTCCTTGACCACAGTCTTTATAAGAAGAGCCAACAGTTGTCACCAATGGAGATCAACAAGGGAGTGACTCTAGTCCTCGTGCCTGGCTCTCTTCAAGGTGCTCTGCCATCTCATGAAGCCTCTTGCCCCCTGAGCATGCTCTCCTCTCAGCAGGTCAGTGACCAGGTGGAAACATCCTGTACTCTGTTCCCACCTGGGCAAACTGATCTGGATGGACTTTCCTACTATGCATGGCTATGTGCCTCCGGTCCAAGCCTGATCTCTCCATGGTTTTAGGGATTCTACCTCTTCCTAATTCCTCACTCTGACTTCTACTTAACCTGCTACCCTACACACTCATTCCCCTCACTGCTGAATGGAGTATAAGCTCTGCCCTTGTCCATAAGTGCTCAAACACTCCCTCTGGCTGCTCTGCACAGAACAGTCTATGGACTGCACGTCCTCGCCCACACATTCTTCCTACTACTTCCTTTTTTTCGTCTTGCTCTCTGTCAACTCCCCCCCTGGTCCCTACACAAACTGATTAGATCTACTGGAGCCAAACCCAGAGGGCACTTCCCAGTTCATTTTGTGCCTACTCTGTAACTTCTGACACTAACATCCCGTCTTCCCTGCAGACTTTCTCTGTGCTTCGTATCAGGATGGTCTCTATATTCTGTTTCTTCTCTTCCTTTTGGGTTTATCCTTTTCACTTCATCTTTAGCCTTTATCCTCCCTTTCCAGGCTGGTGTTCTTTAGGGACGTTTGTCTTCTTTTTCCTGGCAGCTTACAGATGTTCCTGGCTTGCATGTTTCCCTATGCTGCTGATCCCTAGAAACATTTTCTAAAAAGTTATTTATTTTGAGGGGCAGATGGGCAGAAAGAGAGAATTCCAAGCAGGTTCCACACAGTCAGTGCAGAGCCTGATGCTAAGCTTGAACTCATGAACCATGAAATCTTGACCTGAGTCAAGGTGGGATGCTTAGCCACTTAGCCACCCAGGTGCCCCACAGAAGTATTTCTGAATCCCACCCAGCTGCCTTTGCAATGCTCCAACCGGATCCCCAAAGATACCTCAAGCTCACTATTTCAGTTAAGAGAACATTAATTATTAATAAAAACTTATAGATATTAAAACTACTTTCTCCTCTTGCATCTGAAGATGTTGGAGATTTGGCATGTGTGTGTGCATGTGGGTGTGTATGTGTATGTGTTAGAAACTGGTTGGAAATGAAGAATTTTATAAGATGAGGAAAGCCAAGCATTTATTTATGAGAAAAGGTGGGAATACCTATAATGAAAGGTCCTGGGAATGTTGGGCAGTGGAGGCAGGAAGGGCAGCAAGGCAGCAAAGTCAGGGAGGGGTGAGGAGAGGGACTTGTTTGGCTGGTTAGATGTCAAAAGAGAAAAATTGATTTTGTCAGCTTCCTAAAGAACATGGATATTGTGGGGAGACTTTTAAAGGGCCAAGTGACATTTCATGTAACCTTTTTTCTCTTCTCTTTCTCCCTCCATCTTTCCCTCCTTCCTTCCTTCCTTCCTCCTTCCTCTTTCCTTCCTTCCTCCTTCTTTCTTCCTTCTTTCATTCTTTCCTTCCTTCTGTCCTTCCCTCCTTTCTCTCTTTTTCTTTCTCTGTTCCTTCCATTATTCCTTCCCCTCCCTTTTTTCCTTCCTTCCTTCCTTCCTTCCTTTCTTTCTTTCTTTCTTTCTTTCTTTCTTTCTTTCTTTCTTTCTTTCTTTCTTTCTTTCCTTCTTTCCTTCCTTCCTTCCTTCCTTCCTTCTTTCTTTCTTTCTTTCTTTCTTTCTTTCTTTCTTTCTTTTCTTTCTTTCTTTCTCTTTCTTTTCTTTTATTTTCTTTTCCCTTTTTCTTTTCTGTCATCACTGTATTTGTTTCTGTAATGCATTCTCCTGTGTTGCTTATTTGCATGTTTATGTTGACAAAGACACTCTTCTCTTTCATTTTTAACTGTATATTTATTTGAGAGAGAGAGAGAGAGAGAGAGAGAGAGAGAGAGAGAGAGAGAAAGAGAGAGAGAGAGAGAGAAGGAGACAAAGAATCTAAAGCAGCCTCTGTGCTGTCAGCACAGAGCCCGACTTGGGACTCGAACCCGCACATGAACCATGAGATTATGACCTGAGCTAAGTTGGATGCTTAACTGACTAAGCTATATGGGCATCCTGATAAAGACTCTCTCCTTGACCAAACTTTAGTCAGGTTCCTCTGAGTCTTCTCCAGAAAGCTTCCACCGTGGTTCCAGTCATATGTTTGGTCTGCCCAGCCCAGTCTTAGCAAGGCATCCTGCTAAATCATCTTCCTACACTTGATATCTGATCAAGGCCCTCTTCTCCCACCCTTGATATCTAAGCCCCTGACTCACCTGGAGCAAGAACTCTGTTAGATCAGTTTAGTAAGGATCTCTCTGCCCTTGATGTCTTCTTAGCAACTTTCCATCCTCTGACCCTCTCACCTTGCTATAAATTCTTCTTTGTCCTTCCTGTATTCTGAGTTGAACTTGATTTCTCTCCCTTATTGCAGTAGTTTTGAATAAAAGTATTTCTTACTGTTTCAATAAGTGTCAGAATAATTTCTTATTTAACATCGTTCTCACAAAAAACTTGTTCAAATGATGTGAAATAAATGTGTCAAAGTAATTTTAAAAATAAAGCAATGAATTCAAAATGAAAAAAATGTTTTTCACGTTGACAGAGTCTTGAGGACAGGGACTTTACTGTTTATTTTGTACACTCCTCCCAACTTTAAAGAGCCTAAGACAGTATGGGAGTGTTTAAGGGGGGATTCTGAGACAAAGTCTGGGGAAGTCTTCTTATACCTACCACCCCAGGAGCAACACACAGAGTAATCCAGAGTAATTTTTATATTAGTAATAATAGTTCAGGATTCTAAAAGGACAGATGCAACAGTCACATAACAAAATTACTTTTATTTTCTGCTCAAAGCAACATTAAACAATAATCAAATATTACACACTATTCTGGTCTGAATGTGCTCTTCTCCACATTCATATGTTGATATTTTAACTTTGAAAGATGATGCCGCTAATAATGAGTATTAGGAGGCAGGACTTTTGGAAGGTGCTTAGGTCACAAAGATGGAGCCTTCATAAATAGGATTTGTGTTTTATAAAAGAGACTCCAGAGAGATCGCTCTCACCTTTTACCACCTGAGGGCACAGTGTAAAGGCACTATGAACAGGTCGAGGGTCTTCAGGAGAATACAGCTATGCTGGTGACTCGATCTGGGACTTCCCAGCCCTCAGAACTGTGAGCGAGAAATTCCCATTGTTTATAAGCCACCCACTGTGTGGTATTCTGTCACAGCAGCCACTGGACTAAGACACCCACCCAGTATCCTTTTATCTCATCTCTTATAACTCTTTAGAAAGTTGCAGTGGCCACGCTATCAACAAAGGAGACAAAAGTGCTATGAACACAGGGCAGGGCTCTCATTCTCTGGAGATGACCTTCTCATTCACCTTTTCTATCTGAGGATTATTTTGTTCCCCATCCCACGTTCACTTTAAGTATTTTTATGTTTAGTACGTTTTTTTACTTTTAAGTTAATTGTTTAATATAATTTGTTGTCAAGTTAGCTAACATACAGTGTATGCAGTGTGCTCTTGGCTTCTGGAGTACATTCCCATGATGCCTCACTTACATACAACACCCAGGGCTCATTCCACCCAGTGCTTTCCTCAATGCCCATTACCTTTCTCCATCCCCTCAACCCCCCGCCTTCAGCTTTTAAAATTTCTTTTTAATGTTTATTTATTTGAGAGAGAGAGAGAGAGAGAGAGAGAGAGAGAGAGACAGCACGAGTGGGGGAGGGGTAGAGAGAGGGAGAAACAGATTCTGAAATAGGCTCCAGGCTCTGAGCTGTTGGCACAAAGCCCAATGCAGGGCTTGAACTCACAAGCTGTGAAATTATGACCTGAGCCAAAGTCAGACACTTAACTGACTGAGCCACCCAGGTGCCCTAATGCCCACTTTCACTTTAAAGAGCCTAAGACAGTATGGGGATGTTTTAGGGCAAATTTTCAGGCAAAGTTCAGGAGAATATTTCCTTATTCTAACAACCCCAAGGAGTAATGCACAGAGTAAGACAGTAGTATTGCTATCCAGTGACAACTTTTCCTTTCTTATTTGGAGAGAAGAGAGTCTATTCCTTAAGAGTTATTACAACTACTATTTTTATTTTTAAAAATAAAACAAGCCTGTGGATATTCTCAAAGTTTATACATATGAGCTATAGCACAGGCTTTCTAGCTGTGGAGAACCTGACAGTTTCAATCAATTTGGACCCCCTTTTCTGGAAAAGATTCACTTAACTTTTTCCAAAATACTCATGGAAATTTGCATGCTAGGTGATAACAGAAGAAGAAGGGGGGAGGAGAAGTAGGAGGAGGAGGAGGAAGAAAAGGAGGACGGGGAAAGGAAAGGGGGAGGGGAAGAAGGAGAATTCCATGAAGAAATGGCACAAAAAGAACCCATGGTATGGTGCAGAGTTCCAAGTGGTTGCCATGAGTTTGAGATGCTGGTCTGCTTCCTTTAGATGTACAAGAAATGACACATTCGAGACTGCCCCACATTATTGTGGGCATGGGAAGGCTTACTTGGGTAGGGCCTGCCCTTTCAAAGCTTCCTGTGTGACTTGCGTTTTGATCACTGGTTCTGATTTCTCCATTTCTCATTTCTTGACTTACAGAAATGAAGAGGATTCTCAGGGAAGAGCTCTGAAACACAATGTACCACAGCCTGGCAAGGGGACAAACTCATTCAAGTGATGACAGCACCCAGGGAGAATGATGCTTTATTGGGGCTGGATATTTCTCTGGCTTGTCACAGGAGAGAGAACTAAAGGACTGAACATTTCAGGTAGGGATTTCACTTTTCATGTTAACACGGTGAGTCTTGTGGTCAAAGTATAAAGTGACAGATTCTCTGATATATCAGTGGCTTGACCTGTTAATACAGAGCATTTCCTTCTTACTGTTAAGATGGGTGAGAAATTACTGGGGTGAACAGCTTTCAGCTGATACCAAGCATCAGTGAGGAACCCAGGTACGGTAGCTGGGTGTTCAGTGGGAGCAGCTGAAGAGGAATGAGGGGCGGTTCAGCCCTCTTTAACAGGAAACTGCTATGGCTAGTGGCCAGCTCAAATCCATGAAGAAGGAGTTAGAACATGAACTTCTAAATGGAGATAGTGAAGAAGACAGACATACAAGAGAGCTTAATCCCTTGTTAAATCCAGCACTGCTTCTGTAAGTTAGAGTTTGATCTTTTCCTCCTCCAGTTTTGTTGAGATATAAGTGATATATATAGCACTGCATACATTTAAGATATATAGCAAAATAACTTCACTTATATTGTGAAATGATTACCACAGCAAGTTTAGTTAACATCCATGATCTCATATAGCTACCAAAAAAGAAAAATACATTTCCTTGTTTTTTAGTTGTAATGAAAACTCGCAAATCCATTTCTTCTTCTTCTTCTTCTTCTTCTTCTTCTTCTTCTTCTTCTTCGTCTTCGTCTTCGTCTTCGTCTTCGTCTTCGTCTTCATCTTCTTCATCTTCTTTGTCTTCTCCTTCTTCATCTTCTTCTTCTTTGAGCATGTGAGTGGGGGAAAGGGAGAAAGAAGAGAGAAAGAGAGGAGAAAGAGAGAGAATACCAACCTGGTTCCATACTCAGCATGGAACCCGACATGGGGTTCAATCCCACAACCTGGGATCATGACCTGAGCTGAATTCAAGAGTTGGACACTTGGGATACCTGGTGGCTCATTCAGTTGGGCTTCTGACTTTGGCTCAGGTCATGATTTCACTGTTTGTGAGTTTGAGCCCTGCATTGGGCTCTGTGATGACAGCTCAGAGCCTGGAGCCTGCTTCAGATTCTGTGTCTCCCTCTCTCTCTACCCCTCTCTTGCTCATTCTCTGTCTCTCTCTCTCTCAAAAATAAAATAAAACATTAAAAAAAAGTTGGACACTTAACTGACTGAGCCACCCAGAAACCCCTCAGAATCTGTTTTCTTAAAAACTTTCAGATATGTCATACAGAATTGTTAACTATAGTCACTGTGTTTATTCTCCAGTACATTCCCACCACTCATGTATCTTATAACTAGAAGTTTGTACCTTCTGGCCACCTCATCTAATTCCCCCACTCCTCACACCAGCCCCAGTTAACCACAAATCTGATCTCTTTTTTTATGAGCTTGGTTTTGTTTTATTTTGTTTTTGTTTTTAGTCTCCATGTATAGGTTACATCATATGGTATTTGTCTGTCTGTCTGTCTTATTTCACTTAGCATAATGTCTTCAAGCTCCATCCATGTTGTTACAAATGGCAGAATTTCCTTAATATTTATGGCTGAATGATATTCTGTTGTGTAAATGTGTGTGCATAACTTCTGTATCCATTCATTTTATAAACATTTAGGTTGTTTCCATATCTTGATGATCATGAATAATATTGCTGTGAACACAGGAGTACAGAATATCTCAACATAGCATTTTCATTTCCTTCAGATATATTACCAGAAATGAAATTTCTGAGTCATATTGTTGTTCTGTTTTTTACTTTTTGAGGAACCCCCATATTGTTTTCCACAGTGGGGGTACCAATTTATAATCCCAACAGTGCACAGGGTTCCATTTTCTCTGTCTCCTCGCCAGAATTTCTTATCTCTTGCCTTTTTGTTGATAAGTCATTCTACCAGGTGTGAGATGATATTTCATTGTGATAGTGATTGTTGTGTCAAGTCCATTCTCCTGAGAATTAGTGACATTGAACACCCTTTCATGTACCTGTTGGCCAATTGTATACGTTCTTTGGAAAATACTTATTCAGATTCATTGCCCATTTTTAAGTGGCCTATTTGGATTCTTATTGTTTGTTTGCTTTTGTTGGTTTTGCTTTTGAGCTGTATGCACTCTTTATGTATTTTTGATGTTAATCAGATATATGTATATATTATTAGATATATGGTTTGCAAATATTCTTTCTTCTTTCATAGGTTGTCTTTTCACTTCATTGATCATTTCTTTTGCTGTGCAGAAGCTTTTTGTTCTCGTTTATTTTTGAGAGAGAAAGAGAGAGTGAGTAAGCAAGGGAGGGACAGAGAAAGAGAGGGAGACACAGAATCTGAAGCAGTCTCAGACTCTGAGCTGTCAGCACACAGCCCAACGTGGGGCTTGAACTCACAAACCGTGAGATCATGACCTGAGCCAAAGTCGGACACTCAACTGACTGACTCACCCAGGTGCCTGACCCAGAGGCTTTTTAGTTTGATATAGTTCTACTTGTTTATTTTTTCTTCTGTTGCATGTGCTTTAGATGTCATATCCAAAAAAATCATTGCCAAGGGAGAATTTCATCTTCTAACGCATCTCTTATGCTTTGTTCCTTGTTGTTTCCAGATTGCATCACCAAAAACCTTCTTTGGGAGTACTCTTCAGGGAGTGAGAAGTTTGTCTTATTTTGTGACTTACCAGAGTCACAGAAATCCCATTCTTACCACAGAAGTCAACTCTCACCAACCCAAGGCTCTGAAAACTTGCCCTGTGGTAGTAGTAAGGATCTATCTGATGTCCAGTGGTACCTACAACCTCAAAATGGAGATCCATTAAGGGAAATAACTAACAACTCTCATCACATCATCCAGGACAAGAGCATCCTACACTTTATGACCACAGGAATGCATAATGCTGGGTCATATATCTGTAGACCCAGGATTAGGTATGTCCCAAATGCATTGTTAGAAGAAAACATTCCCAAATCTTATAGTACCTGGACATAACCTCTGTGTTCACATGACCATGTTAACTCTCCTAGGAGCCCTGATGGTGAGGCCTGTTGTGTCAAGACCATCTTAGAAGTTAAGCCTAAGACCAGTGTATCATGTATACCAAATAACTTTATATCACATGAGCAGCAACTTCTTTTTGGTAGCATTGCCTATATTAATTGCCCCAGCTTCAACTGCCAAAGTGATGCCCAAAGTTCAGAGGTGACCTGGTACAAGGTAAGAATGACTGCTCCAAAGCCAATGTGAGAATGTAGTTTCTATGGTAACATCTCCATAGGTACTTTATAGAAATGTGGGTTTGAGAACCTGAGGTACAGAGCTTTGTGAATACTGACCTTGTGCCTACAGAGAAGGCCCAAGTCTCTAAAGTGGTTTTTCTCTTAGGTAGCC
Organism: Suricata suricatta; assembly: GCF_006229205.1. NCBI lineage: Eukaryota > Metazoa > Chordata > Mammalia > Carnivora > Herpestidae > Suricata > Suricata suricatta. Next base: position 85,151,806 of record NC_043703.1, on the reverse strand, counting down.
CCAGAGTCTTATATTATAATTACGAGAACCATCTTTTTGATCAGTGCCAGCAAAATCAGTGTATTACCCATGAGGTGAAACAAACGTATGACCATCTGCTAACACAGAAGGCCAAGTGAGTCCATTTGTACTGTCTTTGGAAAGCAATGGGCATTCCTGGGGGGAATGGAGACCCCAACAAGTGAGTCCTGTAGGGTATCTGAATGGAATAGGACACTGGAATACTTTCCAAAGAAAGCATATCTGGGAGGGCAGTTACAGCAAACACAGGTGGCCCAGGTAACAGGCGTCTTGTGCAGGTGAGATGGGGGTGAGGGTGGGGGGCGCAGTGTGAAGAGGAAGAGAAAGGAGGGGAAGGAAGAGGCGAGTTACCTAATCATCTTGATTATGAACCACATGTGAGTAAGCTTCATAACAAAAACACTTCACATTATCATTACGTCTTACAGTTTTTCCAAGTGCTAACAGATATATAAATGCTGCATAAGTGTCTCCTTCAACATAACCCTGTTGGTAGTTGACCTCTTGGTGGTAGAAACAAAGAACAGAATTTAAATTTTCTCCTATGCTTGCAATCTTTGCTGGAAGCCCAATACTTTGCCTTAAAAAATCATGCAGAGTTTTAAGTTTGACTTAAAATCTGTTAATACCAAAATTTAAGTTGCCAGTGATGAGTCAAGAAAGTGGTCCATGTTCACCTGGTGGCTCTATGCCCTCCAAGGCTCAGTAATCAGAGTCGTGGAGGTACAGGGACCATTGTGTGAGAAGACTATTCATCACCTGATTCTCCTGTGACTTAGTGACCATGGATAGACAGATGTTATCATGTCCACTGTAGAAATAAGTACCCAGTAGGGAAGAGTGATGTGCTGTACATCTCACATTTGTATTTTAAAATGACCATGAAAATATGCTGGCATCAGTATAATCCTCATTCAAGAAACACAGAAATTTCACAGTCTCTAAAATGAGATTAGCAAAGAGACCATGGCTCTGCTCATGATTTTCAGTTCTCTTCAGCATAAATCTTCCCTTGGTTCAAAAGTATTTGTGATCCAGGAAGACAGACCTGACTATGGCCAGGTGAGCCTGTTCCTAGGCCAGCAAAGCAGGCTTGCCCCCAGTTCATTCAGATGAAAATGCACTTAAATTTTCAGTGATAAATATCCCTGAAATGAAAGCTATTTTCACTTTCAGGTAAATACAAGCCACACAATAGTTGCCAGATTTCTGCATATATTGTACTTGTAATCTAAACCCTAAAAGGCTATGACATTCCCAGAAGGAAGCTTTATTTCCCTTCTCTGAGATCTTGACTCCAAATTTCAGGATGGTTAGTGGTGAATAAGCATCCACCCAAAAGAGGGAAACACTGGTGTTCATTATAATTGTACTTTCCGATGCAGATTTGGGTAAGTTATCATTCAAATAATGTTTCCTAATTGCACACATGTGTACACATGCATACATGCATATATGCACACACATACCTACACTGGTGTGCATGCACGCACGCACGCACACACACACACATCCATGCATGCAGTAACCTGAAAAGTTGCAGGCCTCACAGAAGGAGTGTATCACTAGAAGTGGCGACACTAGGCAGCAAATAATATGAAATGCTCCTTTTCTTCATGCTAAGCCCCAGGTACTCAGGTGGTGGGTGGATCACACCTAAGCCATCTCAGAACGAATGACAGATGCTAAACACTGGCTGAGCAGAGGAAAATATGGCATTATTGAATTCAGATGAAACTCCTGATCAGGGATGTGCCTGCTAGATGTATAGAATATCCAATGGGGTGGAGACTCTGGGGGCTTTCAAGACATTTTTAATAGATACATCAAAAAGTTTAGGCTTGGTGATTCTTCATTGAAATATTAAGTGACCAAGAAGTCAGAATTAGAGTGAATTATCTGTTATTTATTCAAAGAACATTTCCTCTGTATTTTGCTAATTTCTAAAAATGCAATAAAAATAGCCTACCCAGACTTTATCTTAATTAAATGATGATGACGTTTAACAGGAGGGCATTTTATGTTCTCCAGCTAAGGAAATCTGTGATGTGGGTGAAATTATAACAGGGCAGTGGGAGAGGTCCTTCTGCAATGGCATCGAGATACAGGTGTTGTCAGGGACACCACTGGGGCCTCTTGTCAGTTAGTCTTGTGCCCTGAGTAACCTTTCCATTGGTAGTTTAAGACAATCTCACTCATATGCCACATTCACCGGCCACAATGATGACGTGTTTGCTTCATCATCTTTGAGCGGGCTGTTTCATGGAATGTGTGCACCCAGACCTGCCACTTCTTCCCATTTCCTTTGGCCTAGTTTTCTCATAGTCACTAGAACCTTCTGGCAGTCTGTGAACCCAGTGACACAGAGAACTGGTGAGTATTTGAGACTGGCTGACCTGAAGATCAATGTGACTCCAAGTAGGAAAGAAGGAAAGCTCATTTCGATTTGAGTTTTGAAAAGTATTGGCCCATTTTGTTGTTCGCGCTCTGGTATTTCAGAATGCTTAAAACCCTGCACAACTTCCTCACATCTGGTTAGTGCTATAACCCACATGTTGCCCAACCAATAGTGAAAACAGAGAAACTACATTCTTCCTCATTTTGAACAGTGTATCAACGTGGTCTAGATTGCATTAGGCTGGGGACAGCTCCATTGTGTGGTTGATTCATTCTTAGTTGGCAGGTAGGGTTTTTTCGTGTTGTTTTGTTTTTTTCAGAAGAACTAGGATCACACCAATTCAATTTTGTGCTGAGTAGAATTTGCAACTCATCGGCATGATTTCACATTTATGCCTGTTAAGTTCTAATTTGTTGGGTTTAGCTCATCATTCTACATATCAAAAGAGTGGAATTCTGAGTTTGAAATCCACCATACTGGCCATCACTCCCAGATCTGCATGATTTGTAGACAAGATGCAGGTATGATAGGTCTTAGCTGAAATACTGAACAGACTGGTCCTGAACAGCCAGTCAACTCAGCTGTTGACTCTAGCATGATCCTTATAGTTTATATGGTCCCTTAATCTACAACTTTGGAGGTATTGCTGCTTAATTAACTAAAAAAAACCACCTAGATGTTGACTCATTCAGCTCATGTGATACATTTTACTTAACAAAGACATCATCAAAGTATTTTCCAAATGAGTCACTACCATGAAGACAGCACATCTACTATAGTCCTGTGTTCCTTTGAGCCTCTGATCTATTCATTTGAGCATGGAAGGAAATGACAAGACAACGTACAATGGCTTGAATGTTGGTAGTGAGTGCATGCTGGCTGATATTAACCAGCTTTTCCTTTTTAAGGGCTCCTAAGGCACCTGTTCAAATAATCCATTCAAGACTTTGGCTAGAGATTAATGTGTAGCTCATCAGTCAATACTTTTCATAATGTATCCTTTTCCAATTAAGAGAGAAGCTCTACTACACAATTTATGTCTGAGTAGAATGTTGTTAATTGATGACTGTGAAGCTACAGGAATAGGCAGATGGGTAACAGTAAACAGAAACATGAGGGGACCAGTCTGTGAATGGTGAGTGGCTCACCATGGTGGGAGCAGAGAGTTACAGAGAGATGTAGTTAAGGTTAGAGCTGGAAACAGAGGCTGTAGGTAGGATATGTGGTATGGTTATTGGGGGTCCCTGTTGGTATGATTGAACTTCATAAGTGTGAATCCTGATCGAGGGAACTAGCAGTGGAAACAGAAATAAGGTGGTGGATGCTGATGATATTTTTGGAATTGAAAACAAGCTTAAATATTTAGGTGGATGTAAAAGAGCTGACTCATATTTTAGGTCTTTCTGGCTCAGATATATTCACAGCATTTAGGAAGTTGACAACCTAGAAGTAAATTCAATGAGTGGTGAGAAGAGGTCACATACACAGACTCATTATCTAGGCATAATGAGTCATTAAAACAGGCATGAAAACGTCAAGTCCATCAGGGAGGGTAGGGCTCAAGATGTCCACGCTGAGAGTCCTCCCAGACTAGGTAGTGAAAGCTCCAGTAAGATCTCTACTATGTCTGTCACCCAATTCCAAGGAGCACCATATGCATTGTACTCCCTGGGGTGGCTGCACTGCCCAGTAGTATTAGAGTTTGGTGATATTAAAGGGTAATATTACAATAGTAGTTCTACTAGAATACATTTCCTTTGTTTTTCTGGCTTAACACATACCTTTAAACGTCTGTTTTCATGTGATCATCTTTTCTGCATGCCTCAGTTCTGTCTAGAACTTACTGACTCTATTCATACAGGTTCACACTAGATGTTCCTCCTTCCATATTTTGTTCAAGACTGTTTCACAGCTGAGCAAAACAGCCCTATTAGCACCTCTCTTTTCTACTGGAATCATTTGTATCTTCTTACCAGAACAGGCTTCCCATCATTCTTGACACACATTGCCTCTCCCTTATCTGTTTTCTTTAAAGTTTCCTTTTAGTTCCATTTTATTAAGTCTTTTTTTTTAAAGTTTACTTATTTATTTTGAGAGAGAGAAAGAGTACAAGTGGGGGAGGGGAGGAGAGGGAGGGAGAGAGAGAGAATCCCAAGCATGTTCCACACTGACATCACAGAGCCCAACGCACATACCATGAGATCATGACCTGAGCTGAAATCAAGAATCAGACCCTTAACTGACTGAGCCACCCATGTGCCCCATTTATTAAGTCTTAATGATAGATATGAAACCATACTTTTCTTTTTATGAAAAAAAATTAGGTCAACTTTGTTTTGACCCACCCTCCCTGTGGCTTAGCTGGGGACTTGGTCATGACTCTGCATACTCTCCCAATCACTTTGTCATGTGATTCATGACATACACCCCACTCCAATTTCTGCTCTTTGTATGTGTGTTGTCTAGGGTATTAGCTCTGAACTTTACCCCATGCTCTGACCCTTCCTTTAAAGGGGCCCTTAACCCCTGAGACCAGCCAATTGATATCTAACCTTGTCTGTCCCACTTCTTTGCTTTTATTTCCTGTAGCGTGCAGCTGCCTCTTTATGATCAGTTCTGACTGCTCCCCACCCCCACCCCATGATCTTCCTGTCAATCTACTGGAAGTCCCTTCTTAGGCTACAGGAACCACACCAGAGACTTGGAGTGGGGAAACTGCTCGTACGGGTCAGCAGGTGAAGTGGAAGGGAAATTCCTCGATGAGAACATGAAACTCAGAGTCAGAGAAATTCAGATGGGTCCTCAGCCCTCTAACTTGCCCGCTCTGTGAGATGGAGCCACACACAGACCTCAGAGCTCAGTTGTTTCCTCACAAAGCCCATGCAACACAAGTCAGAAAGTCCTTTGAATGAGTCACATGAGATAATACATGAAAAAGAATTTCCTAATCTGTATAGATACTAGGTACTTACTATTTTATTATTTTATTGTGTATCTTTGTTTTTGACTGGAGGTACACTCCAGGTGCTGTTTATTGGAGATTGGAAGGCCATGGGCTACATGGAGGTTGGGGGCTACAGAATTATTGACACAGTGATACTCAACCATCCAACAAATATTTCTTGAGCCCCTACTATGTCCTAGCCCCTACTGATGCAGAGGTGATCACATGACTCTTATGCTTCAAAATGTTTCAATTATACATATTTTATTCACTCATCATTTACAAAGAGCTTACTATCCCTGGCCGCTTGCCATATACTAAAGTCACAAAAACCAAATCCATCTACATGAATCAGCCTCTTCACCTTAGCCCTATTTCCTGTATAAATTCTGTTTCAAATATTTCTAAGAAAGTACTTACCTTAATGGAGTGATTTCTTCATATTCCTCAAGGCTCTGATTAGCCTGGAGGGAGCATCCTTGCAGGGATGAGCCTAGAAAAGGTCGCCAAGTGCATGGCACTCTGGATTATTGCTTGAGGCGCCTGCCTTCTTAGACTGAGCGCTCTCTGCAAGGAGTGATCCATGTTTATTCCTGCCAATGTGTGCAGGAGCAGTTATGTGTCTTAGCACAAAGGCTGGTCTCCACAGCTATGAAGAAGGAGGTAACTATACACATCTTTACGATCAGAGGGCTATGCGCAATCTTGGAGGTCTGGGAGCATGAGGGGACTGGCTCTGCTCAGGGATTGCCTGATCACCCTCTTCTCGCCATGACAGTCATCTTCTGAGTTGGAGTTAAAGACTGAGCTGCAGCTTATCCAGGGGGAGAGAGTGGTGGGGGAGATGTACAAACGTGTGGATGATGAAGGAATACGGTTATTTAGGGAATGGAGAGGCAGTAGCAGGAAACGAGATGAGGAAGGAACAGCAAATTCAGCTAGGGGAGGACTTCAGACCTTAGAGGAGCATCCCTGAAGGATAGGCTAAATAAGAAAGAGGAATGTTCTTTTTTAAAAAATTTTTTAAATGTTTTATTTATTTTTGAGACAGAGAGAGACAGAGCATGAACAGGGAGGGTTAGAGAGAGAGGGAGACACAGAATCGGAAGCAGCTCCAGGCTTTGAGCTGTCAGCACAGAGCCCTACTCAGGGCTCGAACCCACGAACCGGGAGATCATGACCTGAGCCGAAGTTGGAGGCTTAACCAACTGAGCCACCCAGGCGCCCTGAGAAATGTTCTTAATTGCATTTCAGTTCTCACTTGACTTTGGGTCCAGCATTGTTCATTGTGTCTCACTCACCAATCATTCTTTGTCATGTCTCTCTACACCTGTTTAGTTATTTACTTAATGCTTTTAATTTAAACTTCACCTCTAAAAAATAAATTTTACCTCTTTTTAGAGTAAAATTTACTTATTTATTATTTTCTTTGAGAGAGAGAGAGAGAGGGTGCAAGTGAGAGAGGGACAGAGAAAGAAAGAGAAGCGGGGCTCCCCCAAAGTGCGGCTCATACTCACCCAGAGTGCGGCTCGAGCTCACCCAATGTGGGACTCGAACCCATGAACTGTGGGATCATAACTTGAGCCAAAGTCAGGTGCTTAACCAACTGAGCCATCCAGGTGCCCCAAGAGTGAAATTTATTTAAAGAAGAAACTTTATATCAGCCCCAGACACACACACCAAAAAACAAAAACAACAACAAAAAAACTATGTCAATTTCCATAAGCACAAATATACATATTTTCAAAAAATCATTGAGGTGTCAGTTATTTAGAATACTATGAATTTTCTAGAATAGTCTCACTGGCCTGAATCTTGTGATGGGAAATATTAGGCTAAATAACTCTTGGCAGATTAGTCAGATTTGATGCCTTAATCTTAAACGATAATGTAATTGTATTTGAAGATGCCTCTTCTTAACAAATAAGACTCTTACAAATACAGTTTTTGAACAGAAGTCTTTCAAAGCTTGGGTGATGCTCTTATTTAGGAAGTTTTTTTCATAGATTTGACTAATATTATTAACAATTCTCTGGTTAAAGAAAGTTATTCATTTTTTTGTCCCTTGGATTAGAATGGAAAACTACTCTCTGAAGAAAGGGGCAGCTCAATCCTAGTGGATGACGTTTATGACCACAACAAGGGCATATATGTATGTGATTACACTGCTTCAGATAACACAAGTTCATGGACAGTCAGAGCTGTTGTTCATGTGACGACCATTGGTAAGTGAGATTTTCATTTCGAGATTTGGGATTTGAGCCCTGATTACCCAATGAAAATTATCTTCCTTCAGTTTAATAATGGTTTCCTTTTTGGGAGAAAATAATGATACACCGGTAGTCATGTGAAGCCTTAAATGTGGGAAAACATTAATTTCCCCATAAAACTAGATTTCATCCTTCAAGGAAGGCCTCATTCTGGATCATACTCATCTTGTCACAAGTAGGGTTTTCCATGTATTGATCAATCTCTGCTAAGTTTTTGTAATAAGTTAAAAAGTGATGTTAAATATTTCACATTTAGTAATAAGTAGCATCATGAACCTATCGGCTTTAATACATGTTAATGTGTTTCTGCACACTTAAAATCTTGCTTTTTCTTTAAAGAAATGAAACATTGCAGAGACAGCTTGAGGCCTATGCTTTTATCCCTTCTTGCTCTTTCTCTTCCCAGCTGTAGTCCAATCTCGAACCCTCTATTCTTTCCATTTATGTCATTATGCTTTTCTACAAAAGCATATATCCATTAATATAATAGAATATTGGGGGAATCTGGGTGACTCTTTCAGTTAAGTGTCTGCCTCTTGCTTTTGGCTCAGGTCATGATCTTGTGGTTTCATGGATTCAAGCCCTGCATTGGGCTCTGTGCTGACAGCATGGAGGCTGCTTGGGATTCTCTCTCTCCCTCTCTCTATGCCTCTCCCCTACTCATGCTGTCTCTGTCTCTCTCACATAAATAAATAAACTTAAAAAATGGAATAGTTTTATATTATAAAGTGTGTTTTGTGTTAAAAACACATGATACTATTTTAAGGTGTCATTTTGACAGTTTATACCCCCCTTAGGAAAGAACAGATTCCCATTATTACCAAATAATGTTTGAGTTTTTTACAGACTTTTTGATTGGTGTCAAGAGGGATCTCTCTCTCCTTATTTTTAACATCCCAATTTATAGTTCCCTCAAGTTTAATGAAGTTTAATATCTTGTTACATATTTGGTGGTCTGTTGGATTTATTCCTTCATGCTCTATTTTTGACCCAGACTTCCCATTGAGTCATGCTTACTAGATTGATAAGTACCCACATGAATAAATTACCTGATATAATTAATTTAAACATGGCTCTTGTCAAAACACAACACAGTCAGTCATCCATGCTTTGTTTTAAAGAGCTACAGAATGGTTGACTTAGCTCTTAGTAAATATATTAATTATTTTTACCTCCTCTTCTTTTAGTGTAGGATACAAATTACATTAAGCACCCTGAGGCTAAGTTAACCACTTCTGCCTATTTCCTGGATTTCAGCAGTGGACATTGACATTAGACTGTTCCTTGGAGGAGAAGTTAGAATACACAGACCCCACTTGTGCCACTAGCCGCCTCCAAGGGATGTGTGATTGCCTTTTTCTCAGACATGACGACTCAGCCCACCAAATTTTCAGGGGCAGAGTCTGCTTTTCTTTCTTGCCCAAGGGATACCCTGTAAGATCTGTGGCATCTCTTTCAACCAAGCCTTCTCTGTCATCATTCCTGTCTTCCTCACTCACTCATTCACTTTTTCACATATTCATTTTCACACAAATATCTGAGGAATATCTAATATGTATCAGGCATTGGGCTTGGTGCTAAGGCTGTAAGAGTGAATACCTGGACACATCCTCTGTGGTCACTCAGAACGTCCCACTTTGTGGGGCACACAGATGTCACCATACAGCGTGATGAGTGGGGAGGAAGGGAAGCAGTGGGGCATTCGAGAGGCCCACCAACCCAAACCTGGACACACCACACTCAAGCAAGAACTGAGGGGTGAGGACAAACTAGCCCAATGAAGGTGGGAAAGATGCCATTCCAGGCAGAGGGAACAGCATCATCAATGTTTGGGAGATGAAAGAGCATAGTCCAGGAAGAAAGAAGATATTCAAGAAGATATTGAGAGTAAACATCTGAAAGCAAGGCTGATGTCACACTGTTCTAGTGGGTTTGAACTTTGAGGAACAATGAGGAGTTATTAAGGATTCTAAGCAGGAGACTGTCACGAACAGATTTGCATTTGAGATAGATCACTTCATCTGCTGTGTAAACGATGGATGTGGGGAGAACAAAAATGGAGAGAGCAGTTGTTGGTGGTGGCCTGAATGAGGAGCCGCAGTGGGAATGGACAGATGTGGACAGACTCAGAGAATATGGAGGGGGTACATTTGAAAGGAATCGGTAGTTGGGAGTGAGGAAGAGGAAACAGGAAGGATCCAGGATGAGAGATTACGTTGGACAACTAGGTGGACTTTCTGTTGGACGCTGATGGAGGATGGCCGTGCACAGCATACACAAGAACAGACACAGGGTGGAGACGGGGAGCAGCAGGTTTAATGCACATTCTTAAAAGGTATCTCTGATTTCCCATCACACAGACTCAGCAAAGGTGATGAGGAATGGCTTTGTTTGTGCATCCACAGAACTTGATGATGGGTTTGATGTGTGACGAGGGAAATCAAGGATGTTTTTGTTTTCTGACCTAGATAAGCTCATAAATGGTGACACCATTTCATGAAACAGAAAAGGCTGAAAAAAAAAAGAGAGTCTAAGGAAGAAATCAAATATTATGTCTGAAAGGACTTTCAGTGATCCAGATCACAATGACAAGGAGGAATGTGGACAAACAAGTCCGGAGATGATAGGGCCAAAAGTGTAAATGGGAGGGCGGTCAACATGCTATCTAAAGCAAAAAGACTGAATGAGGTCATCTAGTGAGTGAGTACAGACAGAAGAAGGCTGGAACCAAGGCCTGGAGCATTGCAACATTTGCAGAGTCTGGGGGAAGGGAAGGGATCCCCAAAGTGGGTGGCCCAGTGGTGTGAGAACAGAAGGAAATTGTCCCAGGGCACAGTGACTAAAGTATCTCCAGGCAGAGGGAGTGGGTCTTTGCCTCAGGAATGAGGTCTGAGAACTCGTCACTGGGTTTGGGAAGATGGAGATAATTATTGACGTAAATTGGTGAGTACCAGTAGAAGAGTGGGACTGAGAGCTGTAAAGGAAGTGAAATTGATGATGTAGAAGAGAGATCATTTCAAGGTTCAAGACCTTTAGTGGGAAGAGGTCTAGAGAATGAAAAGCACCACCCAGGGAGAGTAGACAGAACAAAAGACCACTAGCAGATTAGGAGGGAGAGAATTGATGTTCACGAGAAGCACAGAGAAAGAGGATCCCCCAAACACACAGGGGGGTGAGCACAGAGGCAGAAGGTAAACAGGTAAGTAGGGAAGCAGAGAACGAAAAACAAGAGGATTCTAAGAGGCCATGCCCAACAGTGACCAGCGCTGCTGAGAACTAAAGCAGAAGAGAAGCTCGGTTGTGACAGTGGATTTAGGTGCAAGGACGTCACTGGGAACTTTAGCCAAAGCAGTTTCTGTGGAGTGATGGGGGCAGGAATTGGAACCTATGGGAAGTGAGAGAATGGAAAAGATGAGCGCATATCACTCCTTCAGGAATTTGGTTTGGAAGAAAGGAGCATGAGTGTGGCAGGGACGTAAGGTGCAAGGAATCTTCTCTGTTTTAAAATGAAGACACTGAGCATGGATAAATGCAGATGGGCGGAAGCCCAGAGAGAGAGAGAGAGAGAGAAAAAGAGAGAGAGAGAGAGAAATATACAACAAAGAGATGGAGTCACCGAGGGAAGGAGGTCCCTGAGAAGTGAGAGCACAATGTCCAGAGCAGAGGAGATGAATTCTTGATCAGGAAATGGGACATATTCAGGAAGAAGTCTGACCATACAGTCCTATTTGACCGTTTGTGGCAGGAAATTGAGGCATAAATGAGTAATGGAGGGTTGGACTCACCTTTTTTCTGAAATAATCCATTAACATAAGGATGGAAGAGGTGGACTCCAGTCTGGCTGATGTGGGCATTTTCTCCGGGTTGCTCAGCCAGATGGTGTCAAAAAGCAATGTTGTAGGAGAGGACAGGAATGGGGGCTCAAGTCTGCAGCTGTTGAGGCGGAGAAAAATGCAGCCAGGTGGATAACAACTTTTCAGGTTGCTAGCACCTGCAACCTGATGTCACACTCCTCTTTGGAGAGTTGCTTTTCACATGGAAACCTGAGCCCCTACTACCCTTATAGAATATGAACCCAAATTGGAGAGGGAGTGCCAACGCATTTAGATCAGTGTGCTACTTCACAGGCACATCTTCAGCAAGCAGGCCTTCAGATTTCCCAATGCAAATAATAATACTGCTTTTTCATCTTTTAGTGAAAGACACTATTTTGAAGCCAGATATTCTGGATCCCATCAAGGACACACTGGAAGTAGAACTTGGTAAGGTGGGTTGTACTATCACCGTTGAATGACACTGTGCTTCTGGGAGCAGGTCGAAGTGTGAGACAAGGAAAAAGAGTATGGAGATTTTAAGTCAAACAGAATTGAGTGTGAATCTTGGCTCGGCCACTGGCTAGTTTTGTGACCTCATAGAGTTATTTAATCTTTCTAAGCCTTAAGCTTTAAATCCATAAATAGACAAAAGAAAACTGACCTCATCTGGTTTCAGTGAGAAATGTAGGATAATGCACATTAGGTGGCTGGTGCATTCGTCATGATCGATAGATTTTAGATTCCTCCTTACTCATCCCAGAAACAGGTGGTTACATATATTAGGTCCATTGATTAAATCTGTAAATATAACCAATTTACCAACTTGAATAGCATTAATATTTACAAACATGGTGTTTTTTGTGGGATTTAAGATAAGTGGAGAGGGGCGCCTGGGTGGCTCAGTCAGTTAGGTGTCCGGCTTCGACTCAGGTCATGATCTCACGGTTCATGGGTTCGAGCCTCGTGTCAGGCTCTGTGCTGACAGCTAGCTCAGAGCCTGGAGCCTGCTTCCGATTCTGTGTCTCCCTCTCTCTCTGACCCTCCCCTGCTCATACTGTCTCTGTCTCTCAAAAAAAAAAATAAAATAAAAAGCATTAAAAAATTTAGAAAAAGATAACTAGAGAGGAATGCCACATCTATTCTGGCTCAAGTAGTTTGTTTTCCCAAGTCGTGTCTTCTTGCATAGAGGGCCAAAGCGACTGTCCTCTGGTGCCTTCTTATTTTGTCCACTTCAATGACATCTACACTTTCCCACACAACCAAATAAGATCTTTATTTAAAACCAAGTGCTGGTTGTTCCAGTAAAATAAGTGTTCTTTTATATTTTTTACTTCCAGGCATGTGTTTTACTTTTTTATTAATTTATTACCAAATTGATTTCCGTATAACACCCAGTGCTCTTCCCCACAAGTGCCCTCCTCCATGACCATCACCCCCTTCCCCTTCTCCCTTCCCTCCTCAGCCCTCAGTTTCTTCTCAGCATTCAAAGGTCTCTCATGATTTGCCTCACTCCCTCTCCCCAACTCTTCCCCCCCTCACCTTTCCCCTTCTTATGGTCTCCTGTGTTCTTTTAAATGCTAAAATATTTAGAATTATAGAAATAAATGTCGAAATGATAAAACCACTAGGTGGCGATATCAGGGCATAGCATTAGCAATACCCACATCATTACAAGAATAAGGAAGGAGGAAAGAAAAAATCATTAATAATTCAAAAATAGCCAAGCTACCTATGGCTTCAATAATTTTAAAGTCCTACAGGGCAGGGGGACATTATTAAGGTGCAAAGATAATCTTTAATGGAGTCCTTAACCATTTCATGGTGAAAATATAGAGTTTGAGGCAGTGTATCGGGATATCCTTTACCGAAAAAATGGGTGGAAAGAGGGTAGTGTCATAACATGCATGCCCACCATAGTCCCTTGTTCAGGAAACTGCTGAATATCTAAATAATTTCTTCTTTAAACTACATTACAGTAACCTCACGATTTTAACTTAATACGCAAATGTTGGTTGGTAGTAACATGCTCTTTATTGACACACTATGTATTCAACAGCAGCATGAGAAGACCAGGCTGGTCACTCAGGGCTCCCCTCGTTTTCCTGGTGTCTAGCCTCAAACCACATCAGAATTCTTAGTGCTGTGACCAGATAGTCACGAGTTTGAGATATAAGTATCGCTCATTGGATAGAAACATACCTGGTCTTACTTGTCTCTGAATGGGAGATGGGCAGATGTGTGGTTATTTCTGGAAGATTTGTTTAACCTGCAAACGTGATTGCAGTAGTGAACAGGGTTCGGATGCAGTCTTCCTCCTGCACAGGACAGTGTCTTCAGGGGCCCCTTCCTATTTCCTGTGTTCGGATGCAGTCTTCCTCCTGCACAGGACAGTGTCTTCAGGGGCTCCCTTCCTATTTCCTGTGTCTCTCTCATTTTCAGGAAAGCCTTTAACTCTTAAGTGCACGGCACGATTTGGCTACCAAAGAGATGTTAAACCTGTAATAAAATGGTACATTAAGGATTCTGATCAGGAGTGGGAAGTTTCAACACCTGAGCAGAAAAGGTAAGAGGGAAATTAGCAGATCTACCCTAAACACTTTTTTAAACACCTTTGGAAACCTCTAAAATGTACACACTGAAGTGAACAAACGCGCCGTTGATGGTGTGGCCACTAGCGCCCACTAGTGGTGGATAGAAAACGACAGAAATGCAAAGTGCAGGGTCCTTTTAAACACTGAGATCAGAAGCAGTTTCCCATACAGTCTTAAAATGAAATATTTAAGTTGTTTCAAAGCTCAAAAGTGTTTATTTATATATCCTGATGGGGGGAAGGAGATAGGGAAGAGAGAGAGGGAGAGAGAATGCTCCACACTGTCAGCAAAAGCCCCAAGTGGTGCTCTATCCCATGAACCATCCCACCAACCAAGAGATCATGACCTGAGCGGAAATCAAAGGTTGGACAGTCAACCAGCTGAGCCACCCAGGTGCCCCTAAAGCTGAGTTTATAGCACAGTTTTATGTTTAAACATCAAGCTGACAAGTAGACAGACGTGCCAATCCAGGACGGGAGAATAGAAGTAGCAGGTCTAACCAACAGGAAAGAACGTTGCCCTCTCCCCCCTCCCCATGTTCCCCAGCGCCATTCATTTAGAGTAATGGTGTGTTCAGGGATCCAAATATGCAGAATCATTAACAGCTGGAAAGTATGTAGAGGAAAACACACAACAATAAGGAGTCTGACCAAAAATATGCGAAGCGAGGAATAGTTGAAGAAATCCAACTTGGAAAAGGAGATTCAGAGGTGGGGTATCTGTCTTGAAGTACTTGGAGGCCATAATGCTTTATGGAAATGAGGCTTAGTTTGTTGTCTCCCTGGGTAGTTCAGTTGGTCGAGCATCTGACTCTTGATTTCAGCTCAGGTCATGATCTCACGGTTCGTGGGATCAAGCCCCACATCTGGCTCCCTGCTAAATGTGGAGCCTATTGGGATTCTCTCTTTCTCCTCCTCTCTCTCTCTGCCCCTCCCCTACTCTCTATCTCTCTTTCAAAATAAATAAACAAACATTTAAAAAAGAGTGAGATGGGAGACCTGGGTGGTTCAGTTGGTTAAGCATCCAACTTCAGCTCAGGTCATGATCTCACAGCTCATGGGCTCAAGTCCCACATCAGGCTCTGTGTTGACAGCTTAGAGCCTGGAGCCTGCTTTAGATTCTATTCCTCTCTCTCTCTGTCCCTCCCCCACTAGTACTCTCTGTCTCAAAAATAAATAAACAAACATTAAAAAAAAGAGTGAGCACAGACACATGGTAAATCCTCAGTGGAAGTGAGTCACATTCAATATTATTTTTAAATTATTGTTATAGTCTGTTTTTTTAATGCTTTTTATTTATTTTTGAGAGACAGAGAGAGACAGTGCGAGCAGGGGAGGGTCAGAGAGAGAGGGAGACACAGAATCGGAAGCAGGCTCCAAGCTCTGAGCTGTCAGTACAGAGCCCGACACGGGGCTCGAACCCACGAACCGTGAGATCATGACCTGAGCCAAAGCCGGATGCTTAACTGACTGAGCCACCCAGGCGACCCTAGAGTCTGTTTTCAAGGATTATTCTTAGAATAATGAAGGTCAGGTGAGGCTCACAGTAAATTAAATTCTGGTGTAAATGCATAAAAAGAACTATATAAATTATAAAACAAATCTGCCTAGCAGATTCAATAATCAAAAATGAACCCCTCTGACCATCTTCCAGTCTTCTGGCACCTCCTTCTATTCTTTGATCCGGTAGCTCTCCTGAAAGCCAAACTGTTAGCTGCTAATAAGAATTCCAAATACTGCAAAAGTGGTCAATTTATGCTGCTGAACAAGTGGGGTATTTTACCTTCTTTTCTAGAGTTAAATCCACCAAAAAAGATGACGTTATAGAGCGTGTGGTCCACCTGAAAGAAGTTACTCAGAGGGATCTTCACAGGAAGTTTATTTGCTTTGCCCAGAACTCCCTCGGGAATACTACCCAGTCCATCCAGCTGAAAGAAAAGAAAGGAGGTAGGCCTGGAAGGTGGCCGCAGAACACACACAACTGCCTTTATCTGAAAGGAAAGGAATTTCCCTAAAGAAATGTGGTGGTGGTGGTGATGATGATGATGATGATGATGATGATGATGATAGCAATGAACATTTGTGAGATGCCAGACATTATGCACTTTGTTCATATAAAAAAACCATTTCATACTTTGACCGAGGACACATCACTAGTAATCACAGTCACATCACAGTGATCCAGACCTGGGCTTCTTAACTAATACTCTCTGTAAGGGGGCTGTGTTGGAACAGCCTCTCATTCATTCATTCACCCATCTATTATTCTACAAATACCAAAAGGGCTTGTCTTGTGTAACAGGTATTGTGCTAGGACCTAGCTCCCTTTTAGGATTTTCTTTTCCTGGCTTCTGAATCCAGAGACTATGATTATAGGGTTTTGGGGAGTTGAGGGGAGAAGAGTCAACTTGCTCACTGCTCAGAGTGATATGTGTATAACACAGACCACAGCCTTTGACAGCTGGAATGGAAATTTCTGGTAAAGAATAGCTTTGAAATTTCCTTAAGAAGTTACTCTGTGATGGAGTGGATATCATTCATTCATCCAATTAAGAACTGATTACAGAACAAGCAAGTTTTGGAGCCTAGTGAGGCTTCAATAAGACAGAACTTAGGCTTGGCATTGTGGATGCTCTGTAACAGGGCTCCTGGCAGGAGAGGTGTGTGGAAGTTCTCGTGTGTTAGGTACCACGAAGAGGGTGAAACCTAGCCACACGTGACTCCTGGCCTCAGGAAGTTTAGATTTTAGTAGGGAAGATAGTGCATGAAATAATTTATAATATGCAAAGAGAGGGATGCAAATGGGTTGTGTGGGGGTTTCTGGGGTGAAAATAACTAAAAGGGGCCATGATTAGTTTCCCCATCCACCCTGTTCAGGAATGTGCCATTCCCTTGGGGTCTCTCCAGTTCACTATAAGATAATTTCCTCAAGATATGATTTTAAATGTTTCCAGAGTCAAGAGGAATGCTCCCAAGAGCAGTGATTTTGAAAAAATAATAGAGCCTGAAAAGGCGCTGGGCAGGCCCACAGCGTTGACCCAAATGTGGTCTCTCAGAGACATTTGCTCACGGCTACCATGTTTCCCCAGTGGTGTTCATCTACATCCTACTTGGCACCGTCATGGTCCTGGCAGGCGCGCTGGCCGCAGGTGCTCTGCTCTACAGGTACTGGATTGAAATAGTGCTGCTGTGCCGAACCTACCAGAACAAGGATGAGACTCTTGGTGGTAAGGTGACCCCAACTTGCCTCCAACTTTTCTTCTTAGACTCAGAGGGAGCAACTCAAGAAATGGATGTTCCCTGATGGATAAAGTTGTGCCCCTCAGGCTGGCTGAGGGTAGCTTCACACTGGGTGAACTGGGAACAGGTGGAGAAACCCTATCTTTTCATTCCAGCTACCTGGAATCTTGCTGATCGATGATGCTATTGAAGAGCATGTTGGGCTTGAAAATAAACAGTCTGCTCATCAACCTAACGCGATATGACAGATGAGCTAACATCTCTATAACTTAGTTTCCTCTTCTGGAAAAAGGGATTCTAATCACAATCACAATGACATCTATGAGGACTCTTTGAGTTAAGAAATAGTAATCATTTGGAACAGCATCTAGCACGTAGCAAACACTCAATACATGCTACTCAGGTGTATTAGCTACTTTACCTGTCACTTCAATCCTGCAATCAGGCAGAGAGACATGAGTCACCTGCCCAAAGCTGAACTGCAGGATGGTGTTAGAACTCAGGATCTGGACCCAGGTGGTTTGGCTCCGAGCCACCATTAGCTACTACCTTGGTTAGCCTCATCCATAAAATGAGGGGCTTGAAGATGGTAGCAATGTCCCAAAAAGTGTGAACCTCCGTAAATTGCAAATACTATTACAATTATCATAGTTAACAGCACATTTCCCCAGGAGACGGGATAATAGGGCCTATTAATGATTGCTTCTTTTGAATAGAAGTGCTGCTTGCCTGTTTTTCTAGCCCTGGAGGTCTCTAAGATTAGGTTTACTGTTTTACTGGATGGTTCTCTTGCCTGCAAAGAGCAGCATCCCTTCTGCTGGGTTCCTGGGATAATTATTTACCTGCCTGGGATAATGAATTCCCATACTTGTGCTCACCTCACACCGCGAACGCAGTGAAGAGCTGTCAGCTCTATGGGAAAGGGAGAAGTCAAGAGATGCATCAATCATACATTCCTTTCAACTAATTATTGAGAATTCATACTAAAAATCCTTCAGCCAAGAGAGGTTTTTGAGATTTATTTTTTAATTAGCTTTTTAGCTTTGTTTTTGAAATTTATTATTTTTAATTAGCTTTTTAGCTAATTTCGAATTGAACAAAGTATTTAACCAACACCTTACTCATTCCCCGAGATGACTTATACTTCCTTTACTAAAATGCTGTTTATCTTAAGATTCTAGAGCTTGTACAAAAGAGCCCCTCAACTGTGAACCTTTAAATCTGTCCTTTCTCTTTTTGCACATGACAGTAACCTGACTGAGGAGGCAGAGCCCAATTTTCAAGCACAGTGATTCAGTGCCCTCTGTCGCCAATCTAATGTTTTACAGCAAAATGGCTACGTCCCTTGAAGTCAATGCTGAATATCCAAAATTTTAGCGAGACGTGGAATGTCAGAGCTGCAAAGGACCTACAAGAGCTCTGATACTCCTGTTTCCTACTTTTCTGACTAAAGAAATGTAAATGTCTCCAGATGATAGAAAAACCGAAGCTTGTTGGATTTCACAGGGATGTGGGAGGACTCCGAGGTGACTGTGGTGTGTCGCACATTTAAACTGCACAGCATTTCCCTGGCGGCCATGCCCCACATGCCTCCTCCTTCCCTCCTGGGTAATGAGACGTTTCGCAGCCGAACCTCCTGGGTCTCTTTCTTGCCTCCTGGACCTCCTCCATTCCCACTTCTTTTTCTCTTGCTGGCATTTCCACCCACCAAGGCCTCTTCTTAAGTCCACGTTAACCAAGCGTTCTGCCAATCACATGGGCCACCCAGCGCCGTTGTTTGCTATTTTGTAACACTGCTATTTGCCAGCCATTGTGCAAAGTACTGGAACGCCAGACCGAATGGGTATGTCCAGATTTCAAAGCCCATGAACTAACTTTTGAGATTTTCTGACTCTCTTGGTTAGTTCCTTCGCACATCCCAGTAGTCAACGTGCATTTGTACTAATCGACTCCACAGAGGCCCAGGAGATTTTACGTTTCCTAAATACAGTTTCCCATCTGGAAGGTGGGGGGGGGGGAAATGGGTATTTATCTGTGACCTGCTGGGAGCCAGACACCATGCACCTTGTATACATTATATCATACAGCCCTGAAGACAGTCCAGCAGGGAGTTACTATGGCCTCATTTTACAGGCAGGATTCTAATACAGGTACATGAGCAGTCAGCTGTCATTCACGTGCAAGGTGCTGGGTCTTGGCAGGGCTTTGCTTGCTGGATATTATCATGCTTTGATGGAACAGCCTCTTCTTTGATGTGTAAGTCGTGAGACAGCAGCACCGCAGTGCTCAGAGGAACGCCTGAGTAATGTGATTTAATCACAGAAGCCGCAGTTGTTTGATCTGACCTCAGTGAAAATGCAGGACCACGTCATAAATCAGAATTCGAATCTGGTTGGGCCACCGATACCACTCAGCAGTGTGATTCTGAATTAGATGCAGCTGCTGTTTTTATGGTTAAATCCGTTCAGTGAGGAGCCTGACACTTACTTCTTGCCCGTTTGCCATATGAGTCAAGCACACGTAGATATACCACGATAGTGAGAAAAACGTAAACGGCTGACGTTTTTTCTGACATTTCTCTTCCTCAGATAAAAAGGTATTTGATGCTTTCGTATCCTATGCGAAATGGAGCTCTTGGGAGAGTGAGGCCACTTCATCTCTGCATGAGGAATACTTGGCCCTGAATCTATTCCCTGAAGTTTTGGAAAACAAATATGGATACAACTTATGTTTGCTTGAAAGAGATGTGGCCCCAGGAGGAGGTAAGTCCTATAAGCCAAGAGAAGATATAGAACGAAAAGAACAGTTGAAGGCAAGTGCTCTGTGGGCTTTCCTGGTATTCCTTCTGTCGGGGTATACTTCCTCTGGAATGTTTCATGAGCCTAGAATGTGTTGGGCCACAGCACAGAAAAACACAAAGCAGAGATATGCTTCATCATCCAAGAACAATCCATCTTCAGAAAAAAATTATTGCCTTCTGGAACAAAGATCTTGTTCCTGACTCCTCTGTAGGAAGTCATCTCTGTCATCCTGAACAGGCGGTCCCCCTGCTTTGTAGGACTCTGCTGGCCACCAATGTCAGCATGGGGTGAGGCGGGGCCCAGCCTTCGCCACTCACCAGATGTGCAGACCTCATTCCTTCCCCCCACTTCCTCTGCCTCAGACACCCCCAGGGCTCCTGGGACATCCCATGCCCCTCTGTCAGCCCAGCCTGACTGGTCCCAACGAGCTCCTCCCCACAGAGAGGAATGTAAAGTAGAGTCACTGGATACTCAAATGTATCTTAAAGTGTCCATCGAGTTGGTGCAGCAAACGTGACATGGCAAACCAAGCTTGCTTTCCTCTTTCTCAAAGAGCCTTTGCAGGGAACACTCTGGGTAGATCCGGGGGACTTGGGGAGATTGAGACTCCAGGTTCAGCAACACAATAACAAATGATTAAATTCCTTGTTTCCAGCATATGCAGAAGACATCGTAAACATTATTAAGAAAAGTAGAAGAGGAATATTTATCTTGAGCCCCAACTATGTTAATGGACCCAGTGTCTTTGAACTACAAGCAGCAGTGAATCTTGCCTTGGATGATCAAACACTGAAACTAATTTTAATTAAGTTCTGTTCCTTCCAAGAGCCAGAGTCTCTACCTCATCTTGTGAAAAAAGCTCTCCGGGTTTTGCCCACGGTCACTTGGAGAGGCCTAAAATCGGTCCCTCCCAACTCCAGGTTCTGGACTTGGATGCGCTACCACATGCCGGTGAAAAACTCCAAAGGATTCAGGTGGAATCATCTCAGAATTATGCCTGAATTTTTTCTCTGGAAATGGCTCAGTAAAACAGAAACCACTGGGAGGAGCTCCCAGTCTACGGAATAGTGAAGTGGACTCTGATCCACCTCCCCTCAGTCCCCGGCAAGTAGAGATGTTGATGGACAGAACACAGAGCACGGGTCAGGCTGATGTAAGATGGACAGTGTTTTATCGACCCCGAGCAAGCCTGACAGGCATGGCAATGACCCCAAAGCTGTGGTTAGAGCTTCTGATTTCTTCTGGGCAGAGAGAGAGTAAATTCTCCAGATGCATGCACACATTCAGCACACAATGCTCTTGAGATTTGCCAAGCGGTCTGCGCAGAAGTGGCAGATATGGCCACTTCTGCATTGGGCTATTGGCATTGTGTCTCCTCCATGTTGTACATATACATTATATATATTTTCAAGCAAATAAATATTATTTTATTAGAAGTGACTGATTTAAATGTTACCTAAAGCTTCTCTGTAAAAACAAAACAATTTTTACTCTGCATTCACCCATTAACTCTGGAGCACAGAAAGCAAGCAGGAAAGGCAGAAACCAGGGGGGACAAGGGGCAGACCGGGCCACAGTCAATCTCTCTTCTGTCCCTGCCAAAAGTGCCTCCTGAAAGCAGATGAAACAGAGGAAGGAGCCCCTTCTGGTGGGCGTGCAGGCCTGTGTCAGACACAAGGCTTGGGGAACCTTGTAGAGGTAATTTCAGCATCTGCTCATGCCCTTGGCCTTGGTGCAGGGCAGGAGATCCACAACCTTACCCTGGGCCACTGAAAGTAGGGACCAACTAGGCCAAAATGATCAGGCCCATGAGGAGACAAGGAAGGGCCCCAGCACTTACTTACAAGGTAGAAAGACAGTGACAAGAGTTAGCAGCCAAGTTAAGAGTTTGGTAAGTAAACGTATAAACTGGTTAAAAGACAGCAAGAGTGGAGCCTGGAAAGCGTTACTCTGAGCCATCTGCCCATTAAGACCGGCACTCCTTGTCCGTGCCTCCCGGCCGACTGATCTCAGTGGAGTCGGAAGTACCATGGTGACACGCTGGGGCACCCAGGAGTCTCTCCTGACCGACGAGGTGGATTTCATTCTCAGTTTCTTTCCTTTCTGAGGGTTCCAGCGAGAGTTAAAACAGTGTTCTAGTCATAGAGGAGCATGAAGTCTTCATGCTCAGTCATCCTCACTCAAGTGGAATGATTCATTTGAGCATAAAGAAGGGCAACTTCTGGCCTCATTCAGATGTAATGTGTCACAGTCACTGGTATGAACGCGGTCCAAGCTCAGAGTGGCTGTAAGTCATTGTCATCTGGCTGCCGCTTGGAGCCTGTGTGAAGTGGCCTTGAGCGCTTTTTCCGCAAAGACTCCCACATCATAAAAACCACTGCGGCTTTGGCACCAAGAAACATCCTTGTTGGGAATTTCAGTGATAAAGTTAAAGAGGAGTTAAAAGGTATAAATTATTCCTGGAGGAAGTTTCTTGTGGGAAGGCTCATTGTAGGGTCTCAGTGGAGAAGAGTCCACACTGTCATTGTGCCCCTGTGCTCTGGTGATGGCCAGAGTCCCTGCTTTTCCTGCCAGCCGCTCGCTGAGATACAAGACTCAGAAACCTCTTCGGGCCAGATTATCCTGCTTTATTTTATTCTAAAATAAATTTTGCTATAACTGATCTATCTAGTAGTCCAGAGTTTTGTTCTAAGTTTAACAGAGACTCAAACTGAGCCTTGGGTGTGTACATACTTAAAATGAGAGAGAGAGAGAGAGAGAGAGAGAGAACTTACGTAGGCCTAACATTTACAGAATACACTCTGTCCAGGTTAGTAGATCCACTGAGGATGACAAGTTAGCATTTAGGACACAAAGGCTTAGTTACATTTCTTACGTGCAAATGCATCAAAACAAAGTGGGCAACAGAAACACATTTTCTATTCATAGGAGACTGATGGTGATTAAACAGTTGAGCTCTGTGGAACACAATGAGAAAAGAGCATAATTTTCCGTCTACATTTTCCAGATAAGGTGACCACATGGTACGGTGTCTGGTTTACACCGTAAAATCTCCAAGTGTAAAATCTCACTGTGAAAACGTGTCCTCGTTTGAGTGACGGTCGCCGGACTTCTAACAGACACTGGAGGGTGATCCTTACTAACCCTCGGTGATTTCTCAGGCAGATCTCACAGCCGTCCTGGTCTCTCCTGGGTTTTAATATCTGTATTTTCTATTTATATTATTTCCAGATCACAGGTCCAGGTAAGCTGGACTTAGTGGACACCACCCTCCCGCTCCCACTCATTGCAGCTATAAAACCTGAATAAAATGCTTGGGAAGTCAGTTTGAGGATTTCCAAAGGTAAATCAAAGCAGAATGACAAGACAAGAATTCAAAGTGCCACGGTTTTATTTGGCCTTTGGCTTGGACTCAGTGCAGTCTGAAACCTACAAGTGGACATTAGTAATGACAGAGAGTCCCAGAAGAAGCCTTCTTGTTTCTTGAAGGCTGAGAAAGGAGTTTCCTAACACTTTCATATTGTTTCCCTTTCTGTATTCTTAGTGGCACCAACAAAAACAGAGGGAAGGCGGCCCTTGGGAGCCTACATCTCTGTGGAAGGGGAACTGTCCACTCTGATACCAAGAGAGTGTGATGAATCTTTTTTGATTTTCATTTTTTGGTCCTCTTATTATTTAGGTGTGGAGACAGAAACAGTTGGGGAAATGCAGTGCGGAGTAAGGTATATATACACCAACACTCTGGCCAGAGAACTGCAAAAAAAAAAAAAAAAAAAAAAAAAAAAAGGCTAAGAGGCCTCTAGAACCAGAAAGTACCATGGGAACTGCCAACAGAAAGAAGTTCAGGAAAGCAAACTCATGAAGTTGCCTGCAAACTCCTGGACTCATCCCTAAGCGGCATATGCAAGAATCTGACCAAAAATAGAAATCCATAAATGCTGAGAATTGAACTATAGGATAGACTGCTTCCTGAGCTCCAGGCCGACCACTGAAAGGTGTATATATGGAATAAGCCTAAATAGAACTGAAAGACAGTGAAATAGAACAGACATTGAAACTACAAGGTTGGTTAGAATTTGGGGCTTGAGTCCAACTGGGTCAATTGCTTGCTAAACAATTCTACATAAGATGTCTCCATAGGACTTTCAAAGATCCAAAGTTGCATAGCATAATATTTAACAAGATCCAAAGTCACATAGCATAATATTTAAAATGTTCAGGATATAATCCGTTGAAAGCAAAAAATTACATCTTCTTGTTGGGTTTTCGGTGTAAGCTGAGGCAATATGTAAGTTAGTAACTACAACATAAAAGAGAGAGGGTCAGGGGGCTTATATGGTGGTAAGGTATCCACAAAGCTCTTGAAGGGTAAAATATTGATTCTAAACTGAAAGTGAAAACAAAAGGGTGTTATATCTTGATGCTTTGGCAACCACTAAAACAAAAAAAGAAAAAACAAATTTAAATTAGAGTAATGAAATTGTTGGGGCACCTGGGTAGCTCAGTGGGTTAAGCGTCTGACTTTGGCTCAGGTCATGATCTCATGGTTCATGAGTTGGACGCCCACATTGGGCTCTCTGCTGGCAGCCCAGAGCCTGGAGCCTGCTTCAGATTCTGTGTCTCCCTCTCTCTCTCTGCCCCTCTTACACTCTGTCCCTGTCTTTCAAAAATAAATAAACATTAAAAAATTTTATAATAGTGCAATTGTTTAAATAACCCAGAAATGTGAAGTAAAAGGAAAACAAAAAAAAAAAAAACAACAACAAAAACTGAGGAAGCAAACAGAAATCAAGTAATAAAATGGTAGACATAAATGTAAACATATCAATAATTACATTAAATGTAAAATGTATAGACATAGAAGTTAAAAGACTAAGGCTATCAGAACACATGTTTTCTTTAATGACACACCTATATTGCCTCCGCAATAAATGCTTTTCAAAAATAATGATATAGATGAGGTGAAAGTAAAAGTCAGATAAAAATGTATTATGTAATCATTAATTAAAGGAAAGTTGGAGAGCCTTATTAACACTAGCTTAAGTAGACTTCAGAGCAAAGAAAATTACTGGGATTAAGACAATATCATGTGATGATGAAAAAAGTATATTTACCAAAAAGATATAACAATCTTCAATGGGTATGCACCTAACAACGAAGCTTCAAACTACACAGAGGGAAAACTACAACCGAAAGAAGAAATAGGCAAATCCATTCTCGTCTGTGGAGACTTTAATATTCTTCTCTCAAGTATTCATAAGACTAGTAAGCAGAACTTAAGCAAGGACAGAGAATAACTGAACAATACCATTTCCCCGGCAATTTCTGGATCTATTTAACAATATAGCAGACACCTAGCTAGAGCAGAATATATGTCACTTTGTTGTGCACACAGGACATTTTCTAAGACAGACCATATCCTAAGCAGTAGACATAAAGCAAACATTAACAAAAATAAAAGAAGTATACAAAATATATTCTCTATCATGGTTTTAAACTAGAAATTAAGAACAAAAAGTGACAGGAACATTTCAAAACAGTTGGAAATTAAATGACCCATGTCTAAATAATCCCTGGCAAAAACAGGAAGCCTCGAGGGAAATTAAAGAATATTTTGAACTAAATGAAAATGCAACATATCAAATTTGCAGGATGAGGCTCAAGTTGTGCTTAGGAGAAAATTGGAAGTGGCAAGTGCTAGGGTGCCTGGGTGGCTCAGTGGGTTGAACGTTTAACTTTGGTTCAGGTCATGATCTCACAGCTCATGGGTTTGAGCCCTGTGCCATGCTCTTGGGGACAGCTCAGAGCCTGGACCTTGGTTCAGATTCTCTCTCTCTCTTTCTGTCTCTCTGCCCCTCCCTTGATCAAAAAAAAAAATTAAAAAAATTAAGTGTTACATGCTTACTTTAGAAAAGGAAAATACATCAAATTGATAAGCTAAATTTCCACTTTAGCAAGAGAAAAGAAATAATAAAGATAAGGGTATAAATTGATTATTTCATTATATTGAATACAACAAAACTACAGAGAAAATTAACATCAACAATAGAGAAAATCTTTGAAAAGACCAAATAAGTTGATAAATCCCTAGCAACACTGATCAAGTGAAAAAGAGAGAAGATACAAATTACCAAAGTCAGGAATGAAATACATGGTAACAATACAGACCTGGCACATCCTAAGGAGATGAGAAGGGAATACTATGGACAACTATATGGACAACAGACACGCATTTGCCAACCTAAACGAAATGAACAAATCTTGAAAAAACCCACAAGCTATCAAAACACCTCCAAGATGAAGTAGATAAACCGAATTTTATATAACTATTAAATACATTGAATTTGCAGTTTAAAATTTACAAAAGCAAAATCTCCAGGACCAGATGTTTTCACTGCCTAATTCTGCCAAACACTTAAAAAGGAGGGGGGGAAAACCACACCAATTTTATACAATTTCTTCCAGAAAATAGAGAATGAGGGAACATTTCTAAAGTCATTGTATGTGGCCAGAATTTTCCTAATACCAAAACTAAGCAAAGTATTAGAAAACTGCAAACCAGAGTTCTTTATGGACACTGACACAAAAGTATTCAAGAAAATAATAGCAAACTGAATCCAGCAATATATAACTATAGCAATCTACCATATCCAAACAGGGTTTATCCTAGGTGTTCAAAACTTGTTTAATATTAAAAAAATCTTTCAATATAACCATCCATGTTAACAATCTGAAGAAGAAACTCCACATAATCATATCAACAATTCCAAAAATGGTACTGACAAAATTTACCACCCATTCATCATAAAAACTCTCAACAAACTTTCTCACTATGATAAAGGACTCTACAAAAAGAAAAACTATAGGAAGATCATTATTGATGGTGACACACTGCTTGCTTTCTCCATAACAATGGGGAAAAAAAGCAAGAATGTTTGCTGTCACAATCTGTTCAAACTTGTACTGAAAGTCCTCACCAGTGCAATAAATGCAAGAAAAAGAAATAAGATGCATGCAATTTGGTTAATCAATGGAACCACCCAGGTGCCCCTAAGATGCATGCAATTTGGAAAGGAAGAGATAAAACTGTCCTTCTTCCTGACACAGGAATTTTCATGCAGAAAGAAAGCTACCAAAAAACAAAACAAAACAACAACAACAAAATCCCTAGGACTAATGGGTGAGTTTAGCAAGTTCCAGGATGCAAGATGAACATGAAGAAATCAGATATATTTCTTTTATTATTTAAAATTTTATTATTATTATTTTTGAGAGAGAGAGAGTATGTGTGTGAGCTGGGGAGGACAGAGAGAAGAGAGAGAATGTGAAGCGGGCTCCAGGCTCCAAACTGTCAGCACAGAGCCAGAGGCAGGGCTCAAACCCATGAACTGTGAGATCCCGACCTGAGCCAAAGTCAGACCTCAACCAACTGAGCCACCTAGGTGCCCCAAAATCAAATATATTTCTATGTTTAGCAACAAACTATTTAAAACCAGAAGTTAAAAGGTGTTATTGTTTACTACATTTCCCTCCAAAAAGAATTACTTAATAGATAAATCAACAGAACGTGTAGATGTTCTGTACACTGAAAACTACAAAATACTTGTGAAAGAAATCAAAGAACAATTAAATAAATGGCGAGGCATAGCATGTGCATTCACATAAAATCTCAACATATTCTCAAATCAGCAATTGTCCTCAAATTGATTTAGAAGTTTAATACAACTTCAACTAATATCCAGCAAGAAACTTTTTATAGATACAGGCAAACAGATTATAAAATTATATGAAAAGGCAATTATCCAGAATAACCAAAACAATTTGAAAAATAAAGTTTGAGGGGTTACTTTACTCAGTCTTATGAATCGCTATACAATTAAAGCAAAGAAGAGAGTGTGATATTGGAAAAATGATAGATAAATGGAACAGAGTCAAAAATGTAAAAATACACCCACACAAATATGGCTTGTTGGTTTTTGATAAAGTTTCAAAGGTAATTCAATGATGAAAGACAGAGTTTTAAACAAAGGGTGTTGGATAATTTGATATAGATATGTGACAAGACGAACTTCATACCTTATGCAAACATTAACTCAAAATAGACCATATATCTAAATGTAAAACCTAAACCTATAAAATGTCTAGAAGAAAACATGACCTGAGATTAGGCAAAGAGTTCTTAGGCATGTCACCAAAAGATGATCTATAAGAAAAAAAGACTGATCATTGGACTTTGACAGAATTAAAAACTTTTATTTAGAGAAAAATGCTATTAAACGAGTGAGAACACAAGCTTTGAACTGGTAGAAAATATTTGAAAAATCACACATCCAACAAAGGACTTGGATCTAGAATATATAAAGAGCTCCCAAAATTCAATAATAAAAAGCAAACCACTTAATTAAAAAAAGACCAAAAAACTTAGACAATTCACTTAAAAGGATATACAAATGGCAAAAAACACATGAAAAAATCATATAATAGGAAAATGCAAATTAAAATGACAAGCTAAAATGCCTTCCCGCCCCCCAAAAAAGAGAGGAAGAAAGGAAAGGAAAGGAAAGGAAAGGAAAGGAAAGGAAAGGAAAGGAAAGGAAAGGAAAAAGACAGAAAAGGAACCTGACAATCCCAAATGCAAGTCATGATATAGAACAGCTAGAACTCTCATGCACTCCTGGTGGGAATGAAAAATGGTGATGACACCCTGCAAAAAGCTTAATAATTCCTTATAAAGCAAAAATAAACTTAACTATATATCCCAGAAATCCCATTCCTAGATTATCTACCCCAGAGAAATAAAAACTTATTTCCACACAGTAATTTTAAAAGGGAAATTTTAATATTGAGAATTATTTGACTCTCAGAGAGTAACTAAAAAACATGAATAGAACTCCAGACTATCTTAGAGCCGAAAGAGACCAGGAAGACAGGCTTAGAAGGGGGCCTCCTCCAGTCTGGGGTTCCGATGTCGTTAGAGAAGATGTGGTACTGTCCACCGCATGGCAAAGTTCTCTCGGTTGCCTGGGTAAGGGTTGGTCCACAGTTGCCGGAAGGCGGCAAGCAGACCTCTGGGACATGGCGAACCGTGGCTGGTGGACAGACCTGAGGCATGGATCAGGACATGGCTGGGGAATGAGCTCTGGAACACAAGGTGTCCACATTGAGGGAGCTTCAGAGAACAAAGGGAGAGCAGTCTCTGCTGTGGGGGTGCACAGGGCATGTGGAGTGCCACCTTGGGTGTGAGGAATTGGAGTGTGGTGTCCATGTCAGGAGACAGTGAGTGGCCACCTGACTTAGGCCAGGAGAGACTGCTTCCGCTGGGGGTACTGCCTGGGTAGGGCCCCACGGATGTCTCACACACCCAGGCTGCTGACTGATGTTCAGGCAAGAAAAACACAGCATTCAGCGCCTGGACCCACCCAGAAAGACCGTCATCGACCGCCCCTCCAGCCCCCTCTAGTGACGGAGCGCAACATTGCACCCGCTGCAAAGGATAAATACTCCCAAATGCTATCTAGTCCACTATACAGAGTAGATACTGAATGGTGAATCCGGGGCTGACAGGTAATAAAGTGATAACTGACACAGGCCAAATCAATAATAGTTGTACATGCAAAAAATTTAAAGACTTCTCGGCAGTAAAAAAGAGTTCACTACTGAGATACAATAACTTGGATGAATCTCAAATCTTCACGTGGAGTTAAAAAACCTAATTCCAAAAGATTACATTTTTTTCATTGATCTGACATGTTTGAAAAGGCAAAATCATGGCAGAGGAGAGATCCGTGGTTTCCAGGGGTTGGAGGTGAAGAAGGGTGTGACAAAGGAACACATGAAGAGGCAGGACCTGCTTGTCTTGGTGATTATGTCAACCCAGGCATGTGTTAACACTCACGTGGCTGCACTTTATACGATTTTATTTTTATTTCATTGTATTATATTTTAATTTTATTGTATTTCAGTTTAAAATAAAATATTTAAAAGTCTAATCCAACCTAATATCAAAACTTTAGTTTTGAAGCCAGCTCAAACCTCTCTTTCTGCTAGTTTAGACCCAGCCTGTGAGTCTGTAGACGGGCAATGGGTCAGAGGAATGAAATCTACTTTTCTCTCCTTTTTCTGTCCTCCTGTCAGCTTCTGCCTTTTTCCTTAGTGGGTTTAGAGGGAGGAGGAAGTAGAGGAGGAAGAAAAATCTGAACTCGGATGGTGTTCTTTGAAATGCTCTCAGAACGGTGGAATGTTCCTTCTACCTGATGCCAAACTGCCGGCTCCTTCTGGGTGAGGCATTCTGGTGAATTTGGACAACCTCCCCTTCCCCGCAGCCCCACCAGGACCCCCACTCCTTGCAGTGCACCTGCCACAGGCGATGCCTTCTCGGGATCCCCTTCATCTCCTGCCGCATGCACTGAAGGCCCGGAGAGCCAATCCTTTCAGTGTGATTCACCTGGTTCGGGAGGTATCAGATGCCCCCTTTCCCACCTGATATCCCACGGCCAGTGATGTTCTGTTAAGGGTCAGGACCCGCCTGATCTTTGAATTCCAAAAGAGAAATGTCACATTCCCCCAAGACTGTTTCTAACTCTTCTGCATCCAACCCCCAAGGATGCTGCAGGAATGATTCCTCAGCTCTGCACACCTTCAGCTGGGGGCAGGGAGGGGTGAACTGTCAGATGTCAGTCTTCCAGCTAGCAGAGAAGCCCCACTTCTGATTTTCTCTTAGAGGCTTTCTCCCTGGTGATAGTGATGAGGGAAACAAAGGCAAGATAAATGGAGCTTAAATTAAATCTGCTTACAGTTTGCAGCCCGATGACAGACATCTGAAACATGCAGAGTGTGACTTTGCTCAAGGAAGTCATGGCTGCCTTAGTGCCTTAATGTTTATGTTTTATTACAGACTGAAAGCAACCTTATCTTAACAGTGGCTATCCCTCAAGGTCTTGAAAGCCTTGCTTACAAACTCCTTACAGACCTGTGCTATTCCTAACCTCCACTAACTCAAACAAATGTAACCAGTCACTCCTCACAACCCCAGTGCAACTCTTTCTGCCCACGGGTCCTGTCCCCATGCTTTACTAAAATCACCTTTTTACACCAAAGAGTTCTCAGGATTCTTTCTCAGTCATTTGCTCAAGAACCCATCAGTGAGCTTCCCCTTCTGTAGGTGGTTGGGGGTTATAATTTGGCAATTCAGCTGCTCTCGGCAAGTCTAAGAGGGGACTTGCTAACACTTTTGTCTAACACCTCTGTGTGGTTCCAGGAGAGCAGCCTGTCACTCAGAGTCCTTAAATTTGTGATGTCTGCCAAAATTCAAAGTCCAGTGGAGAAGCCCCATTTAAGGTTTCATTGTACACCCCTCCCCCCCCCTAAGTTTCTGTGCCCTGTTTAAAAACAACTATAGGGCGCCTGGGCTGTTCAGTCTGTTGAGCATCCAACTCTTGATATCGGCTCAGGTGGTGATCTTGTGGTTGTGAAATTGACCTTCTAGACTCTAGCCCTGCATTGGGCTTGTGCTGACAGAGTGGAGCCTGCTTGGGATTCTCTCTCTCTCTCTGCCCCTCCCCAACTCACTCTCTTTCAAAGTAAATAAATGAATATTAAAAATACAAAAGCAAGCTTGTGACCACAGCACATTTAAATACTTCACACTGGCTATTCTTACCTTTCAGATCTGGCTCATTTCATGTCTGGAGGTTTTTCACAACCTCTCCAACTATAAGTAGATGATTGAACAGGTTGTATTTACTAAGATGTCTGCAGGAAGTGGCTTTATTTTTCTCCCACCGCTGCCTGACCACACTCCCTAGAGTCTCCTTCACTTCCCTTGCCCAGATCCCACACAGGAAGGTATTTACAAATCACCATTCTGTTGTGGATGGATGATCACTTACATAATTGCAACCTTGCATCTAATTAGAGCTACTGCAGGGGTGTAGTAGATGCTACTATGTGTTCCCCAAGATTGTTTTGTGTTTTTGAACATTCGGGATGGTCACTTTTCCCAGCCTCCTTTGCAGTTGGATGAGGCCACATGACAATTTTTTTCTAGAAGGTGAGTGGAAATGGTATGTGGTCTCTGGACTGAGGCGAGTCAGTGCAGGTATCATGTTTCTCTCCTCTCGCCCCTGCCATTGTGACCTTGGAGTCCACAGCCTGAGACAGCATTTCCTTGTGATATAAAAAGGGCTTCCCGGGGTGCCTGGCCAGCTCAGTCACGTAAGCGTCCGACTCTTGATGTCGACTCAGGTCATGATTTCACGGTTGTGAGACGGAAGCCTGTATCAGGTTCTATGCCGTCAATGTGGAGCCTACTTGGGATTGCATCTCTCTCTCTCTCTCTATCTCACTCTGCCCCTCTCCCACTCTCTGTCTCTCTCAAAGTAAATAAATACACTTTAAGAAAATGAAGGGCTTCCCAACTCATGTGAAACTTCAGTGTGAGTGGGACATCGACTTGCTTTGAGGCCCTGAAGCTCCAGTATTATTTATGACTGCAGCAGAGCCTAAATTGTCCTGACTAATATAAGACAAAGCCTTTTCTGTTCACCTTTTTCATATCTCAGAGTGCTCGCCCTAGGAACTCACACAGAGAGGAATATGTTATTCAGTCAAAGAAAGAAGTAAATCTTGCCCTTTGTGACAATATAGATGAATGTTGAGGACATTATGCCAAGTGAAATAACTTAGAGAAAGATAAATACCATATAATCTCACTATATGTAAAATCTAAAATAAAAACATGAACTCATAGACACAGAGAATAGATGGTGGTTGCCAGAGCTAAGGGGCAGGGACTGGGCAAAGGAGTGAATATGGTCAACAGGTACATGTTTGAAGCTGTGATGGTCTTCAGAGTTAAAGAAAACAATATGACAACAGTTCTCTTTTGGCGGGGAGGATCATCATGTCCCTACATGTTCTTTCATCTCATTTCTCCTCCGTGACTTCTTTCTTTTGCCTTCTTGTTCTGGACAATGTGCCTGTGACGAAGTAGTTCAGTCAGTAATTACTGAGTCAAACTGAGCTCTGGGATTCTACTTACTGCACCACTACTGAAGAAATCCATCACTTTTAGCCCCAGAGTTGTTTACAACTTATTCTGAGTGGAAGTCTTTTTAATTTTCTCATACCTGTCTTTTTTCCTCCTCTTAAAATGAACTAAACAGCTCTTCTCTTTTGTTGGGTTAGCAGAATGTAGACATTTCTTGGAGGGACCCAAATACACCAGAATCACATCAATTAGCCTATTTCCCAGTACAATGGCATCCAGTAGGTGTGTGCCCCATTGGAGTACGGGTACTCCATTGCAAGTAGGTTTAATTGGTGGGAAAAGATCACATGTCCAGTCTTTCTCTTTTGCAACACACACACGTACGCACACACACACACCGAGTGTGGACAAGCACATGAATGCTGAACTCAATGGGATTAAGTTGGCTGTCCCAGGAGGAGCAGATGCAGCATAAAACGTGGCTGATTTCCCCAGCTCCTTAGCTTTCTATTGATCCCAAGAAGCCAGTCACTTTCTCCACCCAAGGAGATTCCTGTTGGAGTAGAAAGCAGTACCTGACAAACTAGCACCATTCTTGGTGCCCCCCTATTCTTGGTCCTCAGAGCTTAGGTCACTTATTCCACAGGTAACTGCACTAACAGTTCATGACTTCTGTTTAAGGGATTTATAAACCTTATGTGTCCTTAGCTCTCAAACCAAATTCAATATTGGTGAGGCCACATCCATGAGTGGGGACAAGGTGGAGATAATCCCCGGCCCTTGAAGTTACCTCTGCCTCTGCAGACACCGTTGTCTCTCACAGAGAACATCCTGACTCTGATTAAAATCTTTCTTTCCTGCGTGGTTCTGAAATCACTTTGTACTAAGAATCATGTGTACAAATTCATTCATCTACATTAAAGACATGATCCCAAATGGATTAAAGACTTGATCATAAAGACTGAACCATAAAACTTCTAGAAGAAAACATAGGTGGTAAGCTCCTTGACATCAGTCTCAGCGATGACATTTTGGATTTGACACCAACAGAAAAGGCAACAAAAGCAAAAATATAGGTAGGAAGATGCCGAAATAAAAATCTTCTGTACAGCAAAGGAAACCATGAACAAAATGAAAAACCAACCCACTGAATGCGAGAAAATACTTGCAAAGCATCTATCTGATGAGGGTTAATATCCAAAATATAGAGAAAACTCATGCAACTCAATAGCAAAAAACCAAACCAAACAAACAAACAAACAAAACCCAAAACAAAACAAAACAAAAACCACTTAAACAATGCAATGAAAAAATGGGCAGAAGATACGAACAGACATTTTTCCAAAGAAGACATACAGATGACCAACAGGAACATGAAAATATGTTTACATCACTAATCACTGGGAAACTGCAAATCAAAACTACAATGAAATTACCTCACACCATTAGCATGGTGATTATCAGAAAGACAAGAACTAACAAGTGTTGGTGAGAATGTGGAGCAAGGAACTTCTGTGTGCTGGTGATGGGAATATAAATTGGTGCAGCTTCTACAGAAAACAGTATGAAGATTCCTTTAAAAATCAAAAACGAAACTACTATGTGATCCAGCAATTCTATTTCTGGGTATTTATCTGAAAGAAATGAAAATACTAACTCAAAAAAGTACATGCACCCTAATTGATTGCAACATTACTTATAATAGCTAATGCATGGAAGAAACCTAAGTGTCCATCAACACATGGATAAATGTAGTGTGTTCACATGCAGGCGTGCACATATACACACACACAGAGGAATATAAGTAAATCTTGCCATTTGTGACAACGTAGATGAATGTTGAGGGCATTATGCCAAGTGAAATAACTTAGAGAAAGATGAATACCATATAATCTCACTATATATAAAATCTGAAATAAAAATGAACTCATAGACACAGAGGATAGATGGCAGTTACCAGAGTTAAGGGGCAGGGAGCGGGCACATGAGTGACGATGGCCAAAAGGTACAAACCTCCAGCTATGAAATAAATAAGTCCTAGGGAAGTGATGCACGGCACAGTGACTGTAGTTAATAATGCTGTACTATATATATGAAAGTTGCTTAACGAGTGAATCTTAAAAATTATCATCACAAGAAAAAAATGTGTAACTGTGTGTGTGGATGGATGCTAATTAGACATTGTGGCTATCATTTTACAATATATACAAATAACAATCATTGCATTGTACACCTGAAACAATATAAAGTTTAATTAATTGCACATTAATTATATATAAATAAAACAAAATAATTTTTTAAAAAGACATAACCCCATTTAAATTGCCTCAATTATCAAAAAGTTATGAGAACCTATAAGAGCCTTTCTCTTATACCTGAGCTAGGCATTTCATAACTATCCCAGAAACAGGTCCTGTGTCATAGGTCTCAAGAGGGAATTATGTTTGGGAATCTCCCAGAACTGATTTAACAGTCCCCTCTGCTTCTCTGAGCAATTGTGAGTCGACTTTGGGGAGCAGAGACAGAGCTCAGCTCTCTTGTCCTGAAAGCAGGGTCAAAGCTCTGGACTTCCCTCCAGTGTGGGATGCAGGCTTTCAATTTAGGGCTATGATATGCCAGAACTCCGGCCAAGGCCATCCGGCTTAATTGCTAGCTAGGGGCTTGGAAAGAAAATCATGTTTCTGGACAGCACTGACCAGTTGTCTATCACTGCTTTCTTCTTCCTCTCTTTAAAAAAAACAAAATACAAAGTTTCGCCATAAGAAAGTAACAAGCACTCAGGGACAAGCAACATAGGCTTCAGTCCCAAAGTGCTGCACAAATACTTTCTGGTGAAGTCACTTACGCCAGACACCATGGGAAGGAAGAAAAGATGTGCTGATCATTTTGTTTAGCACTGTTCTTGGAGAGAAAGGATTTTCTAACTCCCATGCACAAGGACGGAATACGGCATCTGTTTTACCCTTGTTTCTTTTGGATCCTCTCCTAAAACAAAGGTTGCCTTGGGGAAAGCGAGGGTGAAAAGGGAAGAAGACCAAACTCCCAAAACTCTACTTCCAGCTGTGCACAGCTGGAGCCCTGGGTGAAGGGCAACCCCTCTGCTGGGTGCACCACCCTTAATTAGTCCCATGAGGTGGGCCGAATATGGTCGCTTAAATTATAAGGGATCCACTGGGGAGAGGACCTCAGGTCATTCCTTCCCCACAGCTGGACCACGTGAGTAGATGGGTTTCCAAGAGCAGATGACAAGGGTCACAGGTATCCTTGGGAACCGGTACCAAAGGTCGGAGCAGGCCAGGTTTCTACCGCCAATCCAGTTATCTGGATAATTAGACCAAAGGCATCAAATAATTCACTAGTTTGCTGCTGACCTGAAATTCCAGAATAATGCCTTAAATTCTCTGTCTTTCAAGTGAAAGCTGATCCTTTTCTCTTTCCCTTTGAAATCCCTCTTTCTATGAGCAACTGTGGATGGATAGCCCAGCACCCTGCAGGGCCCTGAGCCTTCTCGATGGGTCTTTCTCAAGGAATTAAAGTAACTGACAATTATCATGTGGATCTTATTACCCTGTAGACACCTAAAGAAGAATTTGTCTCAACTAAACACTGGGGATCTAATTAAAAGTCTCCTTCTGATCAGTGGCCTGGGCGCTTCCTAAAAAACTGCATCCTCTTGCTTCTAGCCAGGGAAACCTGCACAATGCAAAATGTGTTCTTGAAACATCACATACTCTCTTCCCACAGCAGGATCTTGTCCTTCCAGTTATCCTCAGGACACATGACAGTAAATTCATCGTGTTTGTTGAATGGAGAAAGGCCTCCTCCTTCCCTCCTCTTCCCCTTTTCCTAAGCAAAGCTTACTTAGTGTTTTTTATGTGCCAGGCACTGTGCTAAGCACTTGATGACTATCAACCCACATAATACTCAATCTTTTTATTATTTTGAGAGAGAGAGAGAGTGAGAGAGAGAAAGAGAGTGAGAGAGAGAGAAAGAGAAAGAGAGAGAGAGAGAGAGAGAGAGAGAGAGAGAGAGAGAGAGAGAGGGAGAACAAGCAGTGAGGGACATAAAGAAGAAGAAAGAGAATTCCAAGCAAGTTCTGTGCCGAAGGCACAGATGCAGGGCTCGAAGTCATGAACTGTGAGATCATGACCTGAGCCAAAACCAAGAGTTTGACACCTAACCAACTGAGCCCTCCAGGTGCCTCGGTACCCAAACACTTTTATGTTCAGGGGCACCTGGATGACCCAGTCAGTGAAGCGTCGGACTGAGCTTAGTGGGGAAAACTTTTCATTTCATCCTGGATTTCAACATCTGTCAATGAAGCGCAGCCCCTTTGGCCCAACAAGGCTCTGGGCACCGCAAACTCTCCAAGATAAACACTGCAGTACTGAGCTCACCATCTAGTGAGAGGAGACAGGTTCAGTAAGTCCCAAGAGAAACGCTCTTGCAGAGTAGAAGGAAGTGAGATGCTCCTGGCTGGGATCCCAAAGGACCAGAATGCATTCTTCAGGTTAAGGGCAGTGGTGGGATGTAGAACTGAGGTATCCCGGTCAAAGAGCATTTGCAATTATGCAGGTTTGAAAGGCTAGCATAGGGCTTTGTCTCCAAGGAGCTGTAAGAAATTCGGATGAGTGGAGCGGGAGATGTCCTCAGGGGTTAGAACCTGCAAGCTGCTTACAGTATGCTAAGGAATAGAGTGACCAGAGTCTTTTTTTTTTTTAACCAGACCCAGTTTATGTCCCACCACCTCTACCCCCTCCCTCCCCACACCCAGACTCCTTCCCCCAGGATTTCCTTGGCTCCATCAGCATGAGTCTCCACTATTTGTTCTGCCTGCAATAATCTCATTTGTTCAACCTGTCCCACATCAGATTGGTCCTCTTGGGCGGATGCCCTTGAGTCGGAGCATGAGCAGTTACTATTAGAATGGTAGCTTCTCACCCAGCAGATGGATCATAGTCTTAGGAAGCTAGAATGCTCAAAATTTTTCTATGTGCTTTGTGCACAGCCAGGGATGAGCAGCTACAATGATCTGCAGCTCATCCTCCAGACCTTGCCCCATGGGATGCATTGAAGCCATCGGTTTCCCCAGCTCCCCAACTCTGGCATGGGGTTGGGGGTGGAAATACTAAGACGTTTGGCAGCTTCTCTCCTGTCTTCTGCTGCAACAGTATCAATGGCTCCCGCAGGCAGGCTTAAGCCTTCCATGGTCTCAGCCTGTCTGAATGCAAGGAGGCTACAGCTCTTCATCCTATTCCAAGCCAATATGAAGTCCCACAGTACAAAGTGTATTGGCTAGTTTTCCCACAGGTGCTTGGTAAATACATCCTAAAGTATAAGGAATTAATATCCAGCAGGGCAAGTGTGGATCAATAAGAGATAAGGGATAAAAACAACACCCCAGATCAATCCTTCCTTATTTCCCCCCATCCCATAGACTTTTCCAAAGCATGGTGATTCCACAGCTTTCTGGAAGATATCGCATGTGACCTAGTAACCGATTATGCTGCTGAGTAATAACAAATGAGCTCCCTCCCCTGTCTCATTTCCTAGATTTTGAAACAGCTTTTTTGAGATGTAATTCACATTTTATACAATTCACCCACTTAAAGTGCACAATTTGGGGTGCCTGGGTGGCTTAGTCAGTTAGGTATCCGACTCCTGATTTCTGCACAGGTCATGATCCCATTGTTCGTGGGCTTGAGCCCCATATCTAGCTAAGTGTTGGCTATGCATCCAACAGATTCATCTATCTTGGACACATCATATAAATAGATCTTGTGATACGTGGTCTTTTGCGACTGGCTTCTCTCAATGAGCATAATTTTTCTAATGTCATTCATTTTGTAGCACATGTCAGGACTTCATTCCCTTGTATAGGTATTCTACATTTCACTTACCCACTGAAACAATTGATAGACATTTGGGTTGTTTCCACTTATTGGCTCTTGGGAGTGATGCTGTTAAAAAATATTCACGGACAAGTTTTTGAGTGGATATATGTTTTCATTTCTCTTGGGCATATATCTAAGAGTGGAATTGCTGAGTTGTGTGGTAACTGTTTAACATTTTGAGAAACAGCAAAATGGCCCCGTTTTTAATTTCCATTAGCATTTTGCATTCCTATCACATCCTTGCCAGCTTGGGCAACATTGGTTATTACATGTATTATTACTTATTATTATTATTATTATTATTATTATTATTATTATTTAGACATTCTAGCATTCTAGTGAGTATGAAGTGATATCTCATTGTGGTTTTGATTTGTATTTTTCTTTTGACTAATGATGTTGGGACTCTTCACGTGCTCTTTACCCATTTACATATCTTTTTTTGAGAAATGTTTTTTCAGATCCCTTTGCCCATTTTTAAATTTGATTATTCATCTTTTTATTATTGAGTTGTAAAAGCTCTTTTATTTTATTTTTATTTTAGTTTGATGAAGTGTAACCTTTTTTTTTTTCTTTTGTCAGTTGTGGTTTTGGGGTATGAATATAAGAACATTCTTGTCTAACTCAAGATCATCACAATTTATTCCTGGGTTTTTTTCGTAAGTTTTGGGTTTTAGCTCTATATTTAGTCCATACTCAATTTTGTTTATTTTTTTATTATTTTTTACATTTATTTCTTTTTGAGAGACAGAGTGAGACAGCAAGCAGAGGAGCAGAGAGAGAGGGAGACACAGAACCTGAAGCAGGCTTCAGGCTCTATGCTGACAGCTCAGAGCCTGACTCGGGGCTTGAGCCCACAAACCATGAGATCATGACCTAAGCCGAAGTAGGACACTCAACCGACTGAGCCACCCAGGTGCCCCAGTCCATACTCCATTTGAATTAACTGCTTTTTTAAGGTTTATTTTTGAAAGAGAGAGAGGGTGTGAGCAGGGTTGGGGCAGAGAGAGAGGGAGAGACACAGAATCTGAAGCAGACTCCAGACTTTGAACTGTTAGCACAGAGCCTGATGTGGGGCTAGAACTCAGGAACTGTGAAATCATGACCTGAGTCTAAGTTGGATGCTGAACCTACTAAGCCACCCAGGCACTCCCATTTTGAGTTAACTTTTATGTATATTATAAGGATGGAGTACATTTTTGTTCTTCTGCATGTGGATATTCAGATTTTCTAGCACCATGAGTTGAAATGGTTATTTTTTACCTATTGAATTAATTGAGTTGGAAAAGTTGTCAGAAATCAATTGACAATAAATGGAAAGGTTTATGTCTGATTTCTCAATTCCGTTATATTTACCTATATGTCTATTCTGATGGCAGGATCACATTATTTTGATTACTGTTGCTTTTTAGTACGTTTTGAAATTGGGAAGTGTATATTGTCCAGCTTTGTTTCTCTTGTTTCAAGATGTTTTTTTGAGTGGAGCACCTGGGAGGCTTAATCAGTTAAGCATCTGACTCTTGATTTCTGCTCAGTTCATGATTTCAAGGGCTCGAAATCAAGCCCACATCAGATTCTCTCTCTTCGTCTCTCTTTTCCCCTCCCTCACATGCTTCACATACCTACACACTTTCTCTCTCTAAAAAAAATTTTTTTTAATCTGTGTTTGTTTTGTTTGTCTGTTTTTGGAGAGGGGCTTTTCTGGGTACATTCCATATAAATCTCAGGACCAGCTTATCAATTTCTGAAAAGAAAGAAGACATTTAGGATGTTGATAGAGATTGTATTGAATCTATAGATCATTTTGGGGGAGTATTTGGTCCTAAGAATATTCTCTTTTGTTCCATGAACAGAGATATCTTTCCATTTATTTAAGTCTTCTTTAACAACTTTCACCATTGTGCTTTTCAGAATAAAAGTTTTACACTGCTTTTGTTAAATTTATTCCTGAGAAACTTAGCTTCTGATGCTATTGATTTCATTTTGGTGGATTCATTGTTACTGTGAAATACAATTTGTCATCCTATGTTGATGTCATATCCTGCAAATTTGCTGAAATTATTTATATGATCTAAAAGTATTTAATTGAATGGTTAAGGATTTTCTATATAAAAGAACATGCCATGCATAAATAAAGATGGTTCTACTTTTCACCTTCCAATCTGTGTATCTTTTATCC
The DNA here is from genome assembly GCF_006229205.1 of Suricata suricatta. Taxonomy (NCBI): domain Eukaryota; kingdom Metazoa; phylum Chordata; class Mammalia; order Carnivora; family Herpestidae; genus Suricata; species Suricata suricatta. The sequence continues at coordinate 85,110,666 of NC_043703.1, read as the reverse complement.
TATCTTTCTTGCCCATTGTCCTTACTAGAACCTCCAGTAGAAAGTTGAATGGAAACAGCAAGAGCGAACATCCTTGTCTTGTTCCTGGTCTTATGGGAATGCATTTCACCTTCACCATTGAGCATGACAATGGCCATGGACTACAGCATGTTGAGGAAGTTCCCTTCCATTCCTACTCTTCTGAGTGTTCTTAAAATGAAGGGGTATTACATTATGTTAAACGTTTCATCTCGGGCTACTGAAAAGGTCACATGGTTTTGTCCTTTATTCTTTTGATATGATGTTACAGTAAATGATATTTGGATGGTTAGCTGGCCTTCTATTCCTGGGACAAATCCCACTTGGTATAGTTAAGTGTATAATTTTTTATTTTTAGATAACATTCCTTTTTCTCCCCAGTAAATTTTTTTTGTCTTAAAGTCTATTCTGTTTTATTATTTGTAGAGCCACTCCAGCTTTCTTACCATACTGCTGTATGGTATATTAGTTCCATCCTTTTAATTTCAATCTGCTTGTATATTTTAATCTAAAGATGGATCTTCTGGAGACAGCATAGAGTCTTACATTTTGTTGTAGTTTTTAACTGGGCATTTTAGCAGCTTGTAGTGATACTTGATCTGATTCTGCCCCCTCCCCCAAGTCCAGGTGTTACTGTGGTTTGATTTTCTGTTTATTTGTTTAGTGACTTGGCTGGACTATTTCAGTACAGTCTATTTCCCTATGCAGACTTTAATATTGCCCTTCAGCCCATACAGTCTTGGGGCATACTCATATTCCCCCTGACCTCTTCTTTCTCTCACCCAGGACGACAGTAGCTTAAAGACGATTCTCCTTGACTCTTTTGCTGATCTCCCTGTTCAGCTTTTAGCTGGTCTGTTGTCCCTATTATCTTCACACCTAGCTGTTAGCCTCCTGTAGTTACTAGCTGAGGGATCTATTGTGTTCAACAGGCCTTAACTGGCTCCACAGTAGGATCCCTTTGCAGGGTGATCTTTGACACCAGTCTTTGACTCTTCTTTAACCTCATGAGGACCTTTGACACCATGATGAGTCTTCTTATCTATTTCTTTCCCTAGATCTTCTGTTATCTTTTAAGTGGTCTGCCTTTCACATGTCGGTATCATGGAGCTACCAGCTCTTCTAAATCCTGCGCTGTCTAAATCTTCGTTCTGTTCCAAGCAGTCAGTTCCCTTAGAGATACTTACAGAGTTCTTTGTTCTATGGCCTACCTCTCCCTTTAAGAGAAGCTCTGCTCCAATGCTCTGGAAGGGACACAGAGACAGCAACCTACTTCTATCAGAGTCACACTCCTGCTTTATGAATGAGGTGTTGGACAGGGGCAGTAGCTCTTCGTCTTCTTGGCTTGTCTTCCCTGGTGTGGAATCTCGGGCCTCTGAGTAAGTAGGGGTGAGACTGACTGGGGGCCAGTATGCTTGGCCTGCCTTGCTTGGGGTGGAATTTCAAACCTATAAGTGAGGGGGGGCTGTACGGAAGAAGGGACCTCTCAGTCACATTTGCCTGCAACACGGTTTGGGCAATACATTACTTGGGGCATGGGGGTGGAGGTTGGATATTGATGACAGATACTGACGGCCTGACTTTCTGAGTAGAAATTGTAGCCCTAGACTGGGAGCTGAGGTTAGAGGGAGCCCCATCTTCTTGGCTGTGCTGGCACAGAGCACTGGAGGAGGGAGGTGGGCATTAGAACTGGGTCGTGCCACAGACTCTCCCACGCGTCACCAGTATTTAGAAGATTGTCTTTAATTGCTGTAGGCCCACAGGCCGCTTTCCACAGACTGAATAGCTGTTCTTTTTTTCACCTTCATGTTTATTTATTTATTTTGAAAGAGAGAGAGAGAATGCACACATGAGCAGCAGAGAGGCAGAGAGAAGGGGAGAGAGAATCCCAAGCAGGCTCCATGCTGTCAGTGCAGCGTTCAGGGCGGGAGGGGAGCTTGATCTCCCAAACCGCAAGATCATAACCTGAGCCAACATCAAGAGTTGGATGCTTAGCCTATTGAGCCACCCAGGCAACCCTGAATGGCTGTTTTATTTTTCAAAAGTTCTTCCCAGTTATGGTTGTCCCCCTGCCACTAGGAAGAGGGTCAGTGGAGCCCCCCACACTGCCATTCTGGAGTGTTTCTCTCTTGTTTCCCATTTTCTCTCACTTTGGTTACCTTTGCTTTGCACCGCTCATGTTTGCACCGCTCAGATAAGCTTTGTCTCACACTGTTTTCTAGAGAAGCGGGATCAAGAGGGCCTTTTAGAAAGAATGTTCGGTGGCCGTGTTGTGTGGGTGGATGTGGTGCCGAGGGTTGACAGGCAGACAGCGCACCGTGACTTGGAAGGCAGAGCGGTCGGCTGCTCTAGAACTCGGGAGTTCCCCTCACTACCCCCACGTTGGCCTCACTTCTCTGCCTGCGTGCACTCTTGGCTGGAGTTCAGTGTAACGCTAAGCATGTGTCGTATATTCACAGGGACCTGAAATTTTAGAGCAGGAAAAGCTACATGTTATGGACAGCATCTTCATTTATTATTTTTATTATTTTAATTTTTTAAATGTTTTTTATTTATTTTTGAGAGACAGAGAGAGACAGCGCGAGCAGGGGAGGGTCAGAGAGAGAGAGGGAGACACAGAATCTGAAGTAGGCTCCAGGCTCTGAGCTAGCTATCAGCACAGAGCCCGACGACTTGGGGCTCGAACCCACGAACTGTGAGATCATGACCCGAGCTGAAGTCAGCCGCTTAACCGACTGAGCCACCCAGGCACCCCTGTTTTTATTTTTAAAAATATTTATTTATTTACTTTGAGACAGAGAAAGAGAGAGAGAGAGAGAGATCGAGCAAGTGGGAGAGGGGCAGGGAGAGAGAAAGAGTCCCAAGCAGGCTCAGCACTGTCAGCGCTGAGCCCAACATGGGGTTCGACTTCAAAAACTGTGAGATCATGACCTGAGCCCAGACCCAGAGTTGGACACTTAACCGACTGAGCCACCTGGGTGCCCTGTGCATCTTCACTTTATAGATGAAAACACTGAGGCTCAAACAGGTAAAGTGACTTTCCTAGAGAGAAGCAGGTAATTAATTCCTAAGAACGGAGGTTTTCTGATTCTTAGTTTCGGTCTTGGCAGGGAGCACCATGGGAAACCCTCTCCCATTTCTTTTTAGAAAACAAAAATAAACGTGTGAATAAAAAGATAAGGTATCGATTCTAAGGAAGTTTTCCATCATGAGGCTGTGCATGTCATCTTTTCTGAAAACAATATTGACCCGATATGGTGACCTGCTTGTGGTCAACATGATGATCTCAGTTTAGTGACTAAATCTGATATATTTTAGAGCCAAACTGCAAAAGAAAGGAAAAAAAAATAGACACATGAGCTCTTAACCCTAGTCTAACTAAGAAGTTGTATCCGAATGCCAGCCTTCCTCAGTGCGCCCTATCTCTGTTTTCCCGCGATCTCTGCTGAGTGTGGGGAGGAGGATGGGAGGCATCTACACTCATGAACCTGAACCAAGAATATATATAAATCATTCGCAGTCTGATCCGTAAGAGGTGTTGAGACCGTTTCTGAATAAACATTCTCGTTTTCTATTGAATGCTATTCCTCATTGCAACAGAATTTCTATTTTCACATGGAATAGAAATGTGATTAAAAATAACAAAAGCCAACATTTATTAAGTGCCAGTAATATGTCAGATACTTTACTTGCGCTCTCCCATTAAAGCTTCCAGCCAATGAATGAGGTAGGTGTTATTACCCTCCCCCTTTTCAGATAAGGATGCTTTGAAAGATGACTAACTTGGTTAAGGTTCCGTGGCCAGAGGTAGAAGAATCAGAAGTAGACTCATGGAATCCATTTCAAATTCTTCCATAAACAGTATGCTGTATCGCTTTTTTTGAACAAGTAGGCCATAATAAGAAAAATCCTTTAAAATGAAAAATTTGGATGTGCCATGGAGTTTTTTAAAACCAGGTTTTAGATGTATTTCATGAAACTTGTTCTTCTGCTCATTTTTTTTTCCTGAATAAAATTCATGGAAAGCTGGAACTTCATTCTTTCTTTGAATTACTGCTCATGCTTTCAGTAATGTTTATGTTGCCTTCTCCTCCTCCTCATTCCTAATTTATAGAGACCATACGATTACAGGACAATCCTGGCTGATCTGTGGTCTGGCATAATTATCAATAGCCCTTCTTTACTCTCAAAAATACCCTGGTGTGGATGACAATTCCACCACCACCTTAATTAACCATTCATCATTAAACAGGCCGGGGGGTCATATTGCGGCTGCCCACTAGGTGTCAGCAGTGTAACCCCCGAATACGCTCCTCCAGGAACGCATTTCATTACAAAAGTCCTATCAGAGCAAATAATTAAGTGTAGTGCAAGAGCTACCTGCAGCTTTGTCCATTGAAAGCAAGTGAGAGAGCTGGGGGAGGAAAGCAGGGGCAGGTGCAGGACAGACAGGGAGCTCCTTACTGGGATCTGGTGGAGAGGGGAAGGACTCCCTTCTTAGCCAAAGGACTCCAGTGATATCGAAATGGACACCCTGGTATCTTTAAAAATTTTTACTCACAAGATGAAACCAGTGTGCAGTGACGTGAAGAAACAGCTTTGAATGAAGACTTATTTTCATAAGCTTTCTAAGCTGCTCTTCAGATCATGATCGGATGAAGGTCACACAGGTGACCTGGGTTTTAAGGAGTCTACTGAATGACTGACGCATTTGAGCCAGAAGCTGGGTTACCTGAACACGCATCCTTTAAGGGACTCAGAACTCAATACCGTGCTTGGACTCTCTTTGGAATGACTCACAGACTGTACGTATGTTACCCTTGACCCAGGTGGATGCTTCTACTCTCTAGAAGCCCTCCTCCCTGCAGATGTGTGGCGCATCCTGACATACAGAGTTGGAGAAGCCCACAGCATGGGTTTTCCGATGTTTGTGCCTTTCAGTCCTTGGAACTGGGTGCTATTGCTTGTGGCCCTCGAGTGTTCTGAAGCGTCTTCGGATTTGAACGAATCCACAAATTCCACTGCCCAGCGTGAACCTAATGTTCGGTTTGCTGCTGCCAGCTCAGAGTCAGATGAGAAGATATCTGTTTTTGCACTGGATTATGACTATGTGCAAATTCCTTATGAGGTCACCCTCTGGATACTGCTAGCATCCCTTGCAAAAATAGGTAAGTCCCCAAACACCTGGTTGTGAGAATTGTCCTCTACATGAGATAATGTATGTGAAAATGCCGTGCAGATGGTGAACTACGTGGGTTTTAGCTGTTATTGCTATTGCATCAAAAAAATCTGTTCCTTCGAGTCAAGGGGAAGTCATAACTGCTTTGTGTAAAGCCATTTAATGCTTCAGGATTCTGCTTTGAAATTTAAGCAGACTTCTGGGTGCTGGGTTGTTTTGATTTCTTCTTGTTTCAGGATGACAGCCATGTGGCATTATTTGGCACATAAAAATCTCGAGTTCTGTGCATTAAAAAGTAGAGTAAGGCACGTAGGTCTCGGAATGATGCCCATTAGAAAATTTTAGGAGCACATAATGATTCTTCTGTAAAATATTCTTCCTTCTTGGCCATGTAACTGTGGGCTTCATCAATGATTCCCGTTGTTTATTCTTTAAATGTGACACGTGCTCCTTGCAGATTGACAGAAAGCAAGGAACAAGACAACCACACTCAGTGGTGGGATATGGGGGCAGAGGAGATGAAATGCCAGTAAGATATTAGTTTGTGCCTGAGCCAAATGGAGCCAGTGGGGCACCTCTGATTTCCTTTGTGAAATACAGAGAATTCAAAATCATGAACTAAATTCTAATCAGCGTTATCTGTGTCAAAAACCGAAATGATGTTTTCCACCCTCTGACCATTTAATCCCTAACTCCACCCCCTTGTCTCTTTAATACCAGCTTATTCCAAGGTGGAAAACTGACACAGTTATCTCACTTATTAAGCATAGCATCTCCTTTGTCTCGGTTATGAACTTTGTTATTTGGGTAGATAAGTGGTCCTACTGGGATAGAATCCATGAAACATTTTGATGTTTATTTATCATTCTCCTCTCGAATGGGTATGAAATTTTGGCTGAGCCAACTGTGGGTTGGATTGTGGGTTCCATCTATTAGTCTAACTTCCTCCCTAGGGATGATGGGGGTACTGGTGTATTCACTAGATGTTCCTTCACTGCTGATTTTCATTATGAGCTAGTAAAGTCTGAAGAGTAAATGGAAATTGTAGGTGTGAAGAACTCTTGTATGATTTGTCAAATCACTGACTTACACAAAGGGTTCACGTGATTTCTAAAAAGTGCTCAAGTAAAAATGGCTTTCTAACAGGGTAACCTTCTCAGTTCAGAGCTAGGGTTCTACCCCCTTTCATGTAATCACATGTGCGCTGAGATCATTCAAAATGATCTTATGCGGATTTTTTTTTTTTTAGATTTATTTACTTTTGAGAGATGGAGACAGACAGATTACAAGTGGAGGAGGAGCAGAGAGAGGGAGACACAGAATCAGAAGCAGGTTCCAGGCTCCAAGCTGTCAGTACAGAGCCTGATGCAGGGCTCCAACTAACAAACTGTGAGATCATGACCTGAGCCAAAGTTGGACACTCAACCAACTGAGCCACCCAGGCGCCCCAAGATCTTATGTGGATCTTGAGTTTTCCTTTGTGAACAATGCTGTAGATTCTGCCCCCATCCCCCACCCCTGACTCACTTCCTCTTCACAGTAATGGGTGAAGCTGGTCTGGGAATCAAGGAATGACAGCTGCCACTGACTAGCTAGTCACCTTGACTTTCTAGGTCTCCACATGCTCAGCTTTCAGATTATTTCTAAGACCTCTTTTAGGTGCAAATAAGGATTTTCTAACGGCAAAGAGGTTTACATTCTCTATCAGTAACAGGGCAATGAAGAACAGATATATTTGATCTCAGGTTTATGTTGTCATAAATCGTAGATTGTTTTTTAGGGTGTCTCATGTGCCCACACTCAGTAAGTCTAGAAGCTTAGAGGATGGTAAGACACTATTATTCACAGGACTACTGGATCAAATGATTCTATTTTAGTGTTGATGGAATGCAACATTGTTTAGGAAAAAAAAACTTTAGTAGGTTATCAGTAGGATCATGCTCATTTAAGTTCAATGTCAAATTTGCTAGTCCTTAAGGATTCAGACTATTTCTATGTTGTAAACGAAAAGAAGGTGACATTTATTGATGATTATTTTTTATGCATCAAGTATTGGACTTGTAGCTTTACATATGGTGGCTCATTTGTCTGGGGAAAAAAATATTACATAAAACTTTAACATGCAAGGCATCTATACAGATTTTCTTAGATTCTATATTATAAAACTGGAATCAAAATATAATTAATAATCATTTATCATTCATTATTCCACTTAGACATTCTATCAAGAAACATTTATTAAATGTCCATACTGTATGTGGAAATGACCATGGTCTCTGGCCTCAAGGGACTAATTGAATGGGGAAAACAGATGAATTTAGCATTGCCTGGTAGGCAGTCTGACAGAAGAATATCACAACTCTCCCCCCATCCTTTTTAAAACATCTAACTATGTATGTTATAGAATATTTTTCTTCAATAAAAAAGATAATACAGAGTCATCTCAGACTTTTTTGTTTGTCTTTTATTTTAGACCCAATTCTTGGAGCATTATAGAAGGGTGTTCCTTGAGTCATTGGGCAGGATGGAATTGTAGGGCCATCTTTGACTTTCAGGCAGGACTTTGTTATTTGTGGCCATTTAAATTTCGGGCAGTGGAGCTGTAAACTCTCTCAAAGTGACTGACTGATGTCCATCATGAAAGGGGAGGAGAGTTGTACAGTGTGAAATGCACATGATGTTTCTCTTTACAATGCCCTACTTTACACTGCATGGCACCTCTTTCTGCTACCACTACATAGGTGTAGCTTAAGGCAGTTGCACATTGGATCCATTTCAGGAAACTCAATTCTTGGAAGCAAGACCAAACTGGGAAGAGACAGAGACTGAGAAAATTACTATGGGCTCTTCCACCATATTAAAAAAACTCAGTGTAGTTAAAATAAGCACTAAAAGAAGAAGAAGAAGAAAGAGGAGGAGGAGGAGGAAGAAACGGGGAGGGGGAAGGGGAGGAGGAGAAGGAAAGGGCAGGAGGAGGATATAAAGGAGGAGGAAGAGGATGAGGAGATGAAGGAGGAGGAGGAGGAGGAGAAGGAGGAGAGTCCGAGTAGAATAGAGGGAGGAGGATGAGAGTGGGAGGGAGGAAGAGAAAGCTTTCATTAGAAAATGGAGAGAGCAGGACTCTTAAACTCTGGAAGAAGGCCTGAAAACCTACTTCAAGCCACTAGCTTGAAGGCAGTGGGTAGGCTTGTAGGTTTGGATTGTCCCTTGATACTAATTATATTTTATAATAATAACCTCCCTGCTGATAATAAATGTAATTCAAAGCTGTGATCAAGGAAACCCACATGCTCTTTGGATGACTTGACTTAGAATTCTAAAGAGACATTCAATGGTTCTCTGTTGCCTATGGGAGAAATCTACATTCTTTAATCTTGAACTCAAGACTGCCTCTTATATGGCTCAAAATCATTTTTTAACTCTTCTTCCAATATTCATCTCAATTCATAATTCATTCCAGCCAGGTGGATCTCTTAGATAAAAGTCAAACATATATGACTGGGCCATTCCTGACTCTTTTCTTTTTCCATTGGAATTCTCTCCACATAAAATCTCTCCCATTCTGTTGTCCGACTCTGTAGGTCTTTGTCATACCCCAACAGCCTGTTTAACTTTTCCTTCCCATATAAAAGCTTCTCTGGTGAACATTTAACCTGATCAATCATTCATTTACACACTTATAGATTATTTCAGCAAACAGACCAGCTGTTGTGGGCAAGACACCTCGCTAAGTACCTTGGGGAGATATAGAGATGTATGTCATTCTGTCTGAGTTGGAAGAGTCTGGAGGTTAGTCGGGGAGAGAAGCCATGCACAAAAAATGATAGAGAACATTGTTCTTAGATACTGATAAAATAATACAGTAATTCAGAGGAAGACATATGAATTCCTTGGGAAGTGGTTGGGAAAGGTTTAATTTTGAAGATTGAGAAGGACCTACATAGGTTGAAGAAAAGACAACCCAGGCAGCACTAATGGTAAATGACAACTAGAAAGGGGAACTACAGGGAAAAGGTGTGTAGTTGGCTGTGATATAGGATGGATATAGGAAGATAGCGTTGGGTGGGAGAGATGTTGACCTGGAGAGAACCCCGAGGGGCCTGCTGTGCTCTGATCTCTTCTTGTACTTGTGGAAATGGTCAATGTATACTTCTCTGTGTACTTACACATTGCCTCATTTTTGCTTTCTTAGTTGTTAATGCCTTATTTCTGAATTTCCACCAACAGCTGGAATTGTAACAAACATGTTTGGTTCTCCACCTTATACACAGTGCTTCCCAGTGGGTTGGTCTTGGCCCAGGAATGCTTTACAAATACCCTCAGTTTAATGTCTGTGAGTTTCTTTATGTACCTTCAGAGATTTAGATCGAGACTGAGATGATTAGATATACGTGGTTTGGATAAGTCATCTGGAAGCAGCAGATGGACTGGACTGGGGAGTTGAGGGTAGGATAGGAGATCAGGAAGCTAAAGCAGTAGTCAGGATGGGAAATGGGGGGACTTCAAATAAAGTGGCTGCACGGGTGGGGAGGAGCAGCTGGTCTTTAGGGACATAGCTGAGAGACACAGCTCATGAAAGAGGGAGCTGGTTGTAGGAGCTGCAATGGTGACAGGGCTTCAGGGATTGGGACTTGATTTCTTACCTGGCTGACAGGATGGCAGGGTCATTGGTTAAATAAAGAAAATAAAATAAAGGACTGGATTTTTGTTTATTGGTTTGGTGAAGGGAGGCTTCGAAGAAGCTGATATTTAGGTGACTGGGATTGACGGCTTGAGCCTCAAAGGTGGGTTTTACAGGAATGCAAAGGAACTCCACCCTCTTCTCTCCTCTTCCCCCACTGCCCTCCCAGCTCCTGTAAGGTGGGGAGGCAGGGAGGAGTGAAAGAGGGGACGGCTGGCTGAGGACCACTCTGGGACCTGCTCAGAACTGGCATGTTAAGTCCTGAATCTTGTTTAAAACCCCCAGTCCCTGCTATGCATAGGGTTCTGAGGCTCAGGGATGCCCACCTGCCTACCCAAGGTCCCCTCTGCTTGGTTTTAGAAGGTCTCTTGTATACTAGTCTTCTGGTATCTTAGTGGCCAGAGTCATTTTATTTGCAACATCTAAATGTGGTTCTCTGCTCTTCCCTAGGCTTCCATCTTTACCACAGACTGCCAGGCCTCATGCCAGAAAGCTGCCTCCTCATCATTGTTGGGGCTCTGGTAGGCGCCATCATCTTTGGCACTGACCATAAATCTCCTCCTGTCATGGATTCAAGCATCTACTTCCTGTATCTCCTCCCACCCATTGTCCTGGAGGGTGGTTACTTCATGCCCACCCGGCCTTTCTTTGAGAACATTGGGTCCATCTTGTGGTGGGCAGGCCTGGGGGCCCTGATCAACGCTTTTGGCATTGGCCTCTCCCTCTACCTCATCTGCCAGATCAAAGCCTTTGGCCTCAGTGATGTCAACCTGCTTCAGAACCTGCTGTTTGGAAGCCTGATCTCGGCTGTGGACCCTGTGGCCGTGCTGGCTGTGTTCGAGGAGGCACGTGTGAACGAGCCGCTGTACATGATGATCTTCGGAGAGGCCCTTCTCAACGACGGCATTAGTGTGGTGAGATGTAAAGCATGTCCCCAGAGAGATGTGGAGGCAGGTGGAGCTGGAGACAGCAGTCTGTCCTCAGAGCAGATGGAGAAGGGTGAGCAGGACTGGGAAAGAGCAGGACAGGGATAGACCTTGGTCAGTGGAGTGTAGGAAAGTTCTGGTGACTTCTCTTAGGATCTGCCTCAAATGCATAACTGCTCACCAACGTTGCTTGTCATTCAGCAACCAAATAGATTCTTTAAACCGAGAAAAAAAAATAACAGGTCATTTTTTAGTTAAAATCAGGTTTTCAGTTAGTAGAAATTGTTGTCAAAGTCAATTCTGGTTTCTTCACTGGGATAAAACAGTACTTCACCATTTTTCATTCCTCACATTCACCGAACCTCACCTCTTTCCCTTTATATGTTTTTTGTTTGTTTTGTGTTTAACGTATCGCGGGCCATGATGAATTTAAAGAAAAGATGAGGTAGGAGAGGAGTTGAAGCAGCTTCGTAAAAATGCGGTAGCTGGCTACCAGCCTCAGGGGAGGACTCCTACCAGATACGTAAATGAGGCATCTTTGTGTAAGGACTGCTTCTGGGGAGAGGCTAAGAAAAACTTGACAGGCTGTGGACACAGGGCACTGGGGCCCAGAAGATGTCTTTGGTGCTGGAATATTCAGGCGAGTCATTCCCATTGCTTAGTTCCATTATATTACCTCAAACCTTCACCAGGTGTGAGACTGTGAAACTTTTATACGAAGTTTGATTTGTTTTTCTTCTCTCACTTGAAAACTTATTTTAGAGATAGAGTATGAGTGGGGGAGAGGGGCAGAGGGTGAGAGAGAGTCTTAAGCAGGCTTCACACTAATGTGGGGCTCCATCCCATGACCCGAAGATCATGTCCTGAGTGGATATCAAGAGTTAGAAGCTCAACTGACTGAGCCACCCAGGCACCCCTGCTTTTCTTATCTTTAAATTTGTATCACACCGCATATGTGATAGTACAATGCATTTTTATTGTAGAGGTTTCAAACAGTACAAAATTACACAGCATAAAATCACAAAAGCTTCCACTTGCCCCTCCCCTCACCCTCTAAGCAGCCCCTTTGATCAGTTTGGCATTTTCTTTCCCTGTCATTATTTTTTAAAATATTTATTTATTTTGAGAGAGGAAGCATGCGTGATGCAGGGTGGGGGTGGGGGAGCAGGGAGAGAAGGAGAGAGAATCCCCAGCAGGCTCCATACTGTCAGCACAGAGCTCTATGCCCGGCTCAATCTCACAAATGGTGAGATCATGGCATGAGCTGAACTCAAGAGTCAGATGCTTAGCCAACTAAGCCACCCAGGCACCCCACCCTCTTCTTTATCATATGCATATGTGTGTGTGTGTGTGTGTGTGTGTAGATGTATATTATTTTGTATAAGCTGGGTGAGGTTATATTATATGTATTGCTTAAATATAACAAGTCTCGGAATCCTGTCTATATCGTTTGTTATGTAGTATTTCAGATTACATTGATGATAATTTATTTAACCATTTCCTGATGATGGACATTCAGGTTGTCACCAATTTTTCACTTTTGAAAAATACAACATAGTGATGAATATTCTTGTTCCTTCATGAGTATTTTTAAAGGGTACATTCTTAGAAGTGAAATTTCTGAGTTAAAAAGTGGGTACCTTTAAAAATGTAAAAGATGCTCATCCGGTTGGTAAGGGAAGGATTCTTTCCCCAGGGATAAAGTGTGACACCCAGCCATAAACAGCTGTCAACAGTTAAATACATATACTCACAGCCCAGGGGAGGACATTGAACACCATGCAAGGCCACGTGGGTCCTGCACTTGGGAACAGAGAGAGTGATCAGGGGTATGAGAGTAATGTTTTGAGGTAACAAGAAGAGAGGTGCGTCCTGGTCCCACAGGGTGATGTGATTGGCTTGCTTCAAATCATCCCACAGGCGGTCAGGAGACGGACACCTATACTCAGGAATGAGCAGGTGTAGTGCCTGCTCCCATTGATAAGAAGGGCTGTTTGGTCATTGAGCCATTAGACCAGGGAGGAGAACTTGGAGTTATGCCATTCAGATGCTCCTCTTTTTACCAAATGTTAAGTTGGTACATAATATTGGTCCTTAATTTTGGTTCTTATGTCATAGCTGCTAGAATTTTCTAGAAACCCTATATGGTCTTACATTTCCACAGGCAGCATATTAAATGCATGTTTTCTTCTATCAATGTCCACAAGAGATATTTCTTCTTAATGTTTTCCAATTGAATGAGCACAAAAGGGTTTGTTTTAAGTTGTATGATGATATTAAGCATTTTTGCAATGATCCTGGATCATTAGTGTTTCTTATTCTGTAAATTGGAAGTTCATGTGCTCCTAGGGTGGCCAAACTTTAAAAAAATGAAGGACACTCAGTTAATCTGAAATTTCTTATGAACAGTGAATTTTTATAAGTATGTCCCAAATAGTGTATGCAAGTATCATATCTTGTCCATTTTCTTTGCTTTTTTTAAATTTTTAGATGATTTGTGGAAATACATTGAATTATCTAAATTTTTAACTTTTGAGTATTATATACAAATCAAATATTTTCTCTCATTGTGTCACTTAACTGTTTTTAGGGGCGCCTGGGTGGCTCAGTGGGTTAAGCATTCAACTTCAGCTCAGGTCATGATCTCATGGTGTGTGGGTTCAACTCCCACCTTGGGTTATCTGCTGTCAATATGGAGCCAGGACCATACTGTCCCCCTTCTCTCTCTGCCCCTCCTTCATTCATTCTCTCTCTCTCTTTAAAAATAAATAAACTTAAAATTTTTTTCTTGGATTATGGTATCTTTTATCCTATAAAAAGTTTAAAATTTTTAAGAGTTCAAACCTAATGTACTCTTTTATTTCTTCTGGGTTTCATATCTTGCTTTCAGAGATTATGTCCAACCAGGAATCATTCAAATATTCTGGTTTTTTTCACTTTTACGATCAGTTATTTAATTCATCTGGCCCACAATATTTTATTGAGAGGGTTTTATGCAAAAGCAGGTAGTGCAGGGACCAAAAGTCTCCTAAAAAGTAACGCATGATATCTAGGATGGATTCCCCAAGAGAAGGAGAAAAACCCGTACATGATGTCAGAACTCAGTTAATTTATTCATAATGAGAATCTAACTGTTCAGCAAGATGCTAGTCTCCTCAGGGCTACATATTCTTTTCTTCTGGGCCAAGTCCAGAGGGAGCCACGTTGTCTGAACCTGGGAGGGGAGACGGACTTCCCATGGGACTGCCACGGGAGCCACTTCCTTCCATGTGCCTCAGCGTCGCCTTGGTGGGGCTGGTGAATATTCAGATGTCCAAATCCCATCCCAGACTCTCTGGGGAAGGAGCCTGGGAATCTGTACTTTAACAGATACCTCAGATGATTGCTGACATTGAGAATTAACGGTTTCTTACCATTAACTGAGAGCAGCTGCTATATCTTGACCTAAAGCAATAATACACTTAGAATGAGGGTGGTTCTCTCCTCAGACTGGACTGGATTAAGCTCTGGGATCCCTTTTCCCCACTCATTCTGTCTTTAGATATTTTCATACCTTTGGTTTTGTTATAATGGAGTAAGTGGGCCTATTCCACTCCTAGATGGCCGCTCTGAACCATGATGTGTTCATTTCACACTTCATCTCCTAAAGGGAATCTGATTTCATTGAAATCTAAGTTATTTGGTACCACTTGCTTACTGCAACCCCCATCACTGGCTGAGCCACTGAGAGCACTTATCTGTGATGACATCAAAGCCACCTCTTGGCAGTCTATTCTGAGGTAATTCTTCAAACTTTCCTCCACAAATGACTTTCTAAATACCACCTCTTGTAATTTTCACAGGACACCCTCTTCCTAACATTGGGCTCCATCGCCACTTTGGTGTTGCCTCTGAACTTGAGAATCTGACTTCACCCTGAAATTTCCCTAGAATTTATATCTAGAGCCAGTCACAGCTTGGTTTCTGGTTGGGGTTTCTTGGCCCATGATAGTTGTTTGATTTTCCCAAAGTTTAATTGTTTCCACTTGGACATTTTTTTAAAGTGATCATTTCAAAATAAAATTATAATTTTCAACCAGCCAGAGTATCTGATGAGTGCACTGTTGTGACCTCCAATGGGCGAAACTGCTGTTGAGGTAGCTCCAGGGAGGTTGCCCACACATCACTCCCGGGTCCCTCTGTGGTCACCCACAGCACAGCGAGTATTAAGTGTGTGTTGGAGCCCTTTTGTGCCCCTACATGAAACTGGAGAAGCCCCAGGACCAGATTTAGAAAGCAGTTTGAGAGCAACCGGTATTTAATGCAGTCCAATTGTATTTTGAGCTAAGGGCCTTGAACTCACCCTTTCATTGAGAGAGGGGCCTTCCTGAGGGCAGAAGTCACAAGCCTGCTCTTTCAGCAGAAAGTCTGAGTCATCTGGAAAGCGATCTGTGATTTGTGGGTTACATATGACAACTCTCCAGATCTTTATCCACTAAAGAATTGCTTTCTTACTAAAAAAGAGCTGTCTGAGAACTGTCGAAATACCAGTGAATCTGATTCTCCAGGTCTCTTGCCCCATGTATTTCTTCCTCTTGCTGAATATTTTGCCAGAGCACACCCGTCATGATAGGCAAAGAGAGCGGAGACAAAACTCAAGTAGCTCTAAAATGATAACTAGTATCCCCAATTGAATCTCAGGGCCAAAGTTATAGAAGGAAGAGACAGGCAGCTACTATATCCAGGCCCTGGATGGGGTCACTTTGACACTTACTATTTTATTAAATTCTTGCTCTTTACTATGAGGCATGAATTAATTATCACATTTCACAGATGAAGAAAATAAAGCAAAGGAACTTAAAAAACATTGAACAAGAGCATGCTACCAGGCCAAGGACAGTCTGAACCTGGACACACAGGACTTCTTTCCTTCCTTCCTTCCTCCCTTCCTTCCTTTTTAAAATTTTGTTTTTAAGTAATCTCTACATCCAACATGGGGCTTGAACTCATGACACCAAGATCAAGAGCTGCCTGTTCTAGTGACTGGACTGAGCCAGCCAGGAGCCTCATCTTTTTGCATTTTCAACTTATGGAGCCAAAAGGGTAGGAGAGAACCCATGTGTTACCGATGAGTGCTCTGGGCTCAGGTCCAGTGAGCAGTGAAGCCAGCGTTCTTTCTCCAGGACAGAATTGCCTCATTTGCTGATCCATGGTGTGGCTCCAGGAAAGATGCTGATCATCTCTGTGCCTCATTTCCCTAAAATGGGGATGATAATTTTACTTAGCTCATAAGGTCACTGGAAGATACATATGAAGCTTTTTACACAGTGAGCGTCCACTGAGTGCTGGCTGTTATTTGTATATCATACCAGCTCACAGACACGGTATGGTGGTTGGCTCGCTGTCAGCAGGTACCTGGTTTTAAATATGGCACTATTTCATTTATTCAATGCAGATGGTTCTTATTGAAGGCAGATTGTTCCTCCTGTTTTCCTGGGTCAGTGTGCTAAATAAGCCTCAAGGCGATACTGCCAAGGTTTCTTTTGCGTTCCATCGCTCCCATCTTTCCCCTCCTCCAACTCATCTGAGAGGTCCAAAAGGCCAGTACAAGACAGGCCTGAGACTTGAACCCAGGCAGATAGCCCCAGAGCATGCCTGCTACTCCATGCTGTCCCTCATCTCTCCCTCTCTCCCTCCAGCTTTCTTTCCCTCTGGTTTCCCTTCCTTTCCCTAGTGATATCTTCATTTGTCATCTTGCTGACCTGAAGTCTGTCCTTTAGGACCACAGTGAATGAAGGAGTGGTGCGAAGATGGCAGCAAATGAAAATGTCTGAGCCCAGATCTTGGGCTATTTACATTGATGGTGCTTTATCTACTTTTCTTTATTCCAGCTTCATAAAAACCTCGTGTGGAGGGGGGTTGTTGTCCCATTGATGAGATTTTGGAGTGATGGGGTTGTTCAGAGCTGACATCCAAGAAGGAAATCTTGAAGGCATCTTTGGTACAAAAAGGCCATTTTATTAAAGCACAGGGACAGGATGCGTGGGCAGAAAGAGCTGCCCTGGGGTTGTGAAGAACGACTGGTTATATGCTATGGGGCTGGGGAAGTAAGGCCAAAAGGGAAGTTTCCAGAGATTTCCATATGCTAAAGAAGACTCATAGATTACTGAAGTCCTAGCTACTGTCAAGCTAAGGTTGTTTTTCACTCTAGCAAAGCATTAACATTAAGACAGGAAGGAGTTCCTGGACTTTAGGCTATTGATAAGATTGCCTTTTTCTTGTAATATTACTAAGGCATTTACAAACTGATGGCTGATGGAGACTCTCAGTTTAACTGTTTTTCTGTCCTTTCCTTTGTTCTTGGGCAACGAGGAGTGCCTGAGGAATGTCACACAGTTCTCGTCAGGTGGGAGGGAGGGGGTCCTGGCTAGTACTTTGCCCTCAACCTGCCTTATGCTCCCTCATCACTCACAGGGCAAAAGGACTGTGTGCAGTGGTTAAAAGCAGAGACAGCCACACTCCAGACCCAGAGATCTGGTTTCACATCTCCACTGGTTCTTCTTGATCCTTTGAGCTTTGCAGGTGAATTACCAGATCTCCACATGCCTAAGGTTTTTTGTTGTTATTTTTATTACAAAGACACAGATTGTCAGAAAGTCATTTATTGAATATACTTTATTTTATGTGGCTCAGCATCCAAAGGGTATAGTGAAAAGTAGCCCTCCCACTGCTTTTGCAAGCCAGCCATCCCCAGCAACAGTTTTTCACAGACAGCTTTATCTTTCATTCGCTTTGCCCCTCTATTTATTATGCATGCTTGTTGCTAGCCTTAGACCCCCAATGCCCAGACCCTGTATGCTAGAATTCCTTGTCCTCCTCTCATCTCCTCTCATCTTGTCATCCCATTGCCAGCCTAACTTTGCAAAGTAGTTGCCAGGTGACCCCCATGATTTCTCTCTTAGCAGCTGCTGCCATCAGCATAGGACCAGCATGGAGCACTGGGCCTTGCAGTCCTGCTGAGTCCATGATGGGAAATGGGAATGAATGCTGTGCAAAGAGCAAATAAATGAATGGAGAGTGGGAACTCCAGGAGACTGTGCTTGCCCTGGGGCTGACCTGCAGCTCTGGCCGTCTCCAGGCACTACAGCTCTCCCACCCTGACTCCTGGTGACATCCAGTTTGAACTTGGATTTGCCAAGGAACCTGTGAGCAAGCAGGGGTACTCTCCTGACACACTGCCACCACCGAACAGCAGAATTGCTCCCTGACCCTAAGTACTAGAGGTTAGATGAAACCAATGGGAGAGAGGAGTAGCGGGGTCCTTCCTTCCCACACCTTCAAGGAGCACCTGTCCATGCTGGGGCTGCCTAGGCACTGAGCAAGAGAAGATGAATGGTGGGTCTCTGACTCTTAAGGCAATCACTCGATGGAGGAGGAACACCCATTGACCTTGCTGGTGGTGAGGACAAGATGGCAAGTTTAAACCAAACTAGGACAATAGGAAGCAGCTTGTCAGAGGAAATTGCATTGGATTTGGGGGAAAACACTTATGTGGGGGCGAATTATCCTTCATGATTCTCTCTGGCTTATGACTTTCCTTTCTTAAAGGGGTCCTAGCTCCAATAACGTCATTCAAGAGACAGTGAAGTGTGGCCAAGAGCATAGACAGCAAAGACATAAGGCTTAGTGCAATTGCTGGCTGCACAGCTTGCATTTGGTGTAACTTCAGGTGAATTACTTAACTCTTCTGGGCCTCAGTTTCCTTTCTGTAAAACGGAGATCAGGTTGTGTGGGAATTAAAGTGAGCTGATACACCGAAGCACTAAAATGGTGTCTGGCATGGAATAAGTACGGAATGTTTGATGCTTGTGATATTGTGATTTATATTAATATACATTTGGTCTTCATCCCCAGTCAGAACACAGAGTTCATAACACCCTTGGAATTTCCAGGGATGACACTTGCAACCGGGTGTCTCTTTTTATGTCAAATAGGTAAATTTTGGAAAGCCCTTACATCACCTAATGTTAGGGGCTTGTTGCTAGAGGAGCCAACCATGTGATTAGAGAGTTGAAACTTCCAGTTCCCACCCCTAGACCTCCAGGGAGCAGAGAGAGGCTGGAAATTGAGTTTAATCACCAATGGCCAGTGATTCAGTCAAGCATGCCTGTGTGATAAAGCTTCCATGAAAAACCTAAAGGACTGGGGCACCCTGGTGGCTCAGTCAACTGAGCCATCAGACTCTTGATTTTGACTCAGGTCATGATCTCTTGGTGTAAGATCAAGCCCCACCTCAGGCTCTGCACTGAGCGTGGAACCTGCTTGGGATTCTCTCTGCCCCTCCCCCATGTGTGTGCACCTGCCTATACTTGGTCTCTCTCTCTCTCTTCTCTCTCTCTCTCTCTGTCTCTCTCAACATAAATTTAAAAATGTTTTAAAGGACTAGGTTTGGAGAGTTTTCTGAATTCAGGGATAGTGGTTCATCTGGAGAGAGCAGGGATGCCTCACATTCTTACCTTATGCATCTCTTCCATCTGGCTATTCCTGTGTTATATCCTTCTATAACAGACTGGTAAGCTAGTCAGTAAAATGTCCCTCTGAGTTTTGGGAGCCACTCTAGCAAATTAATAGAGTCTGAGAAGGGGGCATTGGAACCTCCGATCTATAGCCTACCGGTGGGAGGCAGAGATGACCACCAGGACTTGCAGTTGGCACTTAAAGTGAGGGTGGGGAGGACATTCCTGTGGACTGAGTCCTTAACCTATGGGATCTCATACTATCTCCAGGTGAGTTAATTGCTCGGTGTTGTGGGATAAATCACACACATCGGAACTGGTGTCACAGTTGGGTGTTATTAATAGAAGTCCACATATATGAGCGCTGTGAGCCACAGAGCTCTCTTCACATCCTAAGTGATGCTACATTGTGCAGTCCATTGGGCCAGACTTTGTTGTCTCAGCTTTCCCCAGAGAACTGCTGTGCACAGACTTGAACAGACTCTTCGGGGTGGGGCAGGGGGGTGATAGGCAACTTTTTCTTATCCTCTTTTGACCTCTTTATTTCTTTTCATTTTATTCAGGTTCCCAGGGTAGGAGGTGAGAGGCTCCAGATACAAGTAGACAGTCTTCTCTGGCCAAGAACGCAGGGAGCTCAGTGTGTGAGGGGGAGATGAACCTTACAAGTAACACAATTTTGAGCAAGTGACTCAATCCATTTGTGCCTCCATTTTCCCAAGTGTAAAATGGGATGTTTCATCTGACCTCAGAGAGTGGTTTTAAGGAGGATGTGAAAAAATACACAAAGATGTCTGGCACATAATAGGTGATGCGTAAATGTCCTGTTGCCAGTCTTGTGTTCAAGAGGATGTTCCACACAAGAAAGGCAACCTGTTTGGCATCTGTGGGCATAAAAATGGAGATAAGCCCTAAACCTCAGACAAATAGGGCTGGTTGGCTCTAGTTGCTTGGGGAGTGAACTTCCCTGCCCGCAGTGGCTCAGCAAGTGCCCCTGAACTCCGAGGCACCTCCCCCAGAACTGCTTCTAACCCACCATAGGGGGAGAGCAGGTGTCTGCCGCTCACCCAGCCTGGGACTCAAGCACTTTTCTTCAGAGGTGCACTCGCAACAAAACACTTGGAGATTAGCCCACAACTGCCATTGGCAATGAAATATGCTGGCTGTAGGGACCATTCAGGGCGCACGTGTGTGCGTGTGTGAATATGTGATGCAACCCCACAGAGAGCTGGGGATAATGCTTGACCAGGCTGGAGAGATGGAAAGAGCTGGAAAAAAAGAAGCGCAGAGGACACTACAATGCAAACAAGATGTTGGATAGGTCAGAGATTCACCAACCCGAAAGAAGCAAATCTGACTCCTAAATTTCCCCCAATAGATGATACCTTTATGTCCCACATGTCTGTCCAAGGTCCAAGCTGTAGACTCCTGTTAACCAGCAGCCTGAATGATCTGTTCCTTAAGGGCACCCTGGGTGGTTCAGTTGGTTACGTGTCCAACTCCTGGTTTCGGCTCAGGTCATGATCTCATGGCTTCGTGAGTTTGAGCCCCACATCGGGCTCTGTGCTGGGAGTGCAGAGCCTGCTTGAGGTTCTCTCTCTTTCCTTCTCTCTCTGCCCCTCCCTCACTTATGCTATCTCTGTTTCTTTCAAAAATAAACTTAAAAAAATCTATTCCCTGGATCCACGTGTTAATTCAGTAGCTTAAGCAGGACAAGGTCAGAGAGGGACACTTCAGCCATTATTTCGTTGGAATTCCTCAAATTTGATGTATAAACACTTGTTTAGTTCATTTTCTTTGGATGGAATAAACAATGGTTGATGTTTGAATTGTATAAATTGATTTTCAACCAGCCTACGCCGTGCACCATTTATGGGTGGATAGAACCCCCTGCAGTTCACAAGTGCAGGAAATAAAGGACAAAGCCTCACTGGTTGTCAAGTTGTCTTTCGTTTGTCAGGAGCTGGGTTGAGAAGCTGTGGAAATGGATTTGGAAGAGAAACAGGGGGAGGAGCAAGCTCTTTATTTAAGTCTTCAGAGAATATTCAGAATGATCACAGAACAGTGTGTGGAAGCAGTTCTTTCACAACCCTAACAGCCACGCACCGCATACCAACTGTGCTACGTATCGGGAATGCAGAAGCACACGACCATTGTCCCTGCCTTGAAGAGCCACAAGCTGTCAACATTGTCCTTATTTCTCTTCATCTGATTTTTCTTTTTACCCTACAACCAAGGACCTGCCTATTCTTCTGTGTTTTCTTACTGCCCTTTCAAGCCACAGAGATTTCTTAGGCAATTACATAATACATTAATAGAAATCACTGGCTTGAGAGAAAAGCCTAGAAATACAAAGAGCCAAGAGAGTTTCCTAGTTCCGTGGTTTTCAATAGATCCCACCCTCCTCAACAGTGTGCATGCAGGCATTCTCAAGGGTGAATTGGGTGTGTTGGGCTGTGGTATGGAAAAAATATGCTCAGTATCATGTGAGAAGCCCCATGAGTTGCCAGACAAATAGTTTCCTTATAGCTTCCTTGATGATTATGTAAAGTGAACAGGATCTAGCAGAACCTGTTGTGCAGACCTTCTTTGTAACATTATAGCCAGGCAATGGGTTGGAGAGACGAGGCCAGGAATTCTGGCTCTGGGCAAAGGTTATCCAGATTTCACCCCTTACCATGCAGGATCAGTTTTGGTCCTTAGTGAGTATGAGACTAAAAGCCTGAGAGTAAACAGAGATAAAAAAAAAAAAATCCAGTTCCTTTACTTTAACCATATAGGTTCCATCCTATTTGATTGACCCAGAGTTCCCCTGAATCAGAATCATTCATTTATTCATCATTTGTTCATTCATAAAAAATATTATTGAGCAATCATTTTCAGTTTCTGAAAGTTCAGTTTCTCCAAGCTAATCTTCAGTGAATTTATATCTACTGGGTTGGGCTGATGTTTGTTTTTATAGTTAAAAAAGGTTTTGAGGTTAAATAGCATTTCAATGACTTTTCTTGCCATGTTCGTGAAAGACAGTCCTGTGGGCATTTGCTCTAAGTTGATGGGAGGGTGAGGGGGACAATGATGTCATAGACTCAGGGGTGCGAGGCTGGGGCTTCCTTCAATGGTATTATGAGTGAGAAACAGGTGTTGCTGGGCCTGGATGATTGCTATTAAGTTAGTTTTGAGCTTTTGAGTTTGAGATACCTAGAAACCATTGAAAATAAATTTTTAATAGTTTTAGAATTAGGAGTATAGAACTTGAAGAAAGGATGCACACTTGGAAGCCATGAGCAGGTAGGTGGTAATTGTAGCTTTGAATTCAGGTAGTCTTCCCCCTTATCATTTTCAAGCTTTTCTAATGGAAGATGAGT
Organism: Suricata suricatta; assembly: GCF_006229205.1. Taxonomy (NCBI): domain Eukaryota; kingdom Metazoa; phylum Chordata; class Mammalia; order Carnivora; family Herpestidae; genus Suricata; species Suricata suricatta. The sequence goes on along the minus strand of NC_043703.1, from coordinate 85,088,005 downwards.
TTCTTAAAGAAGCTTCTTTTCTGTGGCCTAAATCAATAAAATCCTGCCACTCGTACTTCTCTTTATTAAATTTTCTGACGTCTGTTCAGGTCATCTTCCGGGTTTCTGTTCTCTGGGGTTCTAAGCACAAATGTTCAGGGACATTGAATTGGTAAATCTCATGTTGAATCTCCTGTCCATGATTGCAGATCTTTATTTCTTTTCTTTAGGAGTGAAGTTAAAGCTTCCTCCTTTCTGTCTTTTATATTATTATGCAGTGCCTGCTAGGTAATTGCTGGTTTTCTTAGTTGATTTCCTTTGCCAGTTAGAACAAGCGGTTGTCAAGGAAATGCTCTGTGATAGAGTTTAATATGCCCATGGCCCTTCAAACAAAATAGAAAATTAGCTGGATTCGTTATTTAATTTCCTGTAAGGTCTATGGAAACATTTCCTTATAATATTCTCCATACATTTCCAGTATCTGACTTATAGTAAGAATCATTTCTACTGTACTGTGTTGTGGTTCTGAACTTTCTATGCTTTTTACATGTGTATAGAGTCAGTAATTAATAAGGCTTTTTGTTTTTAAGAAACTGAGTTTATGGCAAGTTCAAATAATGAGGATGAATTAAAAAGACACACAAGGCAATTAGGAAGACATGGGTCCCATATTAGTCCATTAGGGCTGCCATAACAAATAACACAAACTGGGAGACTCAAACAACAGAAATGTATTTTCTAACAGTTCTAGAGAAGTCCGAGGTCAAGATGCAGCAGGGTTGGCTCGTGGTGAGACCTCTCCTCCTGGTGAGCAGCTGGCCGCCATATTGCTGTGTCTTCAGTGGTCTTTCCTCCGTGCATCCTCTTGGTGTCCCTTCCTTTTCTTATAAGGACAGCAGTCCTACTGGACTGGAACTCCACCCTTAAGATCTCATTTTAACTTAATTACCTCTTTATAGACCCTATTTCTATCTAGTCACATTCTGCAGTACTGGAAGTTAAGACTTCAACACATAAATTTGGTTGTTTTCCAACCAGGTCCCATTAAAGCTATAACTAGAACAAAGCTGATTTTAAGGATGTCAGAAGCACCAAAAGTTGAGGGAAAAATTAGAAGTAAAACCAATGAATCACAGAAGTAGTGATTGGGAGAAGTTTATTGTGCATAGACCCAAAAAGACAGTTTGCAGGCCAGGAGCACTCACACCAAAATGTGGAATGAAGATCATAAGTATATTATTAGAAAGCAGCTTATATAGTGTGATGGCAGAAACTGTTCTTTATAGTGATTGGCTACAGTATTAGAATTTTCTTAAATGAAAGGAAATTGATTAGTGGTTACTTCCTATCAATTTTAGAGAATTATTTAAATTTTGCTAATGATTTTCAGAGGCATAGGTAAAATGGGACCCGGGTCGGGCTGGCCGGTCTTGTCTTATGAAATAAGCTAAATTAAGTGTTTCTTGTGTGACTAGACCGGTTTTGTCTGCTTGGGGAATTTTCAAGTCTGGTTTCCATTTGTGTTTGGTTTTAACAGAAGCAAGAGTTTATAGGTCTTCTCTGACAGTAAGAAAGGCCAGGTTAGGCTGTGGAAACATCCTTCTAACCCTCTGATGGCCTAAAACAAGAGGTATTTCTGGTTTACGCTACTTGTCTGTCACTGGCCAGCAGACGTCTCTGTGCATCATGGTCACTCAGGACCCTGGGCTTATGGAGCAGGTGCCATATCGAGCACTGCAGGGCATTGCACCAGAGGGTAAAAAGATTTATGGAATCTCATCTCAGAAGCAAGTGCCCCATCTCAAAAATAATATAAATCACTTCTTCCCCAACTCATTCAAACTCAAAACTTGGCCAGGCAAAGACACATGGTGGAGTTGAAAGTGCAATCCTATCAGGTGTCTAAAAGAAAAAGAAATACAGGGTAAACAGTGCTAATAACTATCACTTGGTCACTCCAGAGCCCCACCATGGATGCAGCTTGGGTCAGTTGCTCAGAATCTGCTGCTTTTATAGATCTTTCCAGTTTCACTCCGAACTCTGATCCCTAGTGTTTATTATTCAGTTTCTGGCCCTCATAACCCAAACTTCTTTGTGGACCTTTTTCATCTCTTAATGAGTCTCATGGTATTTATTCATCAACACCTAGTGAAGTCTCTGTGGGCTTCTCAGAAAATGCAGTTGTTGTAGCTCATAACTAGGAAAGGGTTTCACCGGCCATCCCTGCTTTGTAAATGGGCTTTTCTCTAGGGTCTGCCTACTCCTGCTCTTGAATGGGAAGTCTCATGCCTAAAGTCACAGGAAGCTACCCCTTCCCGGGATGCAGTGTCATAGAAGTTACCCTTACAAGGAGCCCTATGCATGGTGAGGAGGAGGGTTCATAGTCACAAGATATGCAATAAATGATCATTAAGGCCTCAGCTATCAGCATCAGAGGAACCCATAAATTTATTATGGAAACAAATAGCTTTCTCATTTTTGGTTTTAAGGATGGTTAAAAGTCAGTACATTTAATGGACCTACATGGGTATACGTTTTCTGTATTTTATGTGAGGTGGTATAATGTTAACACAAAGCATCCTGCAAAAAAGTGAAAAATATATATTGTAAACTACCAGTAAACATAATGCAAAGAGGTATGGACAATAATGAAATTAAAATAGAATTCTAGAAAATATTCAAATAATCAAAATGAATGCAAGAAAGGGGAAAAACAGGAAGAAAGGAGAAAATACATAATAAAGCGGTTGATTTAAATATAAGCATAACAGTGGTGGACAAAATGAATGAATATTTTAGAATCTCTAAAAGGAAGAGAATTTTACTTGAGTCCAAGTTAGGACAGCTGCTCAGGAAACACGCTCTTCACAGGGAAGAAATTACTCTGGAGAATGAACCATTTTTACAGGGTTATGTACTTTTTTACATCTTGTAAAAGCTCAACAGATTACAGATTAACTTATAAGTGGGAATCACACGTTTTATCATAAAGGAATGCAAGGATTAAGAACACCAACTGATATCTCAAGACAAAATGGTTTTCCTTTAGGCTACTCATCCGCAAAGCAGGTGTACAGTGCATGGATGGCCAGCCATAAGTCAGGCGCTTGGTTTGAGCAAAGTTTATGCACAGTCATGCTTACATGAATTAGAAAGAAATCTAAAAATGGCTTCATCTGCATATCAGGCTTTTAGAGAGTTTTTCTTCTCATAACAATAATTACATTAAATGCTAATGGACCAATGATCCAGTTAAAAACTGAGATTATCAGGGGCGCCTGGGTGGCTCAGTCGGTTAGACGTCTGACTTTAGCACAGGTCATGATCTCACAGTCTGTGAGTTCGAGCCCCACATCAGATTCTGGGCTGACAGCTCAGAGCCTGGAGCCTGCTTCAGATTCTGTGTCTCCCTCTCTCTCTGCCCCTCCTCAACTTGCACTCTCTCTCTCTCAAATATAAATAAACATTTAAAAATATTTTTAAAAAACTGAGATGACAAAAGTTGACTATAAAACAAGATTCAAATATATTCTATTTATAAGAAACACAACATAATTATAAAGATACAAAGAAGTTGAAGTAGATGAATGAAAAAGATACACCAGGCAAATAGTAAACATAAGAATGCTGGAGTTGTTATATTAATATCAGATAAAATAGATACACAAGGAGTGATCACTTTCTAACTCACATTGTGAGACCACCTCTACCCTAATACCAAATCCAGGCAAAGATGATGCAAAGAAAGAAAACTACACACCAATATCCATCATGAATACAGTCCAAAAATACTTAAAGAAAATATTAGCAAATCAAATTCAGCAATATACAACAAGAATAATAAATCCAGACAACAAAATGTACCAGACCAGAAATGCAAGTTTAATATTGGAAAAAAATCTATCAATGTGATCCACACTGTAAACAGTATTAGTAATTGTATCATTAGATGCAGAAAACCATTGTACATAAATTCAACACCCATTTGCGATAAGAAACTCCTAGCAAGACAGAAAGAGTAAGTAACTTCTTCAATCTGACAAAGGATTTTAATGAAAAACCAGAGCTAACATCATACCTAAAGGTATTCACTCTCAACACTTCTATTTCTTAGGCAAGAAATAAAAAAGCAGTAAGACAAGATCGCTAAGGAAGTAGTATTTGTGGAAGACATACTGGCTTATATAGGAAATCCTCAAGGTGAAAGCAACTACTAGAATTAATAGGCAAATTTAGCAAGGTCACAGGACATAGCACTAATGTACAAAAATCAAAGCACTTTAATATAGTAGTGGTGAATGACTTTAAATGCTAGCCACAAAAGGAAATTTCAAAATTCCATTTATGAGTACTGTCAAAATGAAAATTCTTGGAAGCAAATTCAACAAAGATGTACAAGACAATAAATTTTCACTGAATAATATAGAACATTGTTAACATGATTTAGAAGACCTAAATAATATCATATTTGTTAATGGGATATTCAATATTATTAGAGAGGACAGCTTTCTCTTAATTGACCTATAAATTCAATAAAATATGAATTAACACAGACCCTACAGATTAAGGGCTCAGTCCTATACAACAGTCCCCTAATTTGATGTCTGTCTCCATTAGAGACATCATTTGCAAGTCTGGCACCCATCCTCTGACTGGCTGTAAAAATGGAGGTCCTCACAACCTTCTTCTCAGGTTTGGTAATTTGCTAGAATAGCTCACAGGTCTCAGGAAAGCAGTTTACTTCTGGTTACCAGTTAATTATAATGGATGTAACTCAGGAGAGCCATAGAGAGGCAGAGAAAGAGAGGAAGAGAGACATAGGGTAAAGCATGGGGGAGGGGTGCAGAGTTTCCATGTCCTCTCCAGACATGGCACCCTCCCAGTACCAATCTGGATGTTTTCTGACTCTGGTTGTTCATGGTTTTACTGGAGGTTCCATTACATAGGCATGATTGATTAAATCGTTGGCCATTGGTTATTGAACTCCATCACTAGCCCCTCTCCTCTCCCTGTAGGTCATGGGGTAGGGATGAAAAGTACAGCTTTCAAACCACTTGGCTATTTAGGGGAGCCTGGGTGGCTCAGGTGGTTAAGCATCCAACTTCGGCCCAGGTCATGATCTCTCAGTCCGCGGGTTTGAACTCCACATCAGGCTCTGTGCTAACAGCCCTGAGCCTGGAGCCTGCTTCAGATTCTGTGTCTCCCTCTATTTCTGTCCTTCCCCTGCTTGTGCTCTGTCTCTAGCTCTCAAAAATAAATAAATGTTTAAAAAAATTTTATAAATAAATAAATAAACACTTGGCTCTTTCTTCTGGCAACTAGTCCACCTCCAGAACCTATCTGGGACCCAGGCAAGAGTTACTTCATTAGCATAAACTCAGGTGTGGTTGAAAATTGCCCACTATGAATAACAAAGAATGTTTGGCTCGCTCAGAAAATGGCAAGATTTTTTTCGGAAGTCTGTGCCAGGTACTGGGCACAAAAACTATAAGTATAACTATAACAGTAACTATATATATTTCCTCTTATATCACAATATTGAGTCTCCACTTTGAGTGAAGAGGGTAAATCTAATCTTGTTTCCACGAATGCCATGGGCATGTTCGTGATTTAGCATTGGCTGAGATTTCCTCTCCAGTATGTGAAAAATACACACACGATTGTGATTGAAATGAATCCAAAGAAAATCTTTTACAACTGTAATGACATCCAGAGCCATGTAATTTGAAAGATAAGAATTGTTTTTCATGGAGTCATATGGATCGTGTCTGTAAATGTAGTCTTCGTAAATTATATGTACTACTTTAGCTTCTGAAACTACGGTGGCATCTTTCTGGCAGGCATCCTGGTATCCAGAGACAGGGCTGGCCCAAATGACTTTCCCAGGCCCTTGCAGCAGACCCGGTAGCTACTTATAACCTGAGAGCCATGCAGAGGGATTTTGTCTGTGGCGACAACATGCAAATCTTTGAGTCTTAATCATATCCCCTGTGTTTCCTCTGGATTTGAGAGTCAAATCAACTCCCAAGTCCCACTAACACTCATTCAAACCTGCCTCTTTGGGGTCTATTTGGCCCCTCATCTTGGCTCCCCTTCTTGGGATGTGAGCACACCTCCAAAGTGCAACATGCAGGGCTTCTAGGACCTGCACGTGGTTTGTCCGAGGTCAAACAGAAGGTAAAACTGGACTAAATAAACTCACTGAGTTGGGATACAATCACTAAGCTTCTTTTGCAAGCATTTTAAGAACTTAAGTCACAATTTTCTTTCACTCGGCCAAGATTTTTCTTAGAATTTGGCTTTACTTTGCTTAAATAGAGACCAATGTTATAACCGTTTTGTAAAAATATAGTTGTTACACAAACAGATCACTAGATATTGTCCAGGTCAGCCACGTACCAGACATTCAAATGGCATTAGATGCACAAAAGATTTATAGGGGAAACTCCTGTAAGAGAAGATAGGGAAGGAGCTTGGAGAAACAGGGAGCCTTGGACCACTGTGCAGTGACCCCCGGACACTGGATGGGAATGTCCAGCTGTATTTCTGAGAGAATTTATCAAGCCCAACAAGAATCTTTAGGGCTAAGAACACCCATCAGCGGAATCCTGCACCTTCTAAATTAGGTCTGCCCCAGTGTCCTGCACACCTTGTGCTTGGCTCAGGGCAGTGGTGGGAATCAAGATACAGTGGCTAGTTGCTCAGTTTCATTTCCTGCATTCGGAGACCTGAGGGGTCCTGAGTGGGTCCAAAGATAAAGGGTAGATGGTAAATGCCAGGCAGATAGATAGATGATGGATAGATGGATGGTTGGATGGATATAGATAGACAAGCAAGATTAGAAAAGTTACATATGTGTGTTTACATAATATTTACACATTTACATACATATTTATAAATATATCTACATTTATATTTACATATGGACTATAATACCTATATATAATATTTAGAGTGGTTTTCCCTGGGAAGGACTGGGTTTGTGGGGATTTTCCTCTGAACTTTTATATTTTCTAAAATTTCTACACATCTGCATGCATATTCTTTTTTTTTAAGTTTATTTATTTTGAGACAGAGAGTGAATGTGCACAAGTGGGGGAGGGGCAGAGAGGAGAGACAGAATCTCAAGCAGGCTCTGCACCATTAGTGCAGAGCCCGATGTGAGGCTTGAGATCATGACCTGAGCTGAGATCAAGAGTCAGATGCTTAACTGACTGCATTACCCAGATGCCCCAGCAGCATGCATACTTGTAAGCAAATCCAGTTTGAAATCTGAGCAATCCTCTCCTTCTCTCTTTTTAAGACAACCCCTTCCCTAATTTCAGAAATGCGCAGTCCTCATAGTGGGTGTGTGGGTGTGAGATGTGGATATGTGTGTCCTCGCTTAAGCCGATTTGCACCAAGATTTTTGCTTCTTCTTTTTCACCTTCCCCATCTTCTCTTTCTACCACATGATGCACTAGAAATATCCCTTTGGGAGAGGAAACAATCCCATTTATAATCTTCTGTCCACATCTCCTTAGCTAAGCAAGCTTGTTTCTTGTTTCTTGCTTAGTTACTGACAAGTTACTGGCTGCTAATTGTATTAAAAAGACAGGAACTCATCCAGACCCTGAAAACGTGTGTCCTAAACTCTCTGAAGAAACAGAGTGGATCCATTTAGAGGACAAGTCACAGATTAGGACTTTATGGAATTCAAAATGAAGTTGTGCCCTGAGAGATTTACAATAAAAACCCGCTAGTCCATAATACAGATTAATTTCATTGTAAGGCCATTTTGCTTATAGAAGCTGTGCTGAATTGAATTGTGTCCCTCCCGCATTCACATCCCATCCAGAACCTCAGGATGGGATCTTATCTGGAAATAGTTCTTTGCAGACACAATCAGTTAAGATGAGCTCACACTGGAGTATGGTGGGCCCTAAGTCCAATGACTAGTCTCATTCATTGTAAGAAAACAAGGTGAAGGCATGGAAGAGGAGGGAAGGCCATAGGTAGACAACAGCAGAGACTGGAATGTTGTGTCCACAAGTCAAGGAACACCGAGGCTTGCCAACAACCCACCAGAAACCAAGAAGAAGGAAAGAAAGTCCTCTCCTAGAGCCTTGACAAGGAGTGTGGCCCTGTCAACACCTTGATTGTTGTTTCTGTTGTTCAATAAGTTTCTGTTGGTATAAGCCATCCAGGTTTGTGGCATTTTGGTACAGACACTCTAGGAAACTCTTACTGAGTGGGGATGTGTCAAAGCTGAACTAGGAAAAGGGGATGTGTCTGTGGACCTGTGAGCAGAGAAGCCACTGCACACCTTCCTCATGTCCCTTCTCCCCATTCAACGAAGTCCGTTAGTGCTATATCTAGCACCCTATGTGAGGATTAGTGACAACGGAGCTACCTTGAGGACTGTCCTCTCTGCCAACTCACATTCCAAAGCCAAAAGCCATTCTGTACTGGATGAGATTGTTTTCTTCTTGAAATTCTCTTTATTAAAGGTATTATTGTTCCCAGGGCTAGAGGATGTCGAGATTGAAATTTCTATTTAAAGGTAAGTACTCACAGCTGTGAGGGCCATGCAGGAACAGGAAACCACACAACACATTGTCATTTCCGTAACATCAGGGCAGAATAAAAGAGTCAAAATAAAGGTCCAAAAGGATCTTCAAGGGAAGATTAAATGGAACAAAATTGGAGGCTATAAAATGGCATACTGTAAAGGCATGAGAATGCCTTATACACAGAAGTAACATCATATTTTAAGACCCATTATTAGGAAAACCCCAAAACAACAAATTACGTTCAGCTTTCAACTAACAAATTTCCAGAAAAACAGAGAAACGCTTGTGGGTTTTTCCCATTTATTATCTTTTGAATTGAACTTTTTTCTGTTTAACCCTCTTTCTTCATACTTTCACAAACAAAGAATAAATGTGAAAAATCACCACTTCTGCAATATCTTGTAGCAAAGCCCTCTTCTCTTAATGAAGGTAATATACAGTCTGTGATTCGGAAAGGAAATTCAAGTCGAGCGATTCTGTAGGGGAAAAGTAGGGCCAGGCAAGACCATTTTCCCAGTGAGCACTATATTTGGGGCCCAAGGATCCAAACCAGATTAAGAAAGAGGAGAATGGATTTCCAAGAGAAGTAGGCAGGGAGCAAAATGCTAGGTATCATTGTAGAAAGGAATTTCTCCACACTTGGCTGGACAAGGTGCACCTGCTCAGTGTGTGGGGGGGGGGGGGCAAGGGAGGGGGACATGGACAGGATCTAGAGAACAGTATTTAAGTACTGATTACAGCCATGTTGTGTGGTGTTCTGTGGAGTGCCCATAGTTACAACAATAATCAGCTAAATATGTAAAACTTGAAAAAATGGAATAATTAAATTCTTCTTAGAGAACACCAATTCATCATTCAGGGATGTAGTACAATGGTGCATTTTATTGAGTCCCAGGAAAGGACGTGATGGGGTGGAAGGACTCAGCCGGCCCCAGGGGTCACTGGCTCCTGCCCCAACCCCTACCTCCTATCTCAAGAAATAAAAGTAGGAGAAATTACTTATTAACAACTAGACAATGGGGAAGAATTCTGTCTACACACCACAAACTTTTTTTTTAATGCTTATTAATTTATTTTGAGAGAGAGGAGCATGCATGCAAACAGACAAGGGGCAGAGAGAGAGGGAGAGAGAGAATCCCAAGCAGGCTTGGTGCTGCCAGTGCAGAGCCCAATTTGGGGCCCAAATCCACAAACCATGAAATTATGACCTGAGCCAAAAACCAAGAGTTGGATGCTTAACTGACTGAGCCACCCAGGTGCCCCACAGGCCACAAAGTTTTAAACAATTCTGCTAAAAAAGTTTTTGGAGATACCAACTGAAATTTAAAACCTATCATAAATCCCGTACTGCCTAACTCTTTTTTCTTTCTCCCTCCAACTTTATTGAGATATAATTGACATATACCATCGAGTAAATCTGGATAAGATGTTTTATCTCCATACAGAGATGGATAGCAAAGTTTATTAACAGTTTACCCAGTGACTCTAGGGCACCCATGGACAGCGATACTCATTATTGTTTAGCTGTTCGTTCTGTTTCTGCTCCTGGAGAAGCACCTCACTCAAACAAATGTGAGGCGCTCCTTAGAAAAAATGCAAATAAGATGAAATGGGGCTTCGCTTTAAATATACTTTGATGGTTTATGGTTGTGGACCTAACAAGAAACCAGCCTAGGCTTTTTTATTGCCCAACACTGTCAAAAGACAATAATCTTTTATCATAAAGGTGATGTCATGGGGTGGGTTGGGGGGCTAAGAGGCCCTGCAAAGAGCAGACCTGGAAGGGCCAGGACTGGGAAAAGCGCTGGGCAAGGAATGGCAGATTGAAGACCACAGACAAGGGGTCAGCATGTACACAAAGCAGCCAGTAGTTCTGGTAAGCCCTGTGGGTGCAGCCGAAGCCAGTATCCAAATGCTGCCCAGGAACCCTGACGAACACTGAGTGTTTCAGCAAGGACAGACAAATTGAAGATGGGCAAGTCAGAGTCAAGCAGGAGGCTCAGTCCTGAGCAAGGCTGGCAGGTTGCGGAGTGGGGGACATTCCAGAGGTAAGGTGAGAACAGAGTGTGAGCTGGGGCAATGAATGGGATATAGACCTAACTATTCTGGAGGGACTGCCCACACCTAGAAAGAATTCTGCACATAGAACATAATCATTGACCCTATTTCCTTAAGTTATAGCTTCTGCTCCTCCTCTGATTATATATATATATTATATTATATATATTATATATATATAATGTATATTTTCCCCTAGTATAGGTATATGCTGTGGGTTATCAGGACTCTTCAGGGCCTGATATTCTCAAAGGACTTCATTTTCTGCAGTGATCTTACTTGTACCTGCTTTTTGTGTCTCATTCACTGTGTGCAGCTGCCACTTTCCAGAAGCTTGGTCTAACTTCTGGGCCATCAGGCACATGACATTGTGATCCCTAGATCACTGTAATTTCAAATCAATGTTGACATGAGTAGAGAAATAGCAGGCAAATTGCGAGCGTGTATCACAGGGGTCAAGCCCTTTGGAAGATTCAACGAGTGGCCGTGTATGGAAAGTGTAGCAGGTGAGGTCCAACTGAGAAATAGAAACCACCACAAAGTAAGTTAAACAGAAATTTTAATATCAAAATCTTAACTCTAATGAAGGAACAACTGTAAGATATAAGAAAACACTCCCTGGTATGCTAGGACTGAGGGATGGCCATACGAAAGAAGGACAGACTTGGAAGGGGTTCAGGTCTCACTGGAGAAGGTGTGGATGGACCACTGGGCAGAAAGAAGCTGGTTGGTTTAGCCAGAGAAAGTGGTATGGAACTGCTGGGCAAACAACAGGTCACCGTCAGGAGGGCAGGCAGGTTGCAGGCATCAGCAGTGGGTGGCAGGGGCATGCAATGGGAGCTAGGCTTAGGAGGGGGCAAAGGGACATCAAAGGAGCAGGGTGTGTGGGCAGGGAACACAGGAGAGGGTTTACAGACAAGAGGGCTGCTCAGGTGGACCCCTAACCACAGGCAAGCTGCAGGAGGGCCAGGCCAGGTTGTCTTTAGCCAGCAGTGTAAGGTCACAGAAGAACCGCTTTCATGCCCTTTGGCCCCAGCAGGACCCACCGGAAGTCTTCTCGGTCACGTAACTGACTGATGCCCCTTCCACCGGAAGTTGCTGGAAGCTCCTTCCTCCTGCAGTGTCCCTTCAGCGCCGTCTACTGAGAAACCCATGACTTGGTGCTCTCTTGAAAGGAGAAAAATTTTGCTGAGGGAATTCGGTTGTTTGTAATAAAACGCATATGGAAAGATGCGTTCTGAGCTGGGAGGAAATAAGCTGGCAACTGACACAGACTGTGTAGGGAAGAGACTGGCACAGAGTGGGTGCTCAGTGATTGAAAGCTGTATCCGACAATTACTCAGTGTCACAGAATACATTTAAATTATTTGGAATACATTTAAAAGTTAGGTATTAGCCCTGCTTATACTCGTGGTCATGTAACTCATTGTTGTGTGTTATTTAACTAGACATGAAGTTAAGAATCTGTGTCAAGTATTTCTCATTTCTAATTTCTTTACCTTTTTTTTGTCTAGGTCTTATACAATATATTAATTGCCTTCACGAAGATGCATAAATTTGAAGACATAGAGCCTGTCGACATTTTGGCTGGATGTGCCCGATTCGTCATTGTGGGGGTTGGGGGGGTATTTTTTGGCATCATTTTTGGGTTCATTTCTGCGTTTATCACACGTTTCACTCAGAACATCTCTGCAATTGAACCTCTCATTGTCTTCATGTTCAGCTACCTGTCTTACTTAGCCGCTGAGACCCTCTACCTTTCTGGCATACTCGCGTGAGTATGAACTGAGGACCAACTCTCAGAGCAATAAAAGAGAATTAATTAAAGACCACATTGTGTGGACTAGCATCTGGAAAAGGCAGGGCTTCGGACAGTAATCCTCAAAGGTATTGCTGGATTCAGGCTTTTTTTTTTTTTTTTTTTTTTTAACTTTTGTAAAATCCGATTCAGGTCCCTTGCCAAACAAATATGTTTTCTCAGCATTTGTACTTGCTGTTTTCCTGAATTCCCTAAGCATAGCAATTATAAGGTCAATTTACAAGGCTCAGAAGAGCTGATTAGGGAAGAACTAGAAGTCCAAGGTTAAAGTCTCATTATAATAGTTTTTTCCTTGAAAAATTCATTATTTTTTAATAGTTTATTGTCAGATTGGTTTCCATACAACACCCAGTGCTCTTCCGCACAAGTGCCCTCCTCCATCACCACCACCTCTTTTCCCCCCTCCCCCTTCCCCTTCAACCCTCAGTTCGTTTTCAGTATTCAATAGTCTCTCAAGTTTTGCATCTCTCTCTCTCCCCAACTCGCTTTCCCTCTTTTCCTCCCCGTGGTCCTCCATTAGGTTTCTGCTCTTCTTCTGTTAGACCTATGAGTGCAAACATATGGTATCTGTCCTTCTCTGCCTGACTTATTTCCCTTAGCATGACACCCTC
>NC_043703.1:84988707-85074886 GCF_006229205.1 Suricata suricatta | reverse complement strand
AATTCACCTTCTTTTCGAGTGCACATGGCACATTCTTCAAGATAGATCACATACTGGGGTATAAAGCAGCCCCCCATAAGTATAAACGAATAGCGATCATACCATGCACACTTCCAGATCACAATGCTATGAAACTTGAAATGAACCACAGGAAAAAGTCTGGAAAACCTCCAAAAATGTGGAGGTTGAAAACCACCCTACTAAAGAATGATTGGGCTAATCAGGCAATTAGAGAAGAAATTTAAAAATATATGGAAACAAATGAAAATGAAAATACAACAATCCAAAATCTCTGGGACGCAGCAAAGGCAGTCCTAAGAGGAAAGTATATTGCAATCCAGGCCAATTTCAACAAACTAGAAAAAGCTCAAATTCAAAATCTAAGAAAGCACCTAATGGAACTAGAAGGGAAGCAGCAAGAGCACCCCAAACCCAGCAGAAGAAAAGAAATAATAAAGATCAGGGCAGAAATAGACAATATAGAATCCAAAAAAAAAAAAAACAGTTGCAAAATTCTTTATTTTCAAGGGTAAAGGGAAGCATGCCATGAAGGACTGTCATTCCTGAGCTCTGCCTTCTGCTTTGGCTCAAATCGCTCCATAGCTCCAGGTCCTATCGGTGTGGAATCAAACTAGGTAGATGGGATAAGACCAGAAGTCCAGATTTCTTTTTTTAAATGAAAACATTTGTAAGTGTTTATCCTTCCATGGACCTTGGAATAGCCTTCTTAACCTGGCTTGCTATATCTGGTCATGTTTCCTCTCTGGCATTATCCTCATACCCAGTTACTCACGCAGAAATACTGAATTTTATTTTATAGAAATGTGTATTTTAACTAAATATAATAGTGTAAAATCTAGATACTCACTAGTGTCCCACCTTATTAGTGATCAAAACTACTTAGATGAGGCGAAGTTTATTCTCCTCTCCTGTCCCCCAACTGCCACCCACTCTAGACTTGCTAGTGGCTCAAGAACAAAAACATTTTAAGTGAAACATTTCTCATTAAATTACTGTAAGAAAACTTGCTCAGGTGGAGGAAATGAGAGCCTCACTGGATTATTCTTTCCGGAACCAGCTCTGCTTTGGGTTGGTGCGTGGTCGATGTTGTTTCCTTGTGAGGAAGTCATGCCATGCCCACCTTCCCCAACACACTCAACTTGAGCAAACCCTTTGGGGAGAGAGAAGAGTAAGAAACACAACCCTGTGGGGGGGGAAATACACCCAGAAAGGGGAATGGAGAAGACGCTCTCTCTCTGAATAAAATCAGGGAGTGTATCTGGCATTACCAGTAGGGAGTATTTCATGGAGGGGCAAAATCTTGGGGTTCCTTCTAAGACTATCCTCCTTCTGCAGGATCACGGCCTGTGCGGTAACAATGAAAAAGTATGTAGAGGAAAATGTATCCCAGACATCCTACACGACCATCAAGTATTTCATGAAGATGCTGAGCAGCGTCAGTGAGACCCTGATCTTCATCTTCATGGGCGTGTCCACCGTTGGAAAGAACCACGAGTGGAACTGGGCCTTCATCTGTTTCACCCTGGTCTTCTGTCAGATCTGGAGAGCCATTAGTAAGAGACAGTAGGGCCCCACGGGGCTCCTGCCTGCTGCTATTTTTTTTTTCCTTATTCCTTTCTACAGTGTAATTGCCTAAGTAGTGAGGCAAAGTGAACTGGTTTTACTGGTTAGGGGAGTACCTGGTGCTTGTAGTACCAGGAATGTTGTCTGATTGCTCCCTCAATCAGTTCAGAGCAATTAGAGGCTGATAAGGTTGTGCACTGAGGCAAGACTAGAGCAAGGAGTTTGTTTTCCTTGCTTATTTGAGGGGAGAACTTTCGCATCTACACATTTAAATATAACCCAATGAATGTGTCCCTTGCTCTTCACTTCCTTGTCAGTTTTTACCCTTGCACCTTAAATCAGATATAGATTATAAACTGTGAGCATTTACACTTGTATTACAGGAAAAGTGAGATCTCACAGCATATTCTATGTAAGACAGGTACTGTTAGGAAACATTCCCCTAAATAAAACAGGTGCTTTGGGTTGGAGATTGTGTTTGACATATAGAAAACCAAGGACCAGGAATAAATCTTTATTTTTAAACGTGCTTATTATTTACTAATGAAGGCAACTCTATCATATAACTGGCATCACCCCTATGAAATATCCTCATTTTAAAAAATGAGATATCTTCTTTTAAGTTTGTTTATTTTGAGAGGGAGAAAAGGCATGAGAAGGGAAGAGGCAGAGAAAGGGGGGAGAGAGAATCCCAAGCAGGCTCTGTACTGTCAGTGTGGAGCCCAATGTGGGGCTCGAACTCATCAACCATGAGAGCATTACCTGAGCCAAAGTCAGACACTTGACCAACTGAGCCACCCAGATGCCCCCTCCCCTTGAAATGAGATATTTTGACCAATGGCTACTTATTTATCTTGTACATTTATGTTTCTGGGGGTAGTGAGAACATTAAGTACTGAACCACATTATATGTGGTGCCTTTTGATTAGAAGCAGTTTTATTTTAAAATTATTTTGACCAAGATTTGAAGCATTTTCTTAATTGGCATTGACTATATTTCCAAACCAATTATAATGAAAGATAAATCATGGGAAATGACTGAGAACCTACCTTGAACATATCAATTTTAAATTAATTCCAGATGGGTTTTAGAATCTAGGAAAGAATAACAGGAATGCAATAATGTTAAGAAATTCATAAAACTTACTCTGAATATATGTGCCTGTTAGGTTTCTAGGGGAGAAAGAATTAAGGAAACTGTGTTATTTAATTATATAAGTTTATAACTTCAAGTCAAATCATGGCACTGTTACTAACTAGCTATTGGACATTGGAAAGGCATTTAACTGCTCAAAATCTTCTTCCTCAACCACAAAATGGTAGGCGTACACAAATTTCTTAGATTCCCTTCAGTTCTAATACTCTACTACTCTCTAATGTCAAGAGAAGTAACACCACCAAGCTTCAGCCCAGCCAACAGGAATGTAAACCATTAAGAGTATTAATATTAAGGATACCTCAACATTGTTGGCCTTTGGTGACAATACAACCCAATTCCTTCATATTCTAGCTGACCGAAGAGTCACCGAGAGAATGGCTGACTTGGCCATGTCACAGTGAAGTCCAAGGGTCAGAATCCAGTTCTCTCTCCCAGCATCCCAGCCTGACTCATTGTGGCTAATAGTAGTTCACAGTCCTAAAGGCTTATAACATTGTCAGTCCCTGTTTTCTGTTGTTTATAGATAGTAAATTTATCTAAACCTTCCATCTAACTTCTGAGATGAACACTACCATTACCTCCATTGAGCAGATAAAGAGACCAAACACATAAAAGCTAAGAACCTTAGCCAAGTTCACATGACCAGTAAGTATATGGAGGAACAAGGAGAAACAAAACACAATGAAAAACATTAAATTTTACTGTCTCTCACACTGGCTGTGTACTAGTCATCACAGGTTGCTTGCCATGGGGCACCTGGGTGGCTCAGTCAGTTAAGCATCTGACTTTTGATTTTGGCTCTGGTCATGAGCTCAGAATTCATGAGATTGAGTCACTGTCAGGCTCCTTGCTGACAGCAAGGAGGCTGCTTGGGATTCTCTCTCTCTCTCTCTCTCTGTCTCTCTCTCTCTCTCTCTCTTTCTCTCTTTCTCTCTCCCCTCCCCACCTCTCCCCTGTTCATACTCTCTATATCTCAAATAATAAATAAATTTTTAAAACTGTTGGTTTTAACATTTGCCTGCTGTGAGGCATGTGTGATTAGATGTCATAGGAGGATACTGAGAGCTTTATTCTGCAGTAAAACCCCCTCTTTAGCCAGAGCTTTAGTGAGGGGACCTTTCCCACCAGGAAGCACTATGTTGGTGGTAAGCTAGGTCATGTGGGCCATGAGGGGATGAAAAACCAGGGTGGCAGAAAACACCTCTGTGTTTGAAACAAACTCTGCCACCCTCCACCTTCCACTTAATGACAGTGAGAACCCCACTTTGAGCCCTTGCCAACTTTCTGGTTTGCACTGAACCTCAAGAAGAACCAAACCAACCACCAAAGTTTTGCTTACCCGGCAGAGACCACAATCACTAAGAGCATCCTCTTATGTTTAAAATTATACACCTCCTTTGGTTACTCATTGAAAACACGTGATGATAAAAATGTTTCCATTCCCAAAGCAATACTTTTGCTTTACCTAGTTTTGAAAGGCAGAGCCAAAGCTGAGTATAGATTAGAAAATACATGACATTTCTTATATCAGAGAGTATCAAGATTTTATTTCTTTAGACACACACATACAAACTAGGAAGGTAACAATCCAAAGCGCTATTGTTCACAACTACTCAAGAAGTGGAAACTTTTGTAAGATATTCTGTTTGGGATGGACAGTCATGGCAGTGATGGAATTAGGTTGCCTTGTTTTGTGGGTGCATGCACAGGACTTGGATTCACTAGTACTGAATATCGACTCATTCATAACCTTCTACTCTAATGCATGTTTTTCCCCCTTTCTAGGCGTATTTGCTCTCTTCTATGTCAGTAACCAGTTTCGGACTTTCCCCTTCTCCATCAAGGACCAGTGCATAATTTTCTACAGTGGTGTCCGAGGAGCTGGAAGTTTTTCACTTGCATTTTTGCTTCCTCTATCTCTTTTTCCTAGAAAGAAAATGTTTGTCACTGCTACGCTTGTAGTTATATATTTTACTGTATTTATTCAGGTTGGTAGATCTCTTTCATGTTTGAAATAAGTAGATTCTTTCAGGATTATGTATGAAATTAGTATAGTAATAATATAGTGTCCCAAAAATAGGACATTCTATCTAATTTTTCAACATGTACTCAATTACTTCAACTAAATTCCTAAATATTTCTAGATCATGTTTGTGTTCACCCTTTAGCCTCAAAAATATGTTGCTTTTTAATCAATAAAACATATTAGTCAAAATGGTCTTGGGTAACAAATGAATGATAGTTACTCTACTATGTTTTGCTGAAAACAAGATTCCAAATAGTACTAGATTGTACAAGTTTCTCTTTTAGGTGGAATTATCTCTGATTAAACTAGTGAGAGGTTGTTTTAAAGGATGGCACTAAATTCCTATTTTAAAGCAATGCTTTTTTTTATTGCAGAATTTGAAAGAACTAAATCAGAACTAACTAAATAAGAATTACAGGAAACAGTAGAGGATTTATTTGGTAGAAGGTAGTACAAAACAAAGATATGAAAATTAGAAGCTCTAATAGTTTTGCTAATAGATCTGCTTTGTATAATCAGAAACTTCACTACAATAAAACTCTTTATTTTGTCATTTGCGATCTAGGGAATCACAATTGGCCCACTCGTCAGGTACCTGGATGTTAAAAAGACCAATAAAAAAGAATCCATCAACGAAGAGCTTCATATTCGTGTAAGTTTTCTATTATAATTAGCAATGTAATAGGATATTCTCCATTTGCCACTGGTAGGAGTAATCTAGAGCTTTCTGTCCATGTCACTGAACATAGTCTCTTTCCTTGATTGTACTAGTTTCTGATTGGTAGGAAATTACCACAAATTTAGTGGCTTAAAAAAAACAGTTCTGGAGATCACAAGTTCAAAATGTGTCTCAGTAGGCTAAAATCAAGATGTTGCAGGGCTGCATGTCTTTCTGGAGGTTCTAGGCAGGAATCTGTTTTCTTGCATCCTCCAACTTCTAGAAGCTTCTGGCATTCCTTGACTCATGGACCCCTTCGATCTTCAAAGCTAGTAATGACAGGTCAAGTTTCATGCTGCATCACTCTGATACTGACTTTTCTGCCTTCCACTTTGATATTAAACACCCTTATGATTATATTAGGCCAATGTGGATAATTTAGGATATTCTTTCTATCTTAAGGTTAGCAACCCTAAGTTCACCTATGATCTTAATTTTTTTTGGCATATATATGTATTCACATGTTTTGGGGAATAGAACATGGACATCTTTGGGGACCATTATTCTGCCTATCACATCTGCTCCCTGCCCTTCAAAGATTCACATCTATTCCACATGCAAAACACATTAACTCTATCCTGACATCCCCAGAGTCTCAACCCATTATAGTGTCAACTCAAAGACCAAAATCTCATCCAAATTTTATCAGCTCAAAAGCCCCAAATCCCAATCATCTAAATGAGAGAGGATGAGTGGTCCTCTGGGTATAATCCATCCTGAAGCATAGCTCCTCTCTAATGCTGAATCTGTGGAACTTAGGAAACAAGTTATCTGCTCCCAAAATACACTGGTAGAACACTCACAGGGTAATGGTTATTGATATTCCCTTTCAAAAAAGGGGAAAATAGAAGGGAAAAAGGAGTCATATCCAAATGTCTAAGTCCACCTGGGGAAGTGACTTGGTTTCAAGACCTGGGAACAACCTTTGTTCCACCAGATTTAAAGTCCACTGGGTTCCAACCTCTCGGTTCTCAGCTCTACCCTCTGAGTCATCCTTCCTTTTTCATAAAAGATAGCCTGTGTTTTCTGCTTATCCATTTGATCAGCTTGTTTCTTGCCTGAAGAATCTTGAGGTCCAACTACCCTCTTTCATTTTGTCTTTTCTCTCTCCCTTTTGGTCCAAGCTAAGCAGTGTTTCTGTTTGGGTTCAACAGGGAAGCAGAACCAATAGAAGATAGATAGATAGATAGATAGATAGATAGATAGATAGATAGATAGATAGATAGAGATAGATTTTAAGAGAGTTGTTACAAGGAATTGGCTTACTTATTGTGGAGGCTCACTAGGTAAGTCCAGAATCTAAGACAAACCTTCAAGGAGGGTAGACCAAAACTCTCAGGCATGAGCCACAACTGCTGTGCATGAATGGAATATTCTTCATCAGGGAAGCTTCACCTCTACTCTTCAGGCCTTTGAACTGATCAAATTAGGCCCACTCAGATCATCTAGGATAGTCTTCATCACTCCAAGACAACTGATTATGGACTTTAATCATATCTACTAAATACCATTATACCAACATCTAGATTACTGTTCATAATACTTGGGGACAGACCTTGCCAATGTGACACCTCAAAACACTATCATGGTGACTAATATTCTGAATTGTCCTACTTACTTCTAAAATCATTGTTCCAGTGGAACATGGGATCCTCTGCTCTTTCTGAATTTTTAATTAGGAAGGGATACAGGCTTCTACTACTTCTGCAGGAACAGCTTAGTGGCAGTTTTCAGTGAATACATTCAACTCTGACAAAGATGAAAATAAAGTTGAGCATGGTTTCTACCTGTTTTTTAAGTTCAACACAGTTTTGGAGGAATGCCATTTCGTATGGCTCCAGGGAACATAAATGAGAATGACTACATGGAAGACAGAAAGAAAGAGACTTCCGCTCAGTTAATCAAGAGCATTCTGGCAGTAGCTTCTCCTATGGCCTAACCAAAGGGGAAATGGGTGTGTGCAGACAATGACTGGGAATCTTTGGCCTGGCTGCCTTACAGGAGGCTCAGGCTTTGAGGGGGTTATTGGCCCAGATAATTTTTAGGTTTCCTTATCCCTGAAAGTTCATGGTTCAAATACTGGAGAAACTGATGAAGTCTTTCAAAACCAGCCCTGAATTTTATGGCAAAAGTCATCCAAATCTAAACCCAAAATTTCAAGGCCATTTGAAAATATTCAACAGAGGGGATAGGGAGTGAGTGTTTTAAAGTAAGAAATGCTTCAACTTGACTGAAGGTTTTTGTGTCTGTCTTTATTCCCTCTGTTCATTATTTTTAGAAATTAAATAATATGCCTAAAATAATAGAACATAGATATTTCACTCCTTATTTATTTTTTCTCAAATAAGTCATAATTATTGGTAGAAAGCACATCAATTAAGTACCTCAGAATTAATTTAGTGTTTTAATATACTTTGTAAAGTAAATCTTAGAGTTCAACATAAAGTTCATTGATTACAAATTCAATTATGAAGACTAATTCATAAGTTTGGAAGAGATTATGCTTCTTGTGAAATTCCTACATACAATTTGGGTAAAGCAAATTTAGTACAATTGGCTTATATGGTGAAATATAAATACTGAGAAAGAAATAATCCAATAAAAATTGAGACAGATGGATAAATATTATCATTATATATATTATATATATTATTATTATTATTATAGGATATCTGTAGAATTATATTTTCAGAAACTATAAATTAGATACTGACAATGTCTGTGGTGAAACATTTGTTTAACTTTTTAGGAACAATTAGTTATTATATTCATGTGATTTCAGTAACGAGACATTTTCTAAATCATTCTAGAACATTATTATTCAAAGCAAATGGCAGGTACTCTGTTTTCATTAAAAGTTATGCACATTATTAAGGAGCTTATTGACAGGATCTGTGAATCATGAAACTCAGTTGAATTACTATGGAAGGCACTGTAAATTTCAGTTACATGAATGGAGTGATAGAAAAGAGGTTATGCTCCAGGAAATTAAAGCCTCCTTTGTTTTCCGAAGTGTATTAGCTTTCCTTGTATGTCTTTTAGAGTTAACATTTCACTAGCAATCATTTTCCTGTATTTGGTTTGGCAGCTGATGGATCACCTGAAAGCTGGAATTGAAGATGTGTGTGGGCAATGGAGCCACTATCAAGTGAGAGACAAGTAAGGAGGCCGACTTAGGAAGGATTATTTGTGGCATGGGGAACCTCAAAATGTTCCATTGAAAACTGAGCCTTACCTGGCAGGGGACCATGGGGAGAGGAAGGGGGAAAGAGAGCGGGGGAGAGTGAGGGACACAGATCAAGGGAGACTACTGAATACTGAAAATGAACCATGGACTGAGGGGAGGGGGTGATGGTCATGGTGGAGGGCACTTGTGTGGAGAAGCACTGGGTGTTATATGGAAACGAATTTGATAATAAACTATTAAAAAAGAAAGAAAGAAAACTGAGCCTTAGACTAGAGATAATCCAGAGGAATGGGACCAAGAATATAAATGCCCTGTGAGCCATGGCACAGAAGAGGCAGGAGGAAACCCTGGGAATGCCCAGCCTGCAAACTGAGAGCTCTCAGCGGGCGGAGGCTGTAGACTTAGCCCAGGTTGTGTCAGAGAGAACTAGTACAACTTCCAGATTGAAATGAGACAAGTTGAATCTAAGTTTAAAACAAGGAGAAGTTCCCCAATGAAAAGAGAAGCTCAGCCATGGAATGACTGGCTTAGGAAGGCTACAAAGGGAGTTGGTGAATCATCGGGATCCAAGGAGGGAGGGTCCTCCTCTGGGGAGGGAGGTTGCAGTGGAAGATCTTCAAGGGTCCTTTCCACATATGATTCAATAAGAATGTCAAAGTCTCTCTTCTCTGCCACCGTCTCACATTTCAAAACACATTCTCTCCCTGGATTTAGTCTACAGCATATTTCTTATGTGGCCCCAAGGAGAGTTTCACTCAGAATAAGGAAGATAAAAATCTGGAGGTTAAACATAGCTATTTAGCAGTAATTGAATTAACTGAATGGTGGACGTTTTCCTCTCTAGGGATTGCCAACATATTGATGCTGGTGATTCCAGCAGAAACTAGATCTTGAAAAGTGTGGCTGTCAAGTAGTGGCACCTAAATAAGAAACTGGGAGTTTTTGGGTGGGCGTTTTAATTTAATTTAATTTTTTATTTAGAGTGTGTGTGTGAGTTAAGCTATTTTTTAAGTTTGACTCCAGTTAGTTAACATACAGTGTTATTACTGGTTTCAGGTATACAGTATAGTGATTCAACACGTCCATACAATACGCTGTGCTCATCACGAGTGTCCTCTTTAGTTACCATCACCAATTTCACCCATCTCCCTGCCTCCCTTCTGGTAACCATCTGTTTGTTCTCTATAGTTAAGAGTCTGTTTCTTGGTTTGTCTCTTTCTCTTTTATTTATTTATTTATTTTTTGCTCATTTGTTTTGTTTCTTAAATTCCACATATGAGTGAAATCATAGGATATTTGTCTTTCTCTTTTCTCTTTTATTTTGCTTAACATTATACTCTCTAGCTCCATCGATGTTGTTTCAAATGGAAAGATTTCTTTCTTTTTTATGGCATAGTAATATTCATATATATATATATATGCCACATTTTCTTTATCCATTCATCAGTTGATAGACACTTGGGCTGCTTCTGTAGTTTGACCATTGTAAATAATACTTCTATAAAGCGAGGTGCATGTATCCTTTTGAATTAGTATTTTTGTATTTTGAGGGTAAATTAGTGTAATTATTGGATGGTAGGATAGTTCTATTTTTGACTTTTAAAGAACCTCCATAATGTTTTCCACAGTGGCTGCAAATGCTGCAGTTTGCATTCTAAGTAGGCTTTTTTAATGAGATAAAAACTATAGTTTTAGCAGTCCTCACAGTTTTAAAATAGAACTTAAATTATGTAAATGTTCACCAATCTAGAACCTAGGTCATGGATTTTTAAGTCTAAATCCTATAGTTATTCCAGTGAAAAATCACTTAATATTATTCCCCCTAGCCAAATCTATACCAGATTTTCTAGATCCTGAGATGGATATCAAGAGCAGTAAGATAGACCCAGTGTACTCCAGATTCTCACAATATAGTAGACAGGATCCTGGGGGAACAAAGAAAGAAAGAGCTTCAACAAATACTGATGATTTATATAAGAAATGCTATAACAGAGTTAAATATGTGGAACTGCAATAATACAGAAACAAGAGTGCATTTTGAAAATAAATGAGATGTTCTGCAGGCAAAGAAGAATGGAAACCATGCCAAGCAGCAGCGGTAGCAGCAGGATATTTCAAAATGTAAAGGCAACAAAGAGCACAGAATGGTTGGGACATGGTCTTGGAGTGGGACCCAGTAAGACAAGAGCTTAGAAAGACGAGATACCCCTCTGTAGCATGATGCTAAGGAGTTCTAGATAGCCACCGATGCTATAAAATTCTATTCAGCCTTTAATACTCAGATCAAAAGGCTTTTAAGTACAAGAGTAGCATGATCCTACTTGGCTTTTGGAAGGTAAACAACAACAGCTATATGGAAGCTGGATTTGAAACAGGTACTGTGGGGAGGGGGGGCTGTAAGGGATGTTCACATGGATGTAAGAGTTTCATCTTGTAAGCGTAAAATAAGCCCCAAGTACTGTGCTATCTGTTTCATAAACTGTATCTTACATGATATCCTGAATCGCCTGTGTTAGCACTATTTTTCTCTTTGAAGATCAAGAAACCAACTCCAAGAGATCAACTAATCTTTTCTACAGTGGAACTTTGATTGAATTCAGGTCTGGCTTTAGAACCTCTCCTGTTTTCAAGGAACCAGAGTTTTCAGAATCATAAGGATTAGGAACTAGCAGAAGGAGCACTGAAATATTTCTGAGGTGGAAATGGTGACTGGCTATGAGCATAGCCAAGAGGGTAGGAAAAAGACAGTAAGAATGACTTTCAGATTTCCAGATAGTGAGTCTAGGGGACTAACAATGCTGTGGTTAAACGTATAGACTATAGAATGTGTAATTAAGTCATAGCTAGGTGAAGTAACTACATGGGTACGAAGAGAGGAAGCGGACTGAGGACAGGACCATGAGAAGTTTCCATTCTTCTGGGGCAGGTAAGGAAGAGGAGGAGATTTGGAAGAAGTCTTTAGGGAGACTGGAAGGGAAACATGTGTGAATCAGGATATGGAAGACACAGAGGAAATGACCCAGCAGCACATCAGGAGAAGCCATCTGGCAAGTAGGGCAAAAGCAATGGCACTGACTGACATTGAACAGTAAAGGTCAAGATGAGCTTAGTTGTGAAGAGTGTCAGGGAAGTCCTGATGGGTGGGGAGCAATGGCAGTAGTTGGAGCAATAAATAGGAACAACTGCCTCTTAGGAGGAAAGGCAGAAAACAAGAAGGCTGAGGGTTTGACCCATTGGGAACAAGAGTGGGCACGAGCCAAATACAGATCATAAGGTATCACAGCCTGCTAACCCTGGAGGAGACTTGAGTGATAAAGCGTCCATCCTCCTCACAGACCAGAAAACCAATCACCAGATAATAAGCCAGCAGCTCAGGGAGTTATGTCCTTTTCCAGAAAATAAAGCAGGCAGACAAATTATTCTTTGAATGTAAAATGATTGGAAGTGTTGACAATGTGTACTCCAAACAAATGGCCAACTCTGAAGGCACCATACGCATATGTGCAGCTCAGTCTAATGGGTTAGCCAGAGGTTTGCCTCAATAGTCGGTGGCCATCAGCATTTAGCCTATCCAGATTCTCCATCATTCAGACTGTCAGGGTAGATGGGGGTCTCCCCTCAGCCCCTCCTTAATTGTCAGGATTCAAAATGATCTGCAGCATAATAGGCAAAACTACTGTAACTACCAGGCCATTTAAATGTATTGGGTTCTGGCTGAATAGGCCAGTATTACTGTAAGAGCAGCTGCCACTGTTAGGAGGCCGGTAGAATGAAACATTTGTTCAAAAGCCTCAACCCCTCATTTCTTCTCTTACAATTAGAGCTGGGCTGGGCCAGGCCTCCCCCGCTCCCCACTTATGCATAGTTTCTGCCCTGATTGCAGCTTGTCCCCTCCTTTTGTTTAGTTGATTTTCAATGTATCCAGGCCAGTAGCCTATTCCTCCTTTGTTAAAAAAAAAATATATATATATATGTATACATACATGATATATATATACACACATATATATACACATACATGTTATATATATACACACACATATATATACATGTTATATATATATATGTATACACACACATATATATACATGTGACTGAAGACTGAATTCTCAGCACTGTCCTCAGAAGTAGTAGTTTGTTTTAAGAAAAATATATTCTTCTGTAACACATACAGTGATCAAAGATTTTTAAAATGTTGGTCTTTGTTTTTAGGTTTAAGAAGTTTGATCATAGATATTTACGGAAAATCCTAATCCGAAAGAACCAGCCCAAATCAAGCATTGTCTCTTTGTACAAGAAGCTGGAAATGAAACAAGCTATTGAGATGGTAGAAACTGGGATTCTCAGTACCACAGCCTTCTCCAGACCCCACCAGTAAGTCCTCTATGCCTTTTGATCTGGATTTTACATGTCAAAATTCCAAGGACACACACTCATCATTCAGTTTGGAGATAATACTAGGAGCAAAAAGGCAGAAATTTGAAGAAAGGAATTGTGTAAAAAGGATAACCTGAGTCTTGGCATCTTGTAGTTTGGTCCATGCTCAGCCTATTTCACCCAGTTTCTGAAAAGTACTTTCAGATAGTTGTACGACACCTTTCTTTGGGAAGGAGGGGCAAGTGAATTTGTAGCATTATGGCATGGTTTACAAGACTTTTTCTTTCTGATTAATTGCTACCCTTTAACTAACTGCTGTTCTTTTGATTCTGCTAATCCTACAGTAAAAATACTATGCACTTCTCCCATAAGTCATTTCTCTTCCACCCTTGATGAGGAGAGACCTGATCAGCATCTTGTGATGCTAGCTGGGATTCAGGGGTGAGCGGTGGTAACAGGAGGTGTGGTGGTTGGTGGGCTACTGAAATTTACCACCCTCTCCTGCTCTGCCAAGGATGTCCAGGTTTCTTCCAAGAAGGAGTTTATGAATTGAGCAAATTACTCACAACATATGTAAGACAAGGAACACCTCCATCCTGTCATCTTCTGTAGGTAAAGACACTTGATCACGAGCTTCAATTGTATCTTCATGTTTGAAAAGCGGGTTAAGAACAGATAGCAATAAAATTTTCACTCATGCCTGAGTGTTATCTTGCATCCCTTACTTGCTAATGAATCAGGAACACCCTCACCTTTTTCCCTGGCCTGGAAAAAACTTAAAGTAGCATCTAGGAAGGCATCTTGGTATAAACAGAAAGTTCTCTGCCTTATTTCTCAATGAGACTCTTTTTGTGGTTGGTTGATTGGTTTCGGTGCTGCCCACTTGCTTTAAGGAAACATCTGATGTTAAAATGGCAATGAACTAACAAATATTTATTGGCAATGGCGTGCGGAGCCATGTTAGAGCCCAAGGAAGAAACAAAGATCAGGAATATTGATTCTGCCTTTATTTTAAATGCTGATATTTTATTCATTGTAGATTTTTTTTTCTATTTGGATCTACCTTTGTTTTCTAAAATATTGCATTTGAATCCTACTTAACTTGACTGAACATTTTTGGCATTACCTTAGACCCAAACCCATTCTTTGGGCACTTATGTGCCAGGGATTGTAAAACAAACACAATCCCTGACGGCATGGTGCTCATACCCTGGCAGGGTCATGGCATTAATAAAAAAAGGTCTGAGCCACCTGGGTAGCTCAGTTTGTTAAGTGTCCCGGGTCATGATTTCACGGTTCATGATATTTCTTGGCAGCCTGCTTAGGATTCTATCTCCATCTCTCTCTCTGCCCCTCTCCCACTCGTACTTGCTCTCTCTCAAAATAAACATTAACCAAAAAAAGGGGCCCCTCAGTGGCTCAGTTGGCTGAGTGACTGACTTCGGCTCAGGTCATGATCTTGTGGTTCATCGGTTCAAACCCCATGTCAGGCCTGTGCTGACAGCTCAGAGCCTAGAGCCTGCTTCAGATTCCGTGTATCCCTCTCTCTCTGCCTCTCCCCTACTCATGCTATTTCTCTCTCAGAAATAAATAAACACTAAAATTGTAAAGTAAATAAAAATAAAAAAGATCTTACAAACACATAATCATAAAGTCTAGGAAGCTATGAGAGTACAAGAGGCGACTCTCTGGTGTCCAGGCATTTGACTTGTTCAAATGGGAGTTAATTAGTGGGAGTTAATGCATTGCAGGAAGGCTGGCTAAGTTCAGGCACTTTAGACCATTAGGAACTTCCTCAGTTGGTTTGCTCACCAGTTATGTGAGCTCTTTGTCTAAGAATGTAGGGGCCTTTATCACAAATGCAGTCTATCATGTGTTAAACCATATTTTGAATCTCTTTATTACACTGCATTGGTCACAAGCAATTGCTCCCGTTTCTAACCTCAAGATAGTTTTCAAGCCAGTTTTATTGGGAGGGATCCTGTCTGTTGAGTCACTTATTTTTTAGACACTGATTCAAGATTAGTAAGAGAGCCTTGTAAGTTAGAGACTTTCTTTTTTCCTTCTAGAGCCCAGACTAGTTAGTAAACTAGGGTAGGAGAGGAGATCCTTTTACCTGATATTTCATACAAGTTAAACTGTATTTAAATTTCATTTATTTGATCTCATCAGAAATCTGGACAACATCAAGCAAAAGGAATTCCTCTCCTAAGATCAAAGCAGCCAATTTCTTAAAAACAAACCTTCGTACAATAATAGGAAAAAGAAGTATGTACTCAGCTCACTCTTTATTATTCTGTATGAGATGATAACAACAAAATGCAGATATATTTTTTTCTTTAGAAGTTGAAGCAATTGTTCTACAAGAGGTTTAGCTTTGCAAGCTCTCCAGGAGAACCCTAGCTCCAGAAGCGGTCGACAGTCCGGTGCAGATGGAGGTGATTCTATGGAATTCCCTTGCTTGTACACACGTTCTGTTATGACCCCCAGAACAACCCCACGGAATAGGTAGAGTATGTACTTGGATTATTAGTTTAAATACAAGGCACGTCATTTTACCAAGGAGTAGTAAGCTTTTAGATATCAGATGATAAGGCTCAACTGATTGGAATGTCAAAACCTTCAAAAATATTTGGCTCATATTAAAGAGATATTAAAGTACGTATAAAATACAGGCATAACAAACAACTGGATAGTTTCAAAGCATCATACTTTAAAACTCCCAAATCATTTTAACACTTCATTCATTTAAAAAAGCACAAATTAATTTATGGTGGCATAAGAATTTTTTAATTGATCAAATGTTGACAGGTGTAGGTTTACCTTTATGCATTCTTACACCAAAGATTCTGGGTTGAAGATAATGGTGTCATTATCACTTCCATAATGGAACATGGTGCTGTGCAGAGCTGGGCCCTTTTCGTGCCACTCTTCACTCATTCTAAATGTGGGTTGTCTTGGTGACCTCTCTGAAAAGACACAAGGGTCCCACACATAGAGTAGACCATTTGAGTGCTGTTAGTTGATCAGTGGGCACATTTTTCAGTCACCTTAGCATTTCTTTCTCCTGGATTTCATGTGTAAAGCCATCACAAGGGAATGGATCCTTACAAATGAATTAGAGTATAATATTTGATCTTTTAGGAATTCATATTATGGCATGAATAAGAACATCTACTAGAGTTCATATTTATATTGCTGTGTTTAGAACTGAAGCCTCTTTTTACATTATTATAGCATCTGATTTTAAAAAGTTAAAAGAAGGGTACCTGGTGGCTCTGCTGGTTAAGTGTCCAACTCTTCATTTTGGCTCAGGTCATGATCTCATGATCACTGGGTTTAGCCCTGTGTCAGACTCTGAGTGTGAAGCCTGCTAGGGATTCTCTTTCTCTCTCTCTCTCTGCCCCTCCCCTGCTTGCTCACGCTCTCTCTCTTTCTCTCTCTCTCTCTCAAAATAAATAAACTTTAGAAAAAAAAGTTAAGAGAAATATGAGGCTTTTATTTAAATACATTTAGATTCAGATTTTCCCATTTTGATTCAATAGCCATGAAATTACCACAGAACTTTCATTTAAGGTGATGGAAAATTCCTTTATGAATAATGAAGGAATGTTCCAGTGACAAGTCTTTCAGCTTATCATTTAACTTTTTTGACCTAGAGATGATTAACATTCTGTTTTTCTAAGGATTGTACATTTCCTATACTCAATATGATGATTTCAGGGATAATTTTGCTAATGAAGTGGTATGTAGAAAACTCCAGGTATCATGTTGCCTAAATTAATAATTTTTCTGCATAATTTCATATCTGTAGCTTCTCAGTGTGTGTCAATGAAAAATAGTGCCTTTGGTATACCTGTGTTACACATTCAGCCAACAGCCTGAATGGACCTTAATTAAGTCTGGTCTTTCCCAAGTGGTCAATTACAAATGGGGGGCAGGGTGGGAAGTGTGCCAGGTTAGACCTACTGATGTCTCCAATTTAATTTGACCATCATCTTGTGGTTTTTCTTATTTGGCTGTGAATATCATTATGAACATACGAATGTAACTTTTTGATTAGCTGTTGTTTCTACTTGGCAAGAGATTGCTTCCACCATAATTAAGGAATGTGTTCAGATTGTGGGAATGTGTAGGTGTATCTCAATCAGAATAAATTTTATTCCAAGGACTTTTAAACAGTTAGGTTGAAATGCCCTGATAATAATGTTTAGACCACCAAGGGTGGTAACCGAATATTAGTAGTGTTGACATTTGCAGCTCTGAGATCTGGAGACTCTGATCTCAAGGATTTCGCAGAAAGGGCATTAGTCAGTCTACAAATAGTATTGCTAAATAAATTCTGGCATACTGTGATATCTGGTATCCAAGTCCTTAAAGATATTTTGCCAATTGTGCTTATAAAATGTACTTAACAAAATGTACTTAGAAAATGGACCAAAATACTTACTTGCAAAACGTCCTTGCTGTTTATGGCTCTATTGCTACTAATGTTTGGGAAAAAATATTTTTAAAGTGGCCTATGTTGAAACCAATAGCTACTTGTCTTTGTGTTCAATCATCCTAAGACCTCTGCATGCAGCTAGGAGCGTTTTCAGTGCCCTTATGCATTGAGAGAGCGGCAGCAAGGAAAGGAAAAAAGTCAACGACCTGTAAGGTTTTATACCAAGATATTAATGGACATGATGGTATTAAAAGATGGATTTAATTTTCTGTAATTTTCTCTTTTTTGTTCTTTCTATAGTGAACGTATATTATTTATACATTGAAATATCTTTTAGAAATTCCTGCCAGTAGATTGAAATGATTGAAATCAAGTACGTTTTTCACATGAGAATGCCCCACGTAGTGATGTCATGACTTTGAAATCCTCACAGACAATTGTGCATTGACGGATAACCTGAACATGACTTGATTTTTAAATCCTTTGGGGGTGCAGCAGGGGGAGGGTTCATGGTGAAGGAAGCCCTGGGGAGCTGGTCATGCGGAGGCACGGAGCAGTCAAACGCTTCTAGAATCTCACAGAGTGCCCAGTGTCTCAGAGCTGAGCTGGCTTTCAGAATATAAATGGCCCAAATGTCCTTGCAAAATATGATTCTAGTTTGTTACAATATTCTTGAACCAAATATACAAATCTCTGAAGGGACAATTCCAGAATTGTGATACTCCCCTAGATCAGAGCTACCCAAAACATGGTGTGCAGATGATGTCTTTGAGCTGTTTGTCACCTCTCTGAAATGAGAGAAGTACAGACCTTCATTGAGTAATCTTACTGCCATGGACTCTCACAGTAAAACATTTGATTTTAATTTTATAGTGTCTTTTTAAAAATGTATTTTCTAACAGTTGGTTGCTGTTATAGTTTACCAAACTATCTGTTTGTAATGGTTATGGAGAAAACAGTGACTGGTTTGTAACCACCTTAACCCCTTTTTTAAAACATGGGGTTAGAATAATTTCCACATAAAAGCTATAGGGTATAAACCATGTTTTCAAAATGTAAGTCCTGACACACGTACTGACATTTCACACGAGTTTATTAAAACAATAAAAAAAATGTAAAAATAGGGGTTCTGAAACTTCAACACCCAAACGTATGTTGATACTTTTGTGGTACTCTTGCCAAGATGCAAAAATAATGCTTGGCTTCCCTCCAACGATGTTTGCAGGGCCCAGAGGATACACAGAATCAAAAGGCTTTCCCCTGAAGACGTGGCGTCCATGAGGGACATTCTGACACGCAATATGTACCAAGTTCGACAAAGGGTACGTATAAGCTATCTGACTTGTTCCCGGGCCTGTCCTTGGAACCGGTCATTCAGGAGTAAGTTCTTATCCCCATTATCTCCTCTGCAGTGGCCTTCTTGCTAAACGACTCCTTTCTTCTTAATTGCAAGAATAGAAAGCTAATTGTTACCTTTCAGCTAAAAAAAAAAAAAATTGGCACACGTGTGGTTTAAAAGGAATGCAAATCCAGTTGCTGGCCCTAGAGGTCAGGCTGCCCTCGCCCTGCAGCTGGTACTTTCTAGAACCAGCAGGGCTCCCTCTCCCTCCGGGGATGAGCAAGTGGTGGAGCTTATTCACTGCACCACAGAAAAAGATGGCAGCCGGATGCCAGTGAGTCCAGTTGCCTCCATCTGATGGATTGTGACAGAAAATTGAGATGGTTATCACAACTACAGTTGAAAGCCTACATCGAAGGGGATGTACTAGGCATATTTTCAACTTCGGAAAAAGGTGTGGAGTCTATACTACCACTTGGGAAATGATGCAAAGTGTACACTAAGAACATTCCAGGGGGGCCGTAGTGAGTCCTTCTTAAATTTTGATTCAGCCAAATGACATCTAAGCCAGTGAACTCTAATTAGGCATTGTTTTTTGTTTTGTTTGTTTTGTTTTGTTCTGTTTTTAAGTTTGAACATCCCAGTTCTTGAGTATGACATGATTATAAGTAAATTCATTGTGAGGGCCTTTGTTATAGATCTTAGTCTTGATGGGACCAAAAAAATCCATCAGGTTAAAGCCCTGGGTTCAAGTAGAAGATGCTGAGGTTAGCAGAGTTGTTTATCTAACCTGTTCAAGGTCACACATACACCAAATCCAAGTTAAGAACCCAGGTCTTTCAACTGTCTACACAGTGCTCTTTCCATGACTCCAGACTTACGTGATCCAGTTAAAGTGCATGTTTTCTGGCTTCCTGTTTTGGAAAGGTCAGTGATTAAGGGGAATGTGTCAGCAAAAGGCTGTGCACCTGCTGGAGGAATATAGGTCAGCATCAATCAGAGCAAGCCTAGATTAAGTTTAAGAGCTTTCAAATGATTCCAAGTGAAACTGTTTCAGTAAGACTATCACATTCTGATAAAGAGTTAGATAAATTGTTAAGAACTTTGAAGAATGTCAGCTAGTTTAGTGAGGGCCAGAGCTTGATGAAGGTGGCATAAAGCATAGGCTTTTCCCCAGGCTTATGAGTGTTGAATTTACGGAAAGGCCCAGAAATGGAGATGGAGGTCCTGGGACTCCAACCCAGTCTCAAATGAGGCTAAATACCCATTTTCTCTGTTTCCCTTTTATGCAGTCTCCCAGATAGTCACCTTTCTTCTTTTACAAGGGTGCTTATCCAGTCTGTCCTCCAGGCTTCTCCCTTCTAAGCCACGTGGCTTCCTCCTTTCTTGTTGCCCCTAAATAAGCAGCTAGGTTATGGAGGTTGCATCAGGAGAACATAAATAGTAAATGGAAGGGAGTTTCAAGCTCCTGAGATGGCATTTCCCTCCCCTTTTGTTACTTTGAGAGAGTGAAACTCACCAGTCCTTCCCCTTCCTGTCTCCTTTCTTTACCATCTTTTACATAGGTCATGTGACTTTTCCCCCGTGGTCCTCTCGTCCCCTTGCAGGAAAAACTGCTCTAGAGATGCAATGCAGGACAGCCGTCTGTGTCCTTTGCTTCTAGTGGGCAATTTACAGCTTTGAGGATTGTCACAAAAGGTGATGACTGTAATGTCTAGCCTGGATGATAGGTCAGTGGACATCACGTGGTGTGGGGCTGGCGGCTGGAGCATTTCTCACAGTCCACATCTCAAAAGAGGCTATCTTGGTAGTCAGGAGTCACTTCAGAGCAAACCTGGGATGTTTGACTCTGGGGGACCCTAATGCATAGTTGATCTGAAACTGAGCTGGTCCTGCACGGTCTATTGCATCTAGAAGGGCTCTGATCCCTCCTGCTTGAAGCCGCTCCCCTCCGCAGATTGTTACTCCTGGACAAGCTGAAGAATTAGCTTCTAGAGGTTTCCAGTAAGACAGCCCTCTGGGACACAGAAGTTCTCTAAAACACAGAGGGGATGGGAATTGAGAAACGCTTCCTTTAAACCTGCAAGGGAAGAGACTGACCTCAGCTCAGACTCTAAGGATAACTTAGAGATTGATGGGAAGCCCCCTGATGTAGCCTAAATGATCAGGTCACACTCAGAATTCTCACACACTTTCAAAAAAGGAAAACGGTTTATTCAACTTGAGTTCCCTTTTGCAAATATCTAATGTACTTCTAGCGCTTTGTCCCATAACCCTCAAGTTTTAGGGGAAAATAGAATCATTAAACAATCACCAATTCCTTCATTAAAGGGCAGAAATGGGAGAAACAGAGGGAAGAAACTTGCATATACATTATATGCATAGGACCAACGATGCTCCCTGCAGATAGGCTAGAATAAGGACGTGAGTGATGTGATATGAGACAAAATAGAGCAACAAGTGTCCAAATGTTCCTTAAAGTAGAGCCCTCAAGTCAAGGTGTAGGAAATTCCTAATAGCAACATACACATATACTTATGTATGTACAGATACACATGTATGAGTGTGTGTATAAAAACATACGTGCACCCTGAATTCACTTTTACATGAAGTTAACATTGATAAAAAATTATAAAAGTCTGTCTTGGTGTTCTAAATGCTTAATTTTAAAATGTTTTTCTTGATAGTGTCATATGTCATTCTTTAATATCTCCATGTATAAATAGCACTTAAGTTGAGGTCCATCATTAGTGCTAGTGGATAAGAGTCCATATTTCAAACTGTGTTTAAAACAATTTTTTAAGCCAAGTTTTAATGAGATTGGTTAATTTGTCAAGAGTGGCTGGTAAAGCTCTCCTCTCAGGAGATGGTGAGGGGCTTGTGGGTGGCTCAGGCTGGCTTCAGCCAAAGTGTCCAACTTCAGCTCAGGTCATGGTCTCACAGTTCCTGGGTTTGAGCCTCATGTCAGGCTCTGAGCTGTCAGCCTGCTTCCGATTCTGTGTCTCCCTCTCACTCTCTGCCCATCCCTTGTGCTCTGTCTCTCTCTCAAAACTAAACAAAAGCATTAAAAAATTAACAACAACAAAAAAAGGAGACGGTGAAAGCTGGCTTTGGAGCTGTTTCCTTGTTCCCTTGGCCTCCAACCTATGCCTTCTTAACAAATTTACTTTTAGACAAATGTGTATTTTGTGAGGATTAGTTAGTAGATCATGAAAGCCACACATCGACTTCACTGGCTGTACGTGTGCTAAGACACGAACAGTAAACTAAAAGCCAGTGAACCAATGAGGACACTGTTGTCAGGCCCTCCTTGTTACAAACGCCCTCTTCTGTTCTGACAGAGAAGTGGACCATCTCCTGTATTGCCCAAGCACAGGTCTATTATAAATCTGTATTTTAAGTATCAATAAAGCTTAATTTCTTTTGTATTTTTATACAGATTAATGGAAACATAAGCATTAGTTTTGTTTTCTGTTTTTTGCTCAGACTGAGGAGCATCTTGTTGCATCTCTTGGAGTGTATGCACCCCACGAAGGGACCCTTGGCTTAGAGGACGGAATCTCCCTCCTTGGCAGATTGTCCCTAGCTCCTTCCGGTCCCTCTGTCTCATTTCTCACCACACTTTGAATAAAATACTAAATTCTCCTGAGGTAGCAAATAAATTCCCAGCTCTGCTCCAGTAGGTCCCCCTACCTCCCATCACATATTTTTACAGCTATGCCTTATCTCATGAGTTCCCTCTTCTTGGACGGAACATCCTCTCATCTTTCAAGACTCAGCTCGGTACAATGCACCTTCCCCACCCAAGACTGGATGAGTGTCCTTTGCCCTTTGCCTATACTCTGCAAGTCCTGCAGACCCCCAAATCTTCTCACTTCCTGAGCACAGAACAGTATATGCTTGTTGGACTCCCCAAGTATACCATGAGTCTTTTGAAGACCATAATTCAAATTTATCTATTTTTTAAATCCTGTGCCTACATGGCGCCTGGAATGAAGATATTTGTTGTTTTGCTATTGAATTGAAAATCGTCATTACCGCATCCATTAACCAGGAGTGGTAATGCCTGTGGCCCTGACCCTGTTATCCACTGGGACCCACTGACCCAGGGGAAACAGTATATTCACTGCTGCACTTGACTGAAAAGAAAGGAGAGAAGAAACTTCAGTTAAGCACTTTGTAAACATCTGAGAACCAAAGCTGGTCTGTGGTTCAAGACAGGTGATCAGTGGCCTAATAAAAATCAAGAAGATGGGGCACCTGGGTGGCTCATTTGGTTAAGCATTGGACTTCATCTCAGGTCATGATCTCACCGTTTGTGAGTTCGAGCCCTGCATCAGGTGAGCACAAGCCCCACTTTGGGGGAGCTTGTGCCCACTTAGGGTGAACTCGTGCCCCACTTGGGGTGAGCTCGAAGAGCCCCACCTCAGTTGAACCTGGGCCTGGCTTTGGTTAAAAATGGAAGCCCTGGTTCTCCCTTTCTCTCTATCTGCCTCTTGTTCACTTGTGCCCTCTCTCTCTTTCTCAAAAAGAAAATAATAAGGAAGAAATTTTTTATAAACATAACTGATTCAATTTGAAGGACTGATCTTTCATCAGATTATGTCCTTCCTACATTTTGGTCAAAAGACCTCTTCCTTTCCAAACTGGTAATGGTGATAGTTATTGATTGACATTTTGAAGGTATCTTTCATCAACAAAATTTAAGAATAGCAGCCTTAATGAAATTTCCAGTGGGGTTTTGACATTTTTCTGATCCATTGGATCCAAACACTCAGAAGCCACTGTCCGAGGGTAAAAAACACAACTTGCGAAAGAGTGTAGGTAGGTGTGGAGCAGCCGAAGTCCATGAGCGCATCAGGGTAGGACCCGACAGTGTTCTATGTGCTGGGAACACACAGGCTCCAATAGCAGCTCTGTCCCGAGAGGGGTGGCCTCGGTCACAAACCTTTCTTCTCGGGCCCACTGCTCACTCCAGACGCTCAGGTGGCATCTTCGGTGTCTTATTTTTTGGGTCATCTTAGTCTGCGATATTTCCATGGCCTCCTAAAGCTGAAGGTTGTTATGTAGAGGTGCTTATGTATTTGACATGCTATTCTTTCTGCAGACCTTGTCCTACAACAAATACAACCTCAAACCCCAAACAAGCGATAAGCAGGCCAAAGAGATTCTGATCCGCCGCCAGAATACCTTAAAGGAGAGCGCGAGGAAAGGCCACAGCCTGCCGTGGGGAAAGCCGGTAAGGAGGAGTCTGTACAATCAGCCAGGAGCTGGGTTAGCCCCTCACAGGGCCTCCTCCTCGGGTGACTGCCAGCAGCAGAGAGACTTAACCCCTACCCCATTGCCAGAGGAATCCGAAAGTAAGAGGGTGTTGGACGCTAGACAATCTGCCTAGGGTCCAGAGCCTTAGGGTCAGTCAGGGTGAGCCTCCAGGATGGGTCAGTGACTGGAACGCACTCACTGGACTGTGAGTCTAGACCAGACGCCATGGTGGCCAGGTACTGACCAGTCCAGGGAAAGCTCCATGGACCAGGGCGCCGGGCTCTAGGAGCCTACTTCTCTCCCAGGAAGATACAGGGAAGAATTTCTTCTTGCCGAGACTCATGGGCCTTATCTTCACATTACCCACTGTGCATCTGAACTATTGTCTTTGAGGCCATATCACACTGGAACTTCTGGACGAAGGTTAGGTCTGGAGTAGATTCTCATTTCTACCCTAACCTCAGGGGCCAAAATGCAATAATAACAATGCCGATAGTAATAATAGTAACTAGCCACCTGAGGAGAAGGTCAGGGGACCTTGTTCAAACATTTTAGTTTTGCGATTTATTATTTTCAATATAAAATCAAACTAAATATTCGACCCCTGACCTTGCAGTAAAGCCTACCTTAAGCACACATCTGACTGGGTGACATTAAAAGGTACTTATAAAATCATTAAAGTATCATGACAGAGCATTCATACTGTGTTTTCAAAGAATAAAAGTACGCTCTAATGTATCACCTTATCCTCAAACTATTCCTGTGAACAGTGTAGCACGGGCCTTTTATCCCCTTTTTCCAGATAATGAAACTCACACAAAAAGGCTAATTGGCTTATCCCACTTAACTATAATGATCCCTGTTTCCAATGAACAGAACGCAGATCTCCTGACCATGGACTAAATACTCTTCCCCCCTCCCCATATGTCAACAATCCATAATTCTGTTTTCCTAACTAAAAAACAAATGCTCAGGGGCCTGGGTGGCTCAGTCGGTTAAGCGTCTGGCTCAGGTCATGATATGGTCTATGGGTTTGAGCCCCACATCAAGCTCTGCACTCACAGTGTAGAGTCTGCTTGTAATTCTCTCTCTCCCTCTCTCTCTCTCTCTGCTCTCTCTCTCTTGTTCTCAAAAAATAAATATATAAACTAAAAGAAAATGAAAAATAAAAAACAAATGCTTTTCCCAAAACAAAGTCACTTTGAGAGGTTCATAATGGTCTCTTTTATCATGAGAGGGGAAGGGAATACATATTAAAGGCTGCAGCATTCCACAATCTTTAAAGCAGTGTAATAGGAGTCCGGAAGGATCTGTAATCCAAACGAGGTGCCTGGTGTGAGTCTCTACCTGTCTCTTTGTTTCCCAGCTGACGCTCGGGACCACAGACCTAATTCTGCTTTTTCTTTCTGCTTGCTGCCCATAGGCTGGTACCAAAAACATCCGTTACCTCTCCTTTCCCTATGGCCACCCCCAGGCAGCAGGAAGAGATCCGAGGGATGCTGAGCTCACAGGTAATCTGCCTGCCTGGCTGTTTCCTCCTTTTCCCACAAAGGGTCAGAGGACAGATATTTGGGGGCTTGTGGGCCAAAAGGCAGTCAAGAATATTATGTAAGTACTTATATGATGAGAAAAAGAAAAAACAACATTTTTATTAAATCTAATTCAGGGCTTTATTTATGAACACTGAAATTTGAATTTCATGTAATTTTTCCCTGACCTAAAATATTCTATTAATTTCTTTTTCCACCATTTAAAATGGTAGCAACTATTCTTAGCTCACAGGCCATAGGAAAAGAGGTGACAGGCTGGGTATAGCCAGGGGTCAATGGCTGATGTCATTGGGCACTTTTTTGAAATATTTGGGGTTCACCCAAGGCTTAAAGTTAGTGAGATTCTCCAAAGTTGGTTAGATTTTACTAAAATGATTTCACCAAATTTACTGATTAAATGTTTCCAGTTTAATATCTAATCCTTAAGTAGAATTCTTAGCATTATTGAAACTGCCTTTTGTTCTAACAAAAGCCATTATTATTTTTCAAATGCATATACAAAATGATTTTCTATTAGCAAAAGGTGATATGTAATATATAATATACCATATTATCTATTTTAATTTTTTCAAATCTTTAAGATTTTTAAAACTAAACTAAACATAGGATTTTAGAGTTAAATCTTGGAAGACTGAATATGATTATTCTTTAAAATGGAACTTTATTTTCTTGTGATTTAAAAATGTGCTTGATATAAAACAAAAATTAATCAGTAGTAAAAGAGCATAAAATAAGAAAGTTAAAAGCACTTGAAACCCCAACACCAAGATATAATCGCTATAGAACATTTTGGTAAACATTCTTCTGGAATTCTCTCTGCATCATCCTGATCCCTAGCCCACCTGTATCTGATATAAGAAAGAAAAATAAAACAGCATTATCAAAATCATAGGATCATCATTGTTTTGGAATTTTTATAAATTGTCTAGTTCACTCATCCATCTACTGTGGACATATTTCCATGTCAATAAGTATAAACTTAATAATCAATTTTATGATTGAAGAATAGCTAAACATATAAAATAATCCTAGTGTAGTTAACTAAATACTTAACAAATACTAAGGTATTTTGGTTTTTTATAGAATGTAAGCAATGACATTTAATAAGCACCTTGGCCCACTTGTGACTTGATTTTTCACAAATAATCAATTATTCTCTTAGTACATTTTCTTGGACCCAAGATTTGGGGGGTCACAAATTAAATACATTTAAATTTCCCTCTCAACAGTCTGTGAGAAAGTTTGTTTTCAATCCCTTTACCATCACTGGGCAATTGTCAAACTTTTGAGTAATCAATGATGGGATAAGATAAAATTTGTATATCACATTAATTATATTCCAAGCCTGTTTGATTTTTACTGAGATTGAACATCTTTCCATATTTTTGGAAGCAACCATTTCTTCTTGGGAAGTTTCTGTTTCTGCCTTTGGCCATTTTTTTCCTATTCCGTTGTTTGTTTCCTCAAAATGAACTGGAAGAACACTGTATAACAAGAATATCATCTATTGTCTTGTATTTTTTGCCAATGGCTTCTCTTCCAGTTTCATTTTCATCTTTCAGTTTTTAGATATACTTGCCATTCAGAAATTTTCACTTTAATTTATCAAATCTGCTCATTCTTCCACAGAAAAATTAGAAAATGATTTACCCAATGGTTTTACCTAGAACTTTAATAGTTTAATTATCCTCTTTAAATCTCAAACTCTCTGAGATTTATCTTTGCATAGATTAAGACAGACACACACTTCAGATTGTTTTCCAATGGCCAAGTGCCTGTCGCAAATCCAGCTTTTCCTCCAAGAGCAGGTGCTACTTTGCTGTGCTAACGTCATTTGTCTTGAGAGAGTTTTGGACTCTCAGGTGTGTTTCATTGTTCTAGCTATCTATTCCCAGAGCATACTGGGAATAGATAGTGTCATTTTATATAATAAAAGAGCTAATCCACAAACAAAAGCAAACAAACAAAAGAGCATCATTGTAGGGTTTATCATAATTAATTTATAAAAGCTTCCTGCTACAAGTAATCTGGTGCTATTTACATTGTTTGAATGAATAGAAAAAGTAAAATTCTCATATTCGTTTCTTATGATGGACATCAATATCACATGCTCCCGTAGTAGATTACCACATAGCAACCCCACGTGAGCACAGATGTGCAAATCTTAAATAGAGCATTATAAATAAAATATGGCAGAACATTAAAGAAATACTACACCTTACAAAGTGGGATTTATTCCAGAAGTGGGGGTTGGTTAACATCGTCAGATGAATAGGTCAAAGGATCCTGTTCTTCAGATATGTGCGTTAAAAGGCAACTCTCTCTTGTTTTCTGTAAAAATAATTAAATCCTAGGGAAACATACATAGGACTTATCTGAAGAAAACATAAAATTCTACTTCTCCATTTCCTTTCTGTCAAGGGGTGAATATTGATACGTCCTACATGCAATAGTTTTGCTTCGAGGTGAAGCCAGGAAATGCGTGCAAAACTCTTAGAACAGTGTCTAGAACCAATTAAATATGCAAGAAATATTAGCCATTAACAATTAATACTCCTTATAATTTTTTTAATGTTTATTTGTTTTTGAGAGAGAGAGGGAGACAGACTGCAAATGGAGGAGAAGCATAGAGAAAGAGGAAGACACAGAATGTGAAGCAGGCTCCAGGCTCTGAGCTGTTAGCACAGAGCCCAACATGGGGCTCAAACCCAGGAACCAGGAGATCATGACCTGAGCCGAACTGGCTGAGCCACCCAGGCACCCTAACAATCAATATTATTGAAGAATGTCAGAGAAGATCTGACATGGGTAGATAGAGATATTCTTGGAAAGAAAGACAACACTTCAGAAATGTTAGTTCTACATGAATTAAAATAGGCACGGAATGAAGTCTTAGTCCCCAGGCACTTTTTTTCTTTCAAATATGCACAACTGACTCAATATTTTATTAGGTCATCAATAATAGTCAATCTAGAAATATGAGAAGGGAAGTATGGAAGTAAAACTTATTTTTTATTTTATTAAGCTTTTCATTTTAATTCCAGTATAATTAACATACACTATTATATTAGTTTCAAGTGTACGATACAGTGATTCAGCAAGTCTGTGCATGACTCAGTGCTCATTAAGATACGTGTGCTTTTAATCCTCCCCACCTATTACACCCATTCCTCCACCCACCTCCCTTCTGGTAACCATCAGTTGGTTCTTTGTAGCTAAGAGTCTGCTTCTTGGTTTCTCTCTCTGTACCTTTTTTTCTTTGTTAATTTGTTTTCTTTCTTAATTTCCACATATGAGTGAAATCATAAGGTACCTGAATATTCCATTGTATATATATATACCATATCTTCTTTATCCGTTTATCAATCAATGATCCCTTAGGCTGCTTCCATATTTTGGCTATTGTAAATGATGTTGCAGTGAACATAGGGATGCATATATTCTTTCAAAGTGGGACTTATCACTTATCCTTAATAAGTTTTAAAGCATTATAATAATCAAGGTTAGACTGAGATAGTTCTCAATGTGTCTCTGGACACAATTACTTGAATCCACATTATCTCCAAATTTGAAGTCTTTCTTCACCAGGACAAGTCAAGGAATGGTCACAGGGCCTCTAGAGGAGAACATGGAGGGAAAGTTGACATCCAGTAGGCAGTCCTGGCTAACCAGGCTGTGACTTGGAGAGCATTCAACATCCTCACTGTCCCCTGCTCTCCGGTGTTGGAGCAGTCCTTACTCTAAATATCTGGGGGTTCCACATACTCTTCCAAGGTTCTTTTGCAAAAAGTCAAGGCTCACTTGGTGTTATAAGTAGAGATGTCCTTCCTAGACACCCGTCCTCTGCTCTGATACAGCTTGCAATCCATATGGATTGGGAAAAATGAAAGTTCTACAGATGGACATTGGTAATGGCTGCACAAATATGTGAATGTACTTAATGCCACAGAACTGTACCCTTCAAAATGGTTACAAGTGTGGAGGGGGTCAAAATGGCAAATTTTATCAGAATTAAAACAAAACCATGAGGAGAGGGAAGAGACCTGGCTAAAGACCCCAGGTCTGGGTCTCTAAAGAGCACACGTTGTATGAGGTCATCCAGCGTCATTCACTGGGCATCAGGCTTGGCTTTGCCCTATGCAGAAGCACTGTCCTGT
Source organism: Suricata suricatta (assembly GCF_006229205.1). Taxonomy (NCBI): domain Eukaryota; kingdom Metazoa; phylum Chordata; class Mammalia; order Carnivora; family Herpestidae; genus Suricata; species Suricata suricatta. The sequence continues at coordinate 85,045,083 of NC_043703.1, read as the reverse complement.
TTCTCCTCCATTTGCCCCCAGCTGCCCAAGTCTAGGAGTTAAAATGCAAGATATGGAAGATATCGACAGATACTCAGATTTTGCTGCCAGATCTCCATTGATCTCTCCCTGGAACTGCCTGCCGGGGTGCTGACCTGCAGGGGGTTGTACAGTTGGGGCAGAGCCCAGCCCCTACTCCTCCTCCTTCCTCTTCCACTTTCAGTTGGCCTCTTCCTCCCATTTTGGACAGATCTACTGATTTGAGTTGAATGGAATCTTGCAAGTCACTTGCTCTAGACTCTTCCGAGTGCTTGGAACCCACTTTTCAATAAACAGAAGTGGCCAGGAAACATGGGCTATGATCTTTGTGCTGAAGGGAAAATACGCTCAGAAAGAGAGGTTGGAAACCAGAAGGGGGCAGAGGAGAGTGAGCCAAAGGATTACTCCTGGGGGGCAGAAGCATCCTGGTCAATGATTTCTTAGGTAATATTCCAAACAGCCAAGGATCTAGAGGAACTCTTGTTCCAGGCCAGATGGTAGAGCACAAATTAAAGGGAAGTAATAAAGAAAAGGACAAATATACTTAACTAATTTCTTTTTAATTCAGAGCAGTTGATTCCTGTTCCCTACTTCCCACAAATTCCAGGCTACCTTCTCAGGATAACTGGATCACATTAAGAAAAACATCATTGAGTATGTTATTTAAACTTTTTCTGACAACTAAATGCTTTTTGTCGTGTGTAAACCTGCACTGTGGGGTTCTTATTTTGTGTTGCCTTTTGTTTTTTAGGAGGGAATAGAGAAAGAGAAAGGGGGAGAAAGAGCCTTGCTTTTAGATTTAAAGTTCTTAAAATACTTAGGAGTCTCGGGAGAATATTTAAAGGGAAAATAAATTTATAAGGCTAAAGCGTGAAGAAATGAGAATAAATGAGATTTGTGAAAAATACTCCCTTGAAGATGTGTGCACAGTAAAGTAGGGAAAAGGCAATGTTGTCGGCATCGAGGAGGACTTAGGAAGGTCACCTGAGGGGGGATGTCACGTGGATGCCCAGTGGCTTCCCTCCACTCTTGGTGTGCCCTTCCAGAGAACAGATACACAGTGGACGGACTCTGCTCACACTGCAGTCCCGTCTTCACCGTGTGATACTGAAAGTCATTTAACATCCTCAACCTCACCTCCTTAGCTATGAAATGAGGATGCTAATTCCACTCATCTCCAAGGATTGTTGTAAGGACTAAATGGCACAACAGATGTAAAACAGCACAATGACAGATGCGTAGTGAGTTCTCAATACATGGACGTTCCTACCACTATCCTTGCTGTCATGTACCAGACAAAATCCATTCACTCTTTTACCTCCCTTGAAAGGAGGACATCTAATCACTCTTGTTTTGCCACCCATGACTGCCTACTTTGGCTCTCTGCTATCCCTGTTTCTCCAGGATTGGCTATTTCAAGGTCAAAAGGATGAAACTCAAATCTCATGTTTTCTGGTAAGTACTGATTTAAAAACAAACCAACCATTTAAAGGCTCATGGGTGGCTCAGTTGATTAAGTGACTGTCTTGTGGTTTGGGCCCAGGTCATGATCTCACAGTTCATGAGTTCAAGCCTCCATGCTGACAATGCAGAGCCTGCTTGGGGTCTTTCTCTCTCTCCCTCTCTCTCTCTGCCCCTCCCCCTGCTCAATCTCTCACTCTCCCTCTCTCTCTCTCAAAATAAATAAACTTAAAAAAACATTTTCATATTACTGTTAACCATGGAACCTTCAGTTTAGCATTGGTCTTTGACAACACAATGTATCTTTGCACCTGCTGACCTAATGCCTATGGCCAGTTGATCTGATTTTGTAAAAATCCCTCTCTTACTTACCTGAAAGATTCTAGCCTGATACACAGGTTTCCAGGCATTTCTATTTATTTATAACATGGCACATATGCTTTCTCTGTGGGGCAGAGAAAATCGGGCAGGTGAATGTAAGAACTAGAACCTCAAGAAGGGCTCTCCTTCACTCTGAGTTCTTGGCATCCAGATACGAAGTATTCTCTCTGATCTTAAGTTGTGTTCTTTCCTCTTCTTGTCATATTTTCCTAGACAATGACAGCAGCGATTCAGAACTCCCATCCATCATGTTCAAAGCACATTCTCGAACAGGGATACCTCAGGAAAGATGGCTGACACAAGAGATCATCCCAATGAGGAGCTTACCCAGAGGAAAGAAACCATCACACTTCAGTTTTCAGAGAAACACAAGCCAAGAAGAGCATGATGGTGGAGGCAGAAGGGAGGCACTACGGCCCAAACCGCTGTTCCATGCAGTAGATGAGGAGTTTGAATCTGGAGAAGAGAGTGAGGAGGAGGCCTCAGCAAGCGGGTCCAGATGGTCAGGGGAGCACAGACCAAATAGACAACATCACAGGTCCCACAGTCCTTTGCTCCAAAGAAAATAGTTTCTTCATCCACACAGTTTTCTCCATGCATTACAAGAGTCCATCTTCCTCTTACTGCCAGAAGAAGGAGCTTAGGAGTTATGAAGAGAGCTATTGAGTTTATTTTTAGAGGCTATTAGATATACATCTATAAGAGGAAAGGAGATTTTCTTTTTTGGAGAAAAACATAGAACAAATTTGCAGACTCTGCTCTATTCTTAGCTGCTGTGCTTTGTAGATGAATTCCAGGAGTGATAAATGTTAATCATCACGGGAATTATTACTAAAATTCCTAAGAGAGTGTGATCCATGAAATGTATTGTGATACAAACATGATTGATCAGTAATTCACCTCGACTGTATGCCTGTGCAGCTTATAATCAAGTTTGAACTGGGAAGGACCTGGGAAATCATCTGGCCCAACACTCTGTGTTTACAAATAAGGACATAAGGACACCCGTCCCAAGGTCATGTGATGAGTTGCTGCTTTCACAACTTGGCTGTCCTCCCTCCCAAGAGAATGCATTCAATTTTTATTTTGACATGCACTATGGGATAATTACATTTCTGGGGAAAGGTAAAATTTGACATAGCACTGCTATTTTTAATCAGTAGCAATAATAGATGTGAAATGTAGTAGTGGATTAATCTGTGAACAATGGGCTTGTAGTCTATTTTATAATTGGAATATTTATTTTAAAAACAAAATAGCCATAAACAGGATTTAATAGCAATGCCATGAACAACAGGTATTTATTAGATGTGCATTTGTAGGCTGCGATAGTGCGCCCTAGGGTTTGAAACTATTTCCCAATTTAACTTACCATCCACATCACCCCCAGACTTGACCTTGAACCTCCCACACTCCAGCTCACTGACTTTGCTAGATGACTTTATCTTTCTTCCCTTCTTGCCCTCTCTTCCTCTTTTTTCTCTGGTGACCACCTATAGATGAACACATATTTATTAAGTTCTATTTGTGCTAAATGGCTGATCTATAATAAACAACTAACCATAATATCCTTTATCATACTATTTTTGACAACTCTAACCATCCCCAACTGATTCAACCCCATGCATCTTTAAAGATTGCTTTCCAAAGCACCCGGCTCCCTAAATCTGCTTTGATCCCCTTAATCAGAAGCAACAAAGTGATCCCCTTCTCCTGGGTGTGCCCACACTGCACTGGGTGTGTCACAGAATATTTCTGGGAATTACGCTTATACATGCATATGTGTATCCACCATGGTCTGCAGGACAGGGAGGATAGGCTGTTCATTTTAAACTTTATCCATTCATCAGTTGTGTTTTATATCTCTTGGCCTTACTCTTTTTCAAGCTTTTTTCTTTTTAGCTTTAGTCCATCTTTTTGTCTTAGTTATTACAGTGCCTTGTACATGGTAGATCATCTATAAATGTTGGAGCAATGGTGATCATTTTTAGAGCTGAAAAGGAGATTAGAGAAGATACTGTTGGACATTTTATTTTCCAGGTGACAAAAAAGAGGTGTTGAGAAACTGGCCTGTGCCACTTCAGGGTTTTAAAGGGCATGGGACCTTCTCTAGTATAATCCATGGACACCATTGACTGACAAAGGACATACGACCTTCCCTGGATTTGTATTTTGTGAGTGGCATTTACTGCCAATGGTTCCTGGTGTAGTAGTAGGAATGCCAATCAAAAGAGCCCACTTGTTTTTCTTCTTCTGAATCTGAAATATAAGACTGCTTCAAAAGTTGTCTGAATATTTTAAATTATATACTACCAAATAGTAGTAATCTGACCAAAGGGATAGAAATATATATAAAACTCAGAGATCTCTGGGTTTGGTTTTTTGTGTTTTTGTTTTTCCATTATTGTTTAAACAAACAAGCAGGCAAAGCAATGGAAAAACTTTATGACCCATGAGAAGGAGTCAGCGAGTCATTATCCTCAAACTATAGACGAAGATAGAGAGACAGCGGGGCTGAGAAATCACCTTTACAAAGCCATATGCAAAGCCAATTCCTGAGAGGTAGAGAACACTGTATTCCTTGCTGGATTCTCCACATAACAACAGAACTCCCAACTGTGAAGGCTAGTTCCCAGAGTAGACAGCAAAGTCTAAGGATTAATGGAAGTTATCTGATTCTTCTGTTTTTCTCGGAGATGTGGGTACCATTGGGAGAGAGATAGTGAGATTTAGTGAATAGGTGAAAACTTGCCCTTTTAATTGGTAGAAGCCAAAATGGAGTCATTGGCCCCAAGGCCATTTGTTCATCTAGACTCTTTCTGGCCCTGGCTGCCTGAGTCTAGAAATTGGCCCTGGAACTCCTTCCTGAAAGGGGTGATAGGTTGAGGGCCCTTGTGGTCCTGGTGGCTCTGGTAGTTTGGAGAGCTCACTGTGGAAACAGCCTCTTTGCTTAGTCATCCAGGATTGTTTCAAAATGCAGCGTCATCTGATCTTTATTCCACTGGCAACAGCCCACACTGGGGATTGGTTGAGGGTGTGATGGGAGCCCCAGGAGTGCTCCTGGGTATCGGTTTCACATCATGAGTTTTTCCAACAGGCACCAAGCAGTGCAGCAGAGAAAGTTCCCCCCTGAGTGTTGAGGGAGCTCTGCTACTTCTCCCCCACTCTGCTCAGGGAGGGGTTGGAATCCCGTAGGGGTGCTCTCCTGGCCTGGCCGCTGGTCCGCTGAGCAGACAGTTCGCCCTTTCATCTTCAACTTTGGAAAAGCAAACACGCAACCCACAAAATCCTATTTTCCCTCCAAAAGCTTTTTGTTTGTTCTGTTTTTTACTTTCTCAAACCTATGCCTATTGCTTGCCTCAGTGGTCTTAGGTTCCAGTGACTTCTGAAATTGGGTAGAGCAGCATTTCCTTATATTTATCCTATATGGCAGCTTCTACCTTCAAGGTTTTCCACCTTTGCTGGTGTTTGGGATGTGATAAATATGTTTACGCACCCTGCCCAAACGTGACGGGACCTATCCGGCCTTTCGTCAGCCTGCTAACAGAGAAACCAACATTGGCTGTAGATAGGAATGCACCGTGACAAAGTGGTGATGACATTCCAGACTCTTTATTGTGCTCCTCCCACGCATTTCTCTCTCTCATGAAGGTCATCTACTTTTGTGCTTCTCTTCTTAGAAAAAGCTAAAGGGTCATGGGAAGTAGGGCTGGAAATGCCACTGGAATTCAGTGATAGAATTAGCATTCCTATATGTTAGAGGTACCTTCTGCTGCTCAGATCTTTAGCCTACAGTGTTGATGTCAGCCTGCAGGGAAGCTTCTAGAACACTTTGTTGCCTATTTGGATGCCTGTCACTGAGATCACTTAGATTTTGAAATCAGTATAGTCAGTTCAGAGCCCAGGCTCTAAAGTCAGACCACTTTTAGCTGTGGGACTGTGGGCAGCCTAGTTATCTTCCCTAAGCTGAAATTTACTGACTCATAAATAAGGTAATAATTTCTACCTCAGAGAAGGATCGTGAGGATTAAGATGGCATTTGTAAAATTCTTAGTGGTTTTTTTTATAGGAAGACCTTGATTACTAATAGCTATATTTATTTAGGCCAAAATATATGGACTCATGAGAGGACATACATTCATTTAATTACATGAAGAGGTATAAATAATGGACATCTGAGACTTTTCTTACAGGCAGTTTGAATGACATACTAGAGGATATTTAGGGCTATCCATCAATCAATAGCAAAACCAGAGATCAGATCTGAATGTGGATTCATGTTTTTCCAGCAAAACTAACTTAATTTTTTTTGTCATTACCTCAAAATTATTGTGTTTTCTTGTTTGGGGGATGGTTACCATGGTGTCCAATCCAAATCATGGTTTATTCTCAACGAGACAATGACTTTGGAAGATCTACCTCTGCTTATCATGACAGGCACCCTGTGAAGAAAGGGAAAATTTCTCTTTGTTGGGGAAACATTCAATGGGGTTTAATTCCTCAGCTTGGAATCTTTTCTATAAGAGTGCTCCTCTCCACAAGAGTGATTATTTTAACTTATAAATATTAATTAGTGAAATAAGTGCTTAAGGATTTTCAGCATGGAAAAAAGTAGTTTCTACTATGTTTGATAACTTTCTGAAATTAGGGACAGTGGTTTATTTTATAAAGTCAGTGAATGTGTTGGTGTTGTCTAGAGATTTTGCAAATATGTTTTATATACAAGTAATACAGGTGGTTTTTTGTACTTAATTTTTTTTTTTCCTGATGAAACTCTGTCAAGTATCTTATTTCTAACTCCTCCTGAGAAAACCCAGTAGTACAGACAGAAAGCTTCCTTTTAGGACATCAGTCACTGCTAATTGTTAATTGGGCCATAAGCCGAGAGGAATAAAAGAGATGCCTGAATCAGTGCTTGTCACTTCTGTAATTACCAAGCGATATGTTGTTTCTCTGCACACAATATTTGATTTAATAAATTCTTTTTTTTCTGAGACTCTAACAAGCTTCCGAGCCAAGGGTGCTCAAAGTGAATATGATGGGTTTGAAATCCAAATTCCCATTGCCCAGCCTTCTTCCAGTTAGGACTTATTCAACAAAGTAATTGGAGCCATGTTGTAAACTGAACCAAGAAGGTCACTACTCTGCTTCCAGACATAGTGATATAGATCTTGAATTAAAATGGGTGGTCCTAAAATCAAGGTATATACTCTGTGTTCTAAGAGATGAGTCTTGAATAGAACAGTAATAATAAGCCAACATTCATAGAGTGCTTACTACATTCCAGGCAGTATTCAAAATGTTTTACCTACATAGATGCAGTGTTCCCCCATCTTAAAAATAAGGTTTAGAGAGATCAAGTAGCAGGTCCAAAGTCTCTCTGCTCCCAACAAAAACCTTGGAAATCAGGTTTATTTGGTCTGTAACCATTTAAACTTTCTCCCTGAGAAGTAAGGATTTAACTTTTTCTCACTGGGGAAAGATCCCATAGGGAAGAAACAGGACCTTCATCCTATCAAAAAAGAACTTGGCTTTAAAATGGACAAATAAATACAGTGGAAGGTGATGTGATTTTGAAAATCTATTTTTACAAACTTTAATGGATGCTTAGATCATAAGAAGAATTGATCATTTTTGGCATTAAGATTGTTTTTTGATGACAATTAAAATGTTTTCTGTCTGATTTACATTGAGTTTTTTTTAATATCAATTATAAGTTGTTTCCAGAGAACTTTGTTCTTGATTCCCAACCAAATGAGGTCCCAACCAAGCAATCTCCACATGCTGCTTACCCAGGGTGGAAATACAAACCAGCAGCCCTGAGAGGTTTGGAAGATGTTGGGAGAATGACTGACTACCGAAGCATTCGTAGTAGTTAGAGGTACACATATGCTTGGTAAGTTCTGGACCACTGATTGGAAACATATAATGGTTCAAGTGTTCATCATAGACACAAACAGCATTCAGAGCCGTCTGACTCCAAAGCCACAAATTTAATCCATTGAACTCTAGTAGCACTTTCATAGCTTGCATTGGGAAACCTAAAACACTGAGTAACCTAAAAAGTGCCTTTGCTGTTTATTACCATCACTTGAATTCTTGAGATCACTTCACTACATCAGGTAACAGTTCTGGTTTTGTTTATGCACTGCTTCCACAACCACAAGTTTCCTTTCTTTTTGGCTTGATGTTCAAGTGCTAATTGAAGCTAACAGTGCCTGTGGCCAAATCATTGCTTCTGGGAGTCTGTGTCTTAGATGAAGCATAATGACATGAGAACGTGAATTCTCCTTTAACTGATTTTTATAATTCCAATATTTTTATTCCTATTGGATTTTACCTTTGAACTAAGGAAAATAGTAGAAATCGGGCCAGATAGAAACTTTCAAAATAAGGGGTCACCTAGCACCGTGGCCCTGGTCCAGGGGAAAAGGAAGGAAGGCCCCACAGGGGTTCATTTATTTTGTTTCCTCACAGGAATTTCTCTGGGTAACTAAGAGCGGGTGAAACTCGGACTCTGGGTTTCACTGGTGCACTGTTTCACCAGTGAAGGCCACCCTTGTTTGGAGTTTGGGCTTGTCCTGGACCTGGTTCAGGAGGCGGTCCTATTATCTAACGATGCCATCTTTCAAAGGGGTTGTGTGCATGGGCAGGAGGGGATGTCCCAGAGTTATAAATGCAGAAGTGAAAACACCAATCAGAAAAAGGAAAGGGAAGATAAATGTTCTGTGCTCCAAAATAGGGATGGTCTTAAAACAGGAGGACAGAGGACAGGTCCTCCTGGGGCTGTACCCACGCCCACGGGAAAGGCACACTGAGCAGGGCCGTCCAAACCAGCAGTCATGAGAGCACAGGGCTTAGTAAACAATGGTTGCTGTACTCCACCCACGCCCCTGGAGCTGAATTTCAAATTCTGAATTTAGACAATACAGCTGGAATTTCTGCAGTGTCACTCTGTGACATGTGGGGCTTCGGGCAGCTCTTGTTAAAAATATCTGGACAAATATTGCAAGAACGAAAATGAATATTTGAAAAAGATAATACATCTATGGTGAGTTGGAAGGAATTTTTCCAGGCAGGTTGAAAGAAAACAGCTATTTGAAGAGTATCTTCAAGCAGGTTAGAAGTTTCATAATGGCTTGAAGAGTAGGATCAATTTGTTGGAGGTAAAAAGAGAGGATTATGATTATATCACATTAGACCCTTCCTGGTATTTAGGGTGGACTCAGGAAACTTTCATACCCAGAAAGAGAACTTCAAATTTGATAAATTATTTGCAAGGCTATTTTCTTCTAGACCATAAACTCTTTGAATATCAGATATAAAGAAAGCCTTGGGAAATGTTGCTGCATTGATGTGTCCCTAATAAATGGTAAGATAGAAAAATCTTAGAGCAGTGGTCAGATGTTGGCTTAACACTGCAGGATCAATTCTTCCAGGGCTTCTGAACACTCTCCAGGATTATTACATTAAGATGTGAAATGGGTAATAATAAGTACCTGGAAATACTTACAATAGTAAGTCTACCTGGAGGTAGACTCTCCTGCTGGGCATTACCACCTTCCTGGTGGGGAGGAACAGACGCCCTCCTCCTCAAACAGAGCAACACAGATTTCAAAATCTCAGAACTGGAAGGTTTGGGTTACTTCCCTCAATACTTATGTGACGCTGATCAAGTCCTTTAACTTCCCCTATTAGCTTCATATCACTAAGTCAAAAGCAAGGACATCTACTCTACCTACTCCATGAAGGTAGTGTGACTCTGGAATGAGGCCAACCCTGAAGTCTGGATCCTGGCATCAGTCTTGAGCAAGTAGAAAATCTGGGGGGTTATGAAAGAGCTTAAGAAGGAAATCTAAGACAATGGGTAAGAGCTGGGGTACAGGAGGGGCACCTAGGTGGGTCAGTTGGTTAAGCATCCAACTTTGGCTCAGGTCATGATCTCGTGGTTTGTGAGTTTGAGCCCTGTGTTGGGCTCTATGCTGACAGCTCAGAGCCTAGAGCATGCTTTGGATTCTGTGTCTCCCCTCTGTCTGTCCCTCCCATGCTCATGCTCTGTCTCTCAATAATAAATAAACCTTAAAAAAATCAGAAGAAAAAAAAAAGAACTGGAGTACAGGAGTAAAACAGATCAGAATTGGAATCCTTTCCTAGGGTTTCATAAAACTCCACTTAGGCAATATGCTTATGCTCTCCAAGCTGTTAGTGGAGGGTCTGATATAGTTAGTGCACTGAAAACTTCACTTTTCACTGTAACGAAGGAGTTAGAATAGTTTTATCGTGAAAGATGTAGGCACTCAGGGTCAGATGACTTAGACCCTGAAAAGGTGCACATCTTTTTTTAAGAGGTAACATCACAACACTCAGCAATAAATGCACATTTAAAGATATGTTTAACTCTAACTAATGAGGGAACTGATACAATGTCTCAAGGAGAATTCCAAATTCCACACATTCAAGAGGCAGTCAGGAATGCAAAAATGAACCAATAGATGCGAACTAAGCTTTTAACATGGCAGGAAGAGAACCCACTTGCATGTCTACAGACAAGAACTATTTGTAATGCTACCAGTTTTCTACAATTTACAGAATTGAAATGAGCTGACAGAAAAAATAATTCAAAGACATTGAAAGCTTAAAACCGTAGTGCTTGGAATAGGTTAAGGTTCATCTAGAAATGGGACAAAATGACATGGTGTTTTTATTGTGAACTTAAATTCCCATTTGCTAAAAATCCATGGGAAATGCTATAACCAAGAAAATTCCAGTTTCTCTGGCAAAGGGGATAAGCCTCATCTACATTATTGCCCGCTGTTCAAATCTGCAGCTGATTCAAATCTGACCCTTTGTCTTATGCTCTCAATAGATTTGACACTTAAAGGATCCATGTGTTATGCTGGTCCAGCTGGTCCTCGTGAGTGTGAGATCAGCAGTGGCCGTCATGGATTATTCCTGATGGTGACAGCAAATATCTTAGGCTATAGTTCATCATTTTCTTTGTTTAAAACCCTTTCTTACCTCATGAATTATCTCTATGTTTGTTTTTAAGCTACTCCCAACTTTTGCAAAACTGTCCTAAAATTATAAAGTTTTCTCCTATTTCATTATTGACTGCTCATTTCATTTGGTGTGTTGGAAAAAGCATTGGTTTAGGGTGTGATTAATGTGGTATCGAGCTACAGCTGTGTAACATTCAAACTGTGGGAACTTAGACATGCTGCCACACCTCTTTGAACCTTGTTTAGTGATCTACAAAATGGGAACAATAATATTTCCACTGATGTGAGAAATAAATAAAATAATGCATGTAAAACCCCAGGCAAAGCATCTAGCAGACCCTAATGGAAAAAAAAAAAAGAAAGAAACAAAAAGAAAGGAATAGCTACCCTATCCTCAATTTATCCAGGAAGAGTGTGTGTGTTGTTATTTCATACTTAGACCATGATTTGGTGTCACTGGATTTTTTTTTTCCTTTAAAAAGTAGTGTTCCAGACCATTTGGGAGAAAATTACTAAATTTTTGGGAATATATTAATCAAGACACAGTTAAGGTGAAAGGATAGATAGACTCAACATAATACAGTAATTCATCCCAAATATATCTATATACTTAATAAAATTTAAATAAAAATCTGAACATGTTCTAATATTGAATTTATCAAGATTTAAAATTTTTAAATTTAAAAGAAGATTTATAAATTTATGTGAACAGTGTGAAGTTTCATGATAGACATGACAAAGATGAAGAAAAAGGAAGGGCGCCTGGATGGCCCAGTCGGTTAAGCATCCGACTCTTGGCTTTAGCTCAGGTCATGATCTCATGGCTCGTGAGTTCAAGCTTCACATGGGTCTCTGTGCTGACACTGTGAAGCCTCCTTGGGATTCCTTCTCTCCGCCCCCCCCCCGCCCCTATCCCACTTGCTCACTCTCTCTCTCTCAAAATAAATAAACTTAAAAAAATTGTTTTAAAGGGGGAAGCTGAGGGAGAAGATTTGAAGAACTAGTCAAATCAGATCTCAAGTCTTTTTATAAATCTATAGCAATTAAGGGAATATTAGTGAAGGGATAGATACATTGAGCACTAGGACAACACTGAAAGACCCCAGAAATGAACCCACACATACTTGGAAACACACTATCCATAAATGATCATGAGACAATTGGCTGCTCATCAGGAAAAAAAAGAAAAAGGAAAAAAATCGAATTGAATTACCATCTTTCATCATGTGTAAAAATGACTTTTCAAATACACCTGCTGTGCTCGCTCATTGAGAGCAGCCAGGGTAAATAGGGCCTTGTTTGAGCCTCTCACAGTTCCTGGATTCAAACCTCACATCGGGTTCTGTTCTGACAGCTCAGAGCCTGGAGCCTGCTTCAGATTCTGTGTCTTTTCTCTCCCCACCACCTTCTTGTGCTCTGTCTCTCCATCTCTCTCTTTCTCCCTCATAAATGAATAAACATTTTTTAAAAAATAGATTCAAGAATCAATCCCACTTCTATCTTTGATTCCTCAATCCATGTATTTAAATTATAATTATCAAAAAGTCACATACTGATGATTAGTTCAGCCAATGTATCACACAGTCTTAAGACTATAACCCAAATTCACAAACTGGCTTCTCCTATCTGCCTCCATGACTGAGTCTTCAATTGGCTATTCCATCATCCTACTTCTAAGTAGTGAGATATGTGATAAAATTAGTGAATCCTGTTGGTTTCAGCATACTATTTCAATTATTTTATTATAAAATATGAGTTTTTCATAACAGTGTTTTGTGAAATATTGTGATTATAAATATATAAATTTCACGACTATGGTCTTCTATATTTACAAGCCTCTTTGATCAAACTTTATGTACCCCCACCACCTTGATGCTGCACCCGCAGGGCCTGGTCCCACTAGCTTTTACAAGTACATGAGGTCTAGGTCCTACTGCTCACTTGGGGTGTGCTCATTTTCCCCTTTCTCAAGCCCAGCACTTCCCCAGCTGGGCAGTGCTAAGAACTAACACTAGTTATTGGTCTAGTGGCAGGAGGAGAGGTAAAGGTAGATCATGAGGGAGCACATGTCTTGCAAAGCAGAGGCCTCAATACCATCTTCAACCAAAAGGAGGGGCAGGGAGGTGCTGGCACTTGGCAGAGAATAGTGGGCCATTTCAATAGGCTCAGAATTCAGACATTCTGCCCCTCAAGATGTTCACTGGCATCCAGTCCCAGGACATGACCTTGAAAGTTTTAATAACTACATATTATTAATAACAGCATGTCAAGGGCTATGCTACCATGGTGCATGAGGTCTTTATTGCCAACTAATGGGTGATATAGCTCCAAAATCTCATTTTGAGTCTGATTCCTGGGACCAGTCCTGGCACCAACTGTCATATGCCTGGTTTCCTGGGGAACAGACTCTGAAAAGATATTTGCATATAGGAATTTTAATAGAGAATGTTCCCAGGAACATCTGTGAAGGAATAAGACGGGATAAGGATTGGGCAGAAGGAGAGATTTAACTGTGATAGAATTGCAACAATGGTCTTTGCCAAAGCCACAAGGAATTCTTAAGCTGAAATAGTCCTTGAGAGATGACCTGAACTAAAGCAAGGGGGCCAGGCCCTTCTACCTCCACTAAGACCCATCCCTAGATATGGGCTGCCCTGGAAAAAGGTCATAACCTTGGAGGAGGCAACTTTCTTTACTGAGGATGTTTTTAGGGAAGAAATAACTGCAAATCTTCATCAGATGATAGCCATGCCTCAGTCCTAAAGGGGGTTCTGAAGGATGCACACCACCTATTATCTCCGCAAATCTCTCAAATAGTCTAAGAAGACAGGTGAAATGGGGAAATGAAAGAAATCACGATCCTTGCATGTTTTAAGCTTTGAAAGTGGCACTAATATTTGTGATTTCCCCCAGGAATGTAGTATTAATGTTAGCTGGCAATTTTACATGGTAGGAGAAGCCCCTATTGTCCACTTTCATGATGTAGTGGCCCCCACTTGATGAATCGGTGAGCCAACTGTATTTCAATTGTGCATTTAGGATCTGGAAAACTAACCACAGATAGACCCATAGATTTAGTGGAGTCAGACCAAAATTCCATGTCTTGCTGTACCTCATAAGCTCCCATTTTGACTCATTTTCCACTGTCGAATTTTAGATTTGCAGAAATGAAAGGTACCTCAAGCACCCATGTCCAATAATTTCGTAGATTTTTCTTTCTTCCAGACACAGTCATAAGAAGAAAATCTATAACTTTCGTTGGGAAATATTAGGTGGAAATTTAATGTGTGTGGTTTTAATTTATCACGGGATGCTCAAGTGTACCTGTCTCCCTTTTATCCAAGGGACTCTGGGTTTGTGAACTGAGTTATGTCTGAAAATTAGTAAGTGACCATGAATCTACTGTGGTGATCTAAGCCAAATGTTTGGTTGGTAGACCCAGAGTTTTAAGGGATCAAGAAGGAAATTGGCATGCTATGTCATCCTGGGAATCCAATCATCAATCAATGACTGCCAAAGACCTCTGAAGATCAGACAGTTCTCATAACGACACCGACCAGTCTGATGATTACTGTAACAGCAACTACCTTGTGTGTGGTTAGTAGCACTGCTATTTGGTCTCTGCCATTTCAAGAGACCACTTTGCCATCTGGAAGTCCATCTCAAGACCAAAATCTCCCAAACTTATCTGTGTCCTATGGCAATGGCTATTGCACTGCTTTTCAAGGATGCTGGTGTTTTCATCATCATGGTGAAGAGAAGAACTTCAGGGTTTCTTTCAGGGACAGAGCTATGGGCGGGGCAAAAAGTAACACAGATATATTCATGACACTGAATATGTCTTTGGAATCCTTTCTGTAGGCATCAGTGAATTTCTGCCTCTGAACTTCTTTCAGCAAAGACCATGAATGAATTCAGACATAGCCAATGCAATGAGCAAATAGTGCTCAAGCAAATACATAGAATCTAGAATGTCTGGTAAAGTGCATCTATATGAAAGTCATCTTGATCTAAAATTGTATTTCTTCCTCCCTAATCTGGAACTCTGTGGATTTATTGCTGTGGAAATACTTTTAACATTTAATCAATATAAACTAGAATATATCTTGCAATTACTTAGGGAAGAAATCTCTTAAGACTTCCCCCCTGTGCCATACTGGGATGTGATAAAGGTTGCTCTATCTTGCAAGTTAGCTGCCCTAGTTAGGTCATTGTATGATCTTCAAACATAGTAGGCCTTTACCACCCAGAAAGGAAGGAATAGCTTCTTCTGTCGGGAGATTCCATGGAGTTTTTTAGTTGGGGGCATTTTGAATGACTCAAAGATTCCTTACCAGGCCCACTCAAATTTTCTGCATCTCACTCTTTTCCAAGCAAAGCCTATGGTCTCACATAATAAAACTTGTGAGTTGTAAAGTCAAGTGATGTGTTCGGTAAGCAATTCAGATAGTTGTTAAAAATAAGAGGCCCCAAGTAGAGTCACTCATGCTAAGCCCCACATCACTAAACTGAGACTTAGCTTAATTACAGTTTCAGGTCTCCCAGAAATGGAATCTTATACCACTTAACCAGGAATCCCCTGATTCAGAACTAATTAGGTAATCTGTCTGATACATCCCTGCCATGCCCTAAAAGAAAGTAATCTTACTATAACCAATTTAACTTTTTGCCTAATATAACTTCTTTGTTCCTGTTCCCTTCTGCCTATAAAAGTTTTCATTTGTACAGCTCCTTAGAACTCCCTTCTATCAGCTCGACTGGGTGCCACGTGATTCATGAATCAATGAATAAAGCTAATAAGATTTCAAAAACTGACTCACTTAAAATTTGCATCTTAACATAGCCAAGGAGTTGATATAATTTCTTGCTATATTTACCGTGTAGGTCTTTAGGTCCAAAACATTTCCTTAGGACAGAATATGTTGTATCCAGAAAAATTTAAATGTTGAACCTAACCTTATCTTCCTTTACATTCTTCAGCACAGTTGGAAGTAGCAGCCTACCAATTATTGCGTTCCTCAGGCCTTCCCCTCTGCCCTCTTTGCTCAGTGAGTTAAGCATCTGACTTGGGCTCAGGTCATGATCTCATGGTTTGTGTGTTTGAACCCTGTGTCGGGCTCTGTGCTGACACCTTGGAGCCTGGAGCCCGCTTTGGATTCCGTGTCTCTCTCTCTGCCCCTCACCCTCCACATTCTCTGTCTGTCTGTCTCTCTCTCAAAAATAAATTAACATTAAACATTTTTTCTTAAAAAAATGCATGAAATGGACTACCAGAACCCCATCTCTTTATTCCAGTCAACCCTTTTTGTTTCAACCAGGACAGATAAGTGTTATCAGGTTCTTATTTAAGCAAAGGCTTTGTCCCTGCTCCCACTGCTGGTAACAATTACTGAAAAGGTTAAGGATCTCAGTCATAAGGAACAGAATCCACTATCTAGTTTCCAGAGAACATATTAACTGACATTCAGCAGCTTGTAGTATCATTGGGAAGGAAGGAGAGATGGGTCTGGGATTAAATGTAAATAGAATGCCTAAAATCACCGCAGAGCTGACCTGTTTAAAAGTTGCTGTTCTGGGCCCCCTGGGTGGCTCAGTCGGTTAAGCATCGGACTTCGGCTCAGGTCATGATCTCATGGTTCATGAGTTTGAGCACCGGGTTAGGCTCTGTGCTGGCAACTCGGAGCTTGGAGCCTGCTTTGGATTCTGTGACTCCCTCTCGCTCTGCCCCTCCCTGCTCACATGCCCTCTCTCTCTCTTTCTCAAAAATAAACATTAAAAAAGTTTAAGAAAAATGTTGCTGCTCTTACTTGTTGCCATCATGGACAGTGGCCCCAGACACAAGAAACGCCCCTGTAATCCCCTGTTATTGGCTCTGCTGTTGCTTCTGTATCAAGGACTGGACTTGACAACCCCCAAGACAGATGCATTACCTCCATCTTGATTAGCAAACGGGAGGGTCTGCAGAACCAACTTCCTTTGCTCCTTCCAACTCAAATCCAGCTGCAGTGCACCTGTGCGGAGGAGCCCACCTCCCCCTGTGTTACCGCTAGAAGTGCAGATTGGATTGTATCTATGACACAGGAAGGAAGGTGTCATAATAGGGGACTGTACTCCAATATGCAAAGGGTTTTCAAAGGATGATGTGTATCGTCAAGTATTAGAAAAAGAAAATAAAAAGATCCATTACATTTTTACGACATGAAAAGAAACCTTGCGGTGATAGTTGTAGAAAGCAGAGTATACTATGAGAAGTTGGCCTCATTCATTTGCTTGTTTATGTATTTATTGTTTGTTTCTTCTCTCTTGCAGTCTAAACTTTCCTGTTCACGGATATATCTACTGGCTTGAGCTAGGACAAGAGTCTAAACCAGAATAAATAGTCAGTAAATAATTATTGAATGGATTAAGAAATAAATGGATATATTTAAATCTAATTAGGCTTCTCAATATATGGTCTGAATGTTGCACACCAGTGAATACAAGGCTTACTCTTGTTAGACTCTAAAATGGTGTTTGAATTATAATAGTCACTCAGTTAACTGCATTTATTATTTTGAAGTTGAGCAAATACTATTGTTTGGCTTTTAAGAAAATAACTTGCCTGAGACTCCCCAGTTAGTAGAGACAGGAGATTTTGGTGTTAAAAATGCAAATTCTGCCCCTGACACCTGGGTGACCTTCAGCAAGTTACTCTTATTTCTCTGTGCCTCAATTTCCTATGAAATGAGAGTAATAACAGAAACCAAATTCGTAAGATTGCCGTGATTTTTTTAAATGCTTGTTAATTGATCCATTTTGAAAGGGAGAGGGGGAGAGAGTATGAGTGTGCTAGGGGCAGAAAGAGAGGGAGACAGAATCTCCAGCAGGCTCCATACTGTCAACCCAGAGCCTGACGTGAGGCTTGAACTCATGAACCGTGAGGTTATGACCTGAGCCGAAACCAAGAGTCAGATGCTTAACCAACTGAGGCACCTCAAGATTGTGGTGATTTTTGTAAATTATACTAAATCAACGTCTGTCATATGGTGGGCATTCAAAGGCTATTTATGATTTTTTCAAATAGTCAATTCATTCAATCATCATATATAAGATGTTATTTCGGAAGCTATAGGATCTCGGGATGTCAGTGCTCTTGCTTCTCTGGCCAGGTTTTCTTCTCCAGCATTTTTCTAAATCCACAGAATAAACAGAAGTCTATTAACAAGTGTGCCACTGAATCATCTGCTTCTTGGGGAGCAATTATCAAGTCTTATTCATCTTTATTTCTCTAAAGCCTGGTACGGTGTCTAACACACTTAGCAAAATGATTTTCATCTTTACCTTAAACATGCTCAAATAAAGGAGTCACATATATCACGTTCTTGCTTCAACAGTGTTGGTTAGCTCTAAGAATTTTGGAGGTTTTCTGGGAGAGTGTTTGGTTTGGTGTAAGATAAGGAAATGAGCATGAGTTTCTGTGAAACTTAGATATCTCATACAAAGGAGAATAAGGAAACCAAGAAATAGTCGTGATAAACATGACTCAGAAAGAGAGGTAACAACCCACATTCAGAAAATGTAGTGATTGATTCTTGCACAGATCTATAACAAGGAAAGCATGTAGGCTGGGTTACAGGGTGGGGAGGTGTTTGTTAAAGGAGGTTGAAAAAAATGAGAACGGTGTTTCTAATATTAGTGTGATGTCAAGAGAATTTGTGCCTCAGTATTTTGCAAATAGTCCAATTACACACGCCCTTTGTAGAGTGTGAATGCAGTGTACCTTTGGACAGAGTCTTATGAATGCTGCCTCACGTTCATAAACATTATGGCTGCTGGGGCTTCTCTGAAATTGGCATGCCAGGTAGGAAATGTAACAGGAATTGCAATGATCAAATGGAGGTGAAAAAAAAAAGTCCCAAGAAAAGAAGGCGCCAGTGTTTGTTTGGCGGGGAGGCAGATACAGACTCGTGGTTATGGGTATGGGCTTTGCAGCCCAGCTGCCTGGGTTTTTATATTAGCTTTTACACTGATTAGATTTATGATGTTGGGCAAGTGATCTTAATTTTCTCATCTCAGATATGATGACAATGGTCATGTGAGGTGTTAGGACGTGGAAATAGAATTCTTGGAAAGTATTTAAGATACTGCTTGTTAATGGCGGGGGCTCAGCGCCTGTTGACTGCTATGATCATTTCCAAGCAAAATATGAACCTCATTCAAACATTGCTTGACCTTTCAATAATGCCAATAACTAGCACATTGTCATTTTTAAAAGTATTCTCCAATCTAAAGTGAAATGCAATGCATTCCTTTTGTCCAGGAAAATGATAGAACCATTTTCAGTAAAAGATGCAGTGCACTTCAGTCAGAAACTAGTTTTCTGTTGGACAAACTCTAAAAACCCAAACTTTTCTTGGCTCCTTACCTTCTCTACCCACCCCATGTAATGACATTGTTACCTGTCCTTTAAACATATTTTCACACTTCCAAATGTCCAGTGCTCAGAGTTTGGGTGCGGCTTCCATAACTCTGTAACTTTGAATTTGTAAGTCTGGCCTTTCAGATTCCACTTTGACCTACTTGATCTTGAATAGGGAAATCACAAATCACTGGCTAGATATATGTGGGTCTAACCCTGGGACTTCCCTTCTGGCACACTGAATTATATCCATGCCTATTGCCAATATCCCTGCCTTCATCTCCTGTCTTCTTGAGTCCTTTATAAGGACCCAAGATTCCATGTGACATCAGTTCCTCTCAGCTTAGAGAACTTTTAATATTTCTATATAGTTAGAGTCTCTGAAGTAAAATTATCTAAATTCAGTTTAACTGGAAAAAATTGTCTTCATTTGTCTCCATTTTATAAGGACATTTTCATTGAACAAAGAATTCTAGGTTGGCATTGTTTTCTTTTCAACACATTAAAGACACAATTCAGTGATTTTCTGGAGGTTTCTAATAAAAAGTCAGCCATACTTTTGTTGTTGTAGCTTTCTATTTAATATGTCTTTTTTCCTGTATTCCTATATGTCTATATTCCTATATTCCCCTTTCCTTTTACTACTGATTTTCAGCTGTTTTACTATAGTTTATCTGCTATGTATGTTCCTCTTTATTTTTATGCTACTTAGTTTCACAGAGATTTTTGGGCTTATATGTTCATTTTTTACCCCAATTCAAAAAACTTTTAGTCATATTTCTTCAGATATTTTCTCTGCACTTCCCTCAGCCCCTCCTTCTTCAGGGTCTTCAATGGCACAAATATTAGACTACCTCATATTTTCCCCTTGGTCATCAAGGGTCTGTTTTTATGTGTCTGCTTCTTTTTTCTCTGGGGGTTCAGTTTGGATGATTGTTGACCTGTTTTAGAACTTAATGATCCTTTCTCATACAGTGTCCTAACTCCCCTTAAGTCAATATTGTAATATTTTTCCTGTTAATGTATTTTTCACTTCTATAATTTCCACTTGTCTTTTTATAAAAAAATTTAATGTTTATTTATTTTTGAAGGAGAGAGAAAAACAGCTTGAGCAAGGGAGGGGCAGAGAGAGAAGGAGACACAGAATCCGAAGCGGGCTCCAGAATCTGAGCTGTCAGCACAGAGCCTGAGGTGAGGCTCCAATTCACAAACCACAAGATCATGACCTGAGCCAAAGTCAGGCGGTCAACCGACTGAGCCGCCCAGGTGTCCCTACCATAATTCTTTCCTTATTGGATATCTGTCTTTCAATGGTGAGAAGACTTAAAACTTAATGTTGGAAATATTTGTGAGATCTAATCTTCAGTAATAATAGCTTTGAATTAAGAAATCTGTACATAATTGATACTTTATGTATTTGTATTGTTTCAGATTTTCAACTGATAGAGATGAGATTAGCCTTATAAAGGCAGTATTAGATGAATCTTTAAGCATTTGAAATAGTCCCATGATTTTTAAGTATCCATCTTACAGTAAGATTACAGATAACAATGAAATTATAAGTCTGATTCATCAAATGTGAACTGACCTTAAAAGTTTAGAGAAATAGCTGAAGGTTTGAATTTTAAATCTATAACTTTAGTAAATTTGTTATAGGTTACTTCTGCCACCCAAGAGTCTCTATGAAATCTTTTCCAAGCCAGCATCAAGTGGCATCAAGTAAAGAGCAATTACTGTTCATTTATATGGAAAAAGTTTTGAGCATTCCTAGGGCCCCAACATAACCTCTCTTAGGCTTTTTCTGATACACGATCCTGCCAACAGATGCACAGAACGATGGAGATGAAGCCCAGACGCTCACAGACACAGGTCAGAGCTCAGGCAGCGTGATGGTGGGTGTAGCTCTGGGGACGGAGCTCAGGTGCGCCCTGCCTCTCTAGTGGCTCATGGCAAAACCAACAATGAATGCCATTTTTGCTTTTCAACTTTTTTTCGTAGAAGTAAAAATCCTTTTTGGGTTTCCTTCTGTTAGTGAAAGCAGGTACTAATGTAGGCCTTTTTGCAATAGCAAAGTGATGCAGTGCAACCTTTTGAAAGTCAGGGGATATCTTGCATTAACTTTTTAAAACCAAAGTAAACCTCTGAATAGCTTTTCCATGCACAATACTGCCGTACAGGGCACCAAAACACCCGTATCTATTGTGGGTTAATCTCTTGCTAAGGTTTCTGTCTGTTTGACTTTCCATTTGGCTCTACTTCAAATCCTCCTAGAAAATGCCTTCAGGCTTAGGAACGGCATCCTGGGAGCTGGGGACAGAATCTGTAGGTGACCACCAAGGATCATGAAGACTTACTGGATGGGTAAGCATTGCCAGGCTGTAAACTAAGAGAACCAGAGGAGATTTGGGGAGTCATCAGAAAATTTTCAAAGGACTCCAGCTCACCCCTGACCACAATTTGGAGAACACCGAGTTTTAGACCAGAAGTACGTGCTGTACCCTCCACCATGCCGACCCAGGGCCCCGTGTTTGGTCTTGTTATCTTTAATGATAAAGGAACTAAGACCTAGAGTGTGTTTCTCTCTGAAAGCCAGTGTGGAGGGTTGTTTCCGAGAGTATCTTTTGTTCCTCCTTGCTCATTGGGGTTTTGTCTTTCTCTGAGGGTGAATTCCCTGGCACAATGGCCCCACTCCCTTCTCTATGTGCATGCTGTAGCTGGCAAAAGAACTGAGGTTGAAATCTGAGAGCGGCTTTATGGGTGAGGTTCCTGTTTGTTCAAAGCCACCTCCTATCTTTCCCTTCTGAAGCCACCAAAGAAAACTCTGAAAATCCTGGAGTGACCCTTAATTAAGGCAGCTCAGGGAGGAGGTACGGAGTAACTAAAATAGAATGCCTTTCTTTTTTCTGGATAGCAAATATAGTCTGGCTGAACGGCTTTTATGGACTAATCAGTTTTCCCTGGTTTGATCTATTATCTGGGTAGAATGAAACAATCTTTCCTCTGTTCCTTTTAGACAAGCGGCCAGATTTTGAGCCAGTGGGTCCTTCAGCTCCAAAGAGCTATGCTTCTGGGAGCACCAGCCATTATCTTCAAATGGCTGTTCCATACTTTTAGGGAGAATAAGTGTGACAGGGCAGGGCTGGTCCTAGAAAGTGATTATGGGGCCAAGGTCTTCTGAACCAATCCAGCCCCCCCCCACCCCACTTTATCAAAATGCCTTTGTAGGCAAAGTTCAGGATAAGTACCTTTTATGTTGATGTGTTAGATCTCTCAGAGCCCTAGCTTTGGGGCTTCACTGAGGAAAATGAATTTCAGGCATTAAAGTGGTTGCAAAGGGTATTTATGGGAAATGGGGCCTTCCCTCTTACTTTAAGAAAGGAGGACTTCTGAAACAGAAATGTGGTGTGCTACGATCTGTGTAAGACTCCAGACCAAAGGAAAGTATTGGTCTGCACTGGTGCTTTCGCTGAGCTTGAATTGACTTGAAGCAACCACTTTTAAGCGCAATCTTTCAAAATGAAAACTAGAAAGCACTTACCAGTGTATCTTTAAGTTTAGTTGAAAGGAATGTGAAAATGTGCCATCTTGTTTGGGCCATGCAATTTTAAATTGCCTTTTCTCTTGGAGAAGTCTTTCAAAAAGAAGCAATTGGACAAGTAGAAAGGTTTAGAGGTTATTTTCTGGACATTTGCACATTCTAAATGTTCTCTTAAGAGCAAGGGTAATCACTTGTAAAAATGTACAACCATTTTGTCTTCATGATTCCCAGTCTCGAATGTGCATGAGAATTGCCTGGGGAATTTGTCTAAAGCACAGACTTGTGTACATTCTCTGTCACTTCTCCCCCAGATGATCCAACAGGTCTGTGCTGAGGCCCAATAATCTACATTTTGAGAAAAACACGATAAACCCGATTTGGGGTAAACCAGAGGGTTTCACTTAATCTGCAGGACTACATAGCTAATTCTGATTTTAAATTTTTTTACATTTTTATTTATTTATTTTGAGAGAGAGAGAGAGAGGTTGTGTATGAGCAGGAGATGGGCAGAAAGACAGGGAAAGAGAGAAAATCCCAAGCAGGCTCCATGCTGTCAGCATAGAGCTTGACTCAGGGCTTTTGCACCCACTAACTATGAGGTTATGACATGAGCCAAAACCAAGAGCCAGATACTCAACCCACTGAACCACTCAGGTGCCCCACTTTACTTTTTAAAAAAAATCATGTGGATGCCTGGGTGACTCAGTTAATGGTCCAACTCTTGATTTCAGCTCAGGTCGTGATCTCACCATTCGTGAGTTTGAGCCCTGCCTCACAGGCTCTGCACTGACAGCAAAGACCCCACTTGGGATTCTCTCTCTCTCTCTTTCTCTCTCTCTCTGTCCTTCCTCCACTCACTCTCTTTCTCAAAATAAATAAATAAATAAATAAATGTTCTTAAAAATTAAAAGGTAATAAAAATTAAAATTAAAAAAATCACTGGTTTGCTGAAACCAAATATTTCTTCTTTAATCAACAGATAAAATGAAGCCTCAGCTCGCCGGTAAAGTAATGTGTGTGGATAACAGGGAACGTGGTGGCGTGCAGCTCTCTGGAAAGTCCAGTGTAGTTGAGAGATAAAACATACACATGAATGGAAAATAACTAAGTATAGCACAGCCAAAAGGATGCAGAGTAGTTGGGGAGAGGGCCCCAACACTGTGAGAGGTAGAAGAACCTAGTTAGCCTCCAGGATAAAAATCGGGATCTAGAGTCTCACTTATGAGTTTTGTGCCTCAGTCTCTTCATCTATAATGTAGAAATGATGACCATAGTAGTAATGCCTATTTCATAAAGTTAAGATTTAATTAATGTAGGTACGATGTATGATATCCAGTATAAGAGATTAATAAATAATAAGATCTTTATTATCACTGTACCCTTCCTTTTGAATGTTTTTCTACCATGTCACACTTTGTTTTAACCCTGCTACCTCTTACTCACTCCTCAAAAACCCTATTCAAATCACACCTCCCCAGGAAACCGGCTCCGGTTCCTTGATTTAGTTTTGGTGAGCATTGCTATCAGCACTGATCACTCAGTCCTTGGTCTCCTCCACCAGACTCCGTGCTGTTTGAGGACAGAGAAGGATTTATCCTACTGGTGTCTCCAGGGCTTAACAGCATGCTCAACCTATTGTAGATACCAAGAAAATAGTTCTTCATTCAATGAAAGGGAAGGCAGGACTTTTTACTAAATCTCAAATTCCAGGTAAAATCCTAAAGGTCAGACAGAGGAGGGGCCTGGAGTCTCATGAATGAAAAACCATTTGTTTATATGCATCTTCAAAGAAGTTATAATCCCCTCATCCTACTGATCCTTATTCTTCTGTTGGAAATTTACTTACAGGATGCAGTTTTAGTTTGGGTGTTGATACCTGGATTGTAACTCCTTCATCAAACTAATTTAAAGGAGCAGGACAGGGGTGCCTGGGTGGCTCAGTTGGTTGAGTGTCCGAATTCAGCTCAGGTCATGATCTCACGGTTTGTGGGTTCGAGCCCCGCATCAGGCTCTGTGCTGACAGCTCAGAGCCTGGAGCCTGTCTTTGGATTCTGGGTCTCCCTCTTTCTCTGACCCTCCCCTGCTCATGCTGTCTCTCTCTCTCTCTCAAAAATAAATAAAACATTAAGAAAAAATAAAGGAGCCGGACATAGAATTTCCACTTCATACGGTTATTATTGTCATTAAATGTAATAATAAATGTTCAAAAGCAGAGTTACCCAATATTAGTGTACCCAATACAAATTCGTAGCACGTTTATTAATCCAAACTTCTTTTCTGTCTCACACTCTGGAATATGAACCCCATAAGTGCAAGGGACTGTGTCTCTTTCACCATTATAACCAGAACACCTAGAAGTGTAAATTCCAAGTAACTCAATAAATATAGCTAGGTTGAATAAATGGACAAATGAATGAATAAGATGGAATGAGCCTTTTTCCTCAATAAAACACTTTATTTACACTTTTGCAACATGCCTTCGGCACACCTGTATTTCTCCCTTCGATTGACCTATGTTCTACAGCTTGTGAACCAGCTCTGCACAAATATCCACCTGCTTGACAGCATCCTCTCAGATTTCATGTTAGATGCTTTCATTCTAGAACCTCCTCGATCCCCCAGTGGAAATTACTGTCTCTGCAACTCAAGTAAGGTAATAACTGTCACCTCTTTTACAGCAGAGCTTGCATACTGCCTGACTTTTCCTCACCCTTGTCCAGATCTCAAATAACTCAGCTTTGTTCCTTGAGCTTTGTGTCAACTCATTCTCGATCACATGTGTGGTATGAGCATGTGCTACGTTACTTCACAGATAATTTTCAGTTATAAAAGTAACGACTTTCACTATCAACATATCTCAATAATACCTTAGAGGTAGATATGACTTACATAACATATTGGTAGGCATTTAGTTTCACTTATTTCCCAAATATTTTCACTTGTGGATACTTAAATAAACATATGTCCTTGCTCTATTTCCCAATTTTAATTTTTTCCCTTTAGGTTCACACGTAGTGATTCAACAATTATGTACGTTACACAGTGTTCACACAGTGAGTGTAGTCACCATCTGTCACTAGAAAAGGTATTACTTTGTGCGTGTGAATTGTTAAATGATTTTTTATTTTTTATATTTATATTATCTATATTATATATTTGTATATTACATATTATAGATCATTATATTTGTTATGTTTTAAAGTGATTCTATAATTTGAACTAATTCTGATGTTTTAATTAGTTAACTTCCCTTATTCTCAGTTTTCTGGTTTCTGAGACTGAGTTTCCTGTCAGTGAACATCACTTACGTCGTAAAACTTACTGTTCTTTCGTAGTATTTAACCACAATGTTAAAAGCATTGTGAGGAGGGGCACCTGAGTGGCTCCGTTGGTTAAGCACCCGACCTCACGGTTTGTGAGATCGGGCCCTGTGCCGGGCTCTGTTGCTGACAACACGGAGCCTGCTTGGGACACTCTGTCTCCTTCTCGCTCCCTCTCCGTGCCTCCCTTCAACTCATGCTTTCTCTCTCTCTCTCTAAAAAATTAAAATTTTTTTAAGCTTTTAAAAAAGTGTGTATTGATATTATTTGATTCCTATTATTTAGGGTACAGGTATGTACCCTATAAGCTGCTGTAAGTGTTGTCAAACTATTTTTCAAACATTTTCTGCCACATTATATGGTCTTCAGGACTGGACAGACACACCAGTTCCATTTACATTTTCACCTGTACTACACACTATAACCCTAAAAATAACTTAATAGAGGAAATGAACTTCATTATTGTTTTCATTTGAGATCTTTTACTATGAGTGGAATTGAACAATTCTCAATTACTCAGACATCTTGACTTCCTCTAACTCTTCATATAGTGTGTCCATAATGTAGTGGAAAAATATTTTAGCAACTTTTATTCATTAAAAATAATCGCTACAGTTACAGGGGCACCTGGGTGGCTCAGTTGGTTAAATGGATGACTTCAGCTCAGGCCATGATCTCACGGCTCCTGAGTTGGAGCCTTGTGTTGGGTTCTGTGCTGACAGCTCAGAGCCTGGATCCTGCTTTGGATTCTGTGCCTGGCTCTTTCTACCCTACTCATGCTCTGTCTCTGTCTGTCTCAAAAATAAACATTAAAAAGTTAAAAAAATAATCACTACAGATTTCGATAAACTAAATGTTTAAAACCATCTTTTTTACTGATGTCAATTCTTATCAGGCGGTAGTGTTTGCAGAGCATAAAGCTCCCTTCAATGAAGAGTGTAGCCACTACTTCAGAGAGAAGTCATAAAACTCAAGTCATGTACCTGTATTTGTGACACAAACCAATAAATATGCTGGGTCTTAAGTTCTAACAACCAGCATCTGTTCATTACAGACCAGGGGTGGAGACAGGAGAGACAGTTTCTATTCTAGAGAGAGGGAGGCCACTTATCTGGGGAGCACAAAGCAAATCAACTCTGCTCCTTTCCTGATTCCACCTTTGTTTGCGTATTTAACCAGGCAAAAGTACTTAACCGCACGAAACAGCTTCTACTATATTGACATAAAGCTCATTCCACATGACCCACAGATAATCACTGGCAACCTTCAAAAGGGTCCCCCGCTCACAGCTCCATTGTTTCCTTGAAACTAACTGTGGCCACAGCCCTGCTTTCAGTTTGTGCAATTTCGCAAAATTTTAGAACCGAATGACCTTTCATTTGTCAAGCAGTTTCCATGAAATAGACTTAAAAAATCATTTCTAAAATCTCATTCTCAGTGTTGGACAAGAACCTACTTAGATGACCAGAGCTGAGGCCATCCTAGGGCACTGGCTCTCAGTCATGGCCACACACTGGAGTCTCCTGGAGTTTTAAAAGACACCCATGTTGCCCCCTCAGCCAAAGGGCCCCATGAAATTGGCCTGGGATGAAGCTCAGGGATGGAGATTTTTAAAAGAGCCTCACCCTCACTGCTCCAGGGACAACCAGTGGATAGAGGGTTTCACCGTTACCTGCTGTAGAAACTTCCACTTCTAAAACGTAATACTAACATAGACTGGTTTATTTCTCAAAAAAAAAAAAAAAGAGAGAGAGAGAGAGAGATTTGTGGGGTTTTTGTTGCTGTTGTTGCTTACTTGCTTGTTTGAAGGCACGACTACAAGGTATTTTGAGATCTAGAATTTACATGATGCAAGTTAATCGAATCTTTTAAAAAGTAGTTCTTCATGTTTAAGACTTTACACGAATGCAATTCAGGGCAACACCTACCAAATGTAAACAGGACATGGAGGTCTTTGCCACTAATGTTCCGGCGCATATCCGTTGTTTGAGCATATTTCCAGGCATCCTCTTTTCGGAGTCCTCTACTCTGCGATGCCATGTGGACCGTCTCTGTTAGGCGCCTCTCTGTTCTTACAGCCTGGTGGTAGTGCCTGAAAACATCCATACCTGGGTGTTGACTGACTGCGTTTTTCCATTGTTCTCCTAGCTGGGGAGGCTGCTCTTAGGAGCAGTGCCACAGTGACCTCTCTTGATGAAACCAGAAAGTGCAGTGGGGAGTTCCAGAAGGGAGTTCTTGTAACAACAGTCAGGTTGCGGTTGAAATGTGAGCCGGTTCCAGTCTCTGACAAAACTGAGGAGGAAATAATGTCAAAGGAGCTTAAGGCAAATGGGAAGCCGAACAGCAGTGTGGGTCTGTTTCTTTGAGGAGTCCGGCCCAGCATTTTCATTTCTGATTCTTTTCCTCTTCATGTCCCTGTCCCAGAAACACAAGCTTAAATTCACTCTTTTGAATGATTTTACTAGTATTTCAACAAACATTTACATGTTTTATGCTACAGACTGATTTTTCACGAGCCACCAAGGCAATTAAAAAACCCCATACTGCATTTTAGAAGACAAAGTCACAGGGCTTTAGAGTAGCTTTTTAAAAGCCTTTTTTGGGGCACCAGGGTGGCTCAGTTGGCTAAGTGTCTGACTTTGGCTCAGGTCATGATCTCATGGTCTGTTAGTTCAAGCCCCGCTTTGGGCTCTGTGCTGACAGCTCAGAGCCTGGAGTCTACTTCAGATTGTGTGTCTCCCTCTCTCTCTGCCCCTCCCCTGCTCCCACTCTGTCTCTCTCCTTCTCTCTCTCTCTCTCTCAGAAAATAACTTTTTAAAAAAACAAACCCTGCTTACTTTTAGTTTGTATTTGTTCTTATTGTTTATGTCCTGATGCCTGCTTGGTGTAAACTCAGAGGGAAGAAGAAATGAAAGCGACTGCTTTGAATGCCATGGTCAAGGTGACAACTATTTAAGAAATTAGAGATAAGAAAACTTGATCCTATGGGGCAAGTACAACTGGATTTGCTGTCACCAAATCGTAAACATTTATGCCATTGGGGGTCAGCAAGCTAAGAGTTAACTTGGAGACTCTAGCTTTAAACTAAGTGTTCAGTTTCAACCTTTGCACCAACTGAATCAATTAACATTCTGCCTAATTAACTTGGCCCTCCGATGGGGCTCCACATAAAGCATCCCATATGGACAGTGGCCCTATTTCCCCCTCTAACAACAAGGTATAAAATTGCTTATCTGCATACTGATAACTCAGAGGTTAAAGAAAAAACAGAAAGTAGAGTGTTTATTTGAATAGAAAGATGATATTAACACAATGTTCTTTAAACAAAATGATAATTTGAGAGGTGGCAATAAAGAAAAGGGTATACAACAGCCAGGTGTAGAAATAGAACATTTTTTTCCCTAAATGAAGAATGAAAACATACATGATTATTACTCCACTGAGGTTCTGAAGGATTCGACCATGGGACCACCTTCGAAATGGGCCTATGTTGTTGACCTCCTAATAGCGAGAAATAAACCTTTAGCCACAAAACCATTGTAGATAGAATCCAACACAAAGAATTCCCTATCAAATTACCAAACTGCTTTTGTAAGACTTCAGGGTTAGTGTATTTATTTTTCTTCACACACCCGATCTCCAAGACTTGAGTGCTAAAAATGATCCCAAATCCAAGAAGATAACAATCAAAAAGCAGAAGCAACAGCGTAAAGGAAACTAAAGAGAAGGCCAGAAAACAGAGCCAGAAGAAAGCCGAAACATTTGCATAAACCATAGCATTGACGTGCTCTCTTTCACGTGTCTGGGCGACAAATGTGGTCCAAACCTGCCGGCAGCCCCGGTGAGGAGAGTCTGGTCAAGTGCTCCTGCACAGATGGAAACAAACAAATTTCACAGAAGACAAACCAATTCTTCCTGGCCTTTAGACCCAAACAACAACAACAAACCCGACACACTTCTGCTTGGTCTCTTTGTGAAAAAGAAACTACCCGATAGAATAAACAATGTCCTCAACAATATCTTTTTTTAAGTTTATTTATTTTGAGAAAGAGAGAGAGAGTGAGCGAGCATATGCGCAGGGGAGGTGCAGAGAAAGAAGGAGAGAGTGGATCCCAAGCTAATAGCACAGAACCGGATGTGGGGCTCAAACTCAAGAACTGTGAGATCATGACCTGAGCTGAAACTCAGAGTCAGACACTTAACCGACTGAGCCACGCAGGCATCCCTGTCCTCAGCAATGCTAACACAAAGCCTTCTGGGACTTTTCCTTAAAGTACTCCTCTAGATAGGGGGCTCAGTTTAATTTGAATTTCCGATAAACAAGCCAGACATAGTCTCACTAAACAATTACTCATTGTCTATAATTCAAATTTAACTCAGCCAACTCAGGTTCTTGTGAATCCTGTAAGAAAATTCTACTCATATATAGAAGCATAGATATTACATATGCCTCCCTTTTATGAAATCTTTTGTTTTTAACATTTTTACTTTAATTCATGCAATCTTTTCATACCTACAAAGTTGTTTTTTTTTTTTTTTAAAGATATGCATTGTTTCACTGTTTGGACATGCCGTAATTATTTGACAATGTTCCTATTTCCAAAAAAATTTTTTTTCAATGTTTATTAATTTTTGAGAGAGAGATAAAGTGTGAGCAGGGGAGGGGCAGAGAGAGAGGGAGGCACAGAATCCGAAGCAGGCTCGACGCTCTGAGCTAGCTGTCAGCACAGAGCCACGTGGGGCTCTTACCCACGAACCATGAGATCATGACCTGAGCTGAAGTCAGAAACTCAACCAACTGAGCAGCAACTCAGGGGCCCTGACAATGTTTATATTGATGAACACCTAATTTAAACTGTTTCTTGTCTATCTTCTGCTTTATAAATAACTCTGCTTTTGCAGGTATGTGTTAGGATTGCTTTTCAGTCTTAGAAGGTCAGTTGTGGGTTCAAAGAGATTATTTAGTCTTAACTTTGATAGAAATTATAGGGGCATCTGGGTGGCTCAGTGGTTGAGCATCCAACTTTAGCCCAGATCATGATCTCATGGTTCACAAGTTCAAGCCCCACATTGGGCTCCATGCTGACAGCTCAGAGCTTGGAGCCTGCTTCAGATTCTATGTCTCCCTCTCTCTGTGCCTCTCCACTGCTCATGCTCGCTCTCTCTCTCTCTCTCTCTCTCTTTCTCTCTCTCAAAATAAATAAAAACATTAGGATTTTAAAAAATTTTGATAGAAATTGTCAAATTGTCCCTTAAATAAATTATATCAGTTTACTTGCCAACCCACAGAATAAGAGAATGCCTTCCACACCCTTACCAACAATACTCACTCTGGATGCTGTAATTTTTTGCCAGTCTTATAGTAAAGGAAACTACATCTCCACACTGAATCAATTTGATAGTTCTCAGTTAAGAACAAAGTTCTAGTTGACATTTGCCAATTTTGGGCTGTCAGCTCCCACTGTCAGGCCCTTTCACCCTTCCTAGGCACCCAAGGAGAACTGCACCTTCCTGCATCTTTGGGGAGAGAGATAGAGTCCAAATCTTTCTATGAAAATGGTGGGGTCCAAGTCGCCCAACTCCCCACCCAGCAAAACTGGGGGTCCTATGCAGGGGACAGTCCTTGGGACATTTGGACCCTGTGGGAGAATGACCCACGAGCAAGGGCGCTGGTTGAGGCCATAGACAATGTGGTGGCAGCTGCTGTGTGTGTCCGGGACCTGTGCTGTGACTCTGGCTGTGATTCTTACCACGCAGCCCCTCAGAGCTCCGCAGCCACGGTTTGGTTTGGGACATAAGCTGTTAACTGCTCCGAGCCCCAGCTTCTCTCCAATGCATCCATTTCCTCTCTGAGAAAATCAGTGTATTCCTTCTGTTTGAAACCAAGCACTCTGGCACAATTGTATATAGAGAGGTTCTGTCTAATTTTCCTCTAAGTAGTGAATCTCTTAAATAGTGAGTCTTTCCAGGGCAGGAAAATGATTTGATCATGGCTTATATACAATTTCCTCAGGAATTCATCTATGGTATTATGTAAAGTACTAAATCTAAATTACAAAAGGAGAATGATGAAAGTGAACCTAACTAGAAGGCAGAAATATCAACTCTCATTAAAGACTGGGGCATTTTGGTAGGTGCCTGGGTGGCTCTGTCGGTTAAATGTCTGACTCGGCTCAGGTCATGATCTCATGGTTTGTGAGTTCAAGTGCTGCATCGGGTTTTGCACTGACAGCGAGGAACCTGCTTGAGATTCTCTCTACCCCTTTTCTGCTCCTCCCCTCCCCACCCCTTCTTTAAAAAAAAAAAAGACTGGGGCATTTTTAAACAAAAACGTTACACCTTGGGATCAAGCAATGTTTAGTTTTAGAGCATGGAACATAGTAAGGAAACTGAAGCTTGTCCGTCTCTGGGTTCCAAGATTAGTGGAATATAAATACTTTTCATTTCAGTTGATTAGCTAGTTTGGCCATCCCAAATAGGCTGCTTTGGTTCAAGGGGGGCAAGTGAGAATCAAGAGATGCAGAAAGAAGCCTTCTGAGAACTTCTTTTATCCTACTCAAAGCAGAAACTCTGAAAATGAAAACCGCCCCAAATCCCCTCTCCCTTGGAAGCTCTATCGTCATGCAGCAGATGGAAAGTCAGCACCAAAGTGGCCCTGCACAAGCAAACCTTGCTCAAATGACCCTTCTCTTCCATTAGTTTCTCCCATGTTGCCTACCCACAGTTGGAAGTCCATAGAAGTCTAGAAACCCTTTCCCCTTTGTCTTGTCACTTCCCTACAAATTTTTCCTTCTTTGTTAAGATGCCATTTAGGTTCAAGTTCAAACCATGTCTTTGAGTTACCCATCACTGAGTTTCTCCCACACTCACACATGCTGCCCACGTTAACAAGCTCTATTCTTCTCTTGTTCATCTGTCTTTTGTCAGTCTATTTTCTGGCTCCAGCTGGAGACCCTAGAAGGATATGGGGAAGAGGATATTTCCCTTCCTTACACTAGCTCCAAAGACAGTACCAAATAAAAATATCTGTGCCAAGTGAGTAGATGCAGCTGCCCATGGTCTGATGTTCTGAGCCAGCTGCAGAGCCCAGGTGAAAGCCATTCAACTCAAGGAAACCGGAAGTCCCAAGAGTTCCACGTGTGTACACTGTTGGGCAGGAAAGTGTTGGGTCGGTCTCAAGAGTCTACCTACCACCCGCCACCTTGTACGACAATGTCTTGCTGCCAAAACTGTAGTCTCCTATATTCTCTGTGGGCTTCAGTTTTCTTCTTACTCCAGGAGATCCCACTGTGACTACCTCAGGACCATCTGTAGCAGCCACTCATTTCACAAATACATGTCCCCCATAAAATGTACTGTTTCTTCTTGTTATAAATGGTGTGTATGGAGAGCACCTTGGTTACAAAACACTACAACTGCTCTCTTGAAATGTTGTTTTGAGTTTTGATTATTTTTCTTTCTCTGTGTGTGTGTTTCTTTCTTTCTCATCTATGTATATATTTTCCCAATTCCCTTTGACCAGAGCAATCTTTTATGGATGCAGCTGTATAATTTACATACAATACATAGATTTTAAGTATTCATTCTGAAGAGTTTTGTCAATGGTATACACCCATGTAACCACAACCCATGGAAATAGAAAACATTTAGAAAACCCCAGAAAATCCTCTCTAGCCTCACTTTCTTGTCAGTTCTGCACTATTTCCTGTAAGGAGGGAGGGGGAGCAATGCTAGTTCTAGCATATAGATTTGTTTTGCCTATATTGAAAGTCATAAATTGAATCATACAATTTGTGCTTTTTTTGGTGGAGGGGGCTTGATACAATATTTCTGAAGTTGATCCAAATTTGTGTGTGTTTCACTAGTACATTTCTTTTTACTAAGAAGCATTCCACTGTATGAGTTGACCAAATGTGTTTATCCATTCGCTTGTTGATGGTTTTTTGGGTCATTTCCAGTTTGAGGTAATTATGAATAAGGTTATTATGAACATTCTTCTCTAAGTTTTTTTGTGGACACATTACCCTTACTTCTTTACTTTTTACTTTACTTAAAGTCACTATTTAACTTTATGAGAAGTTGAAAAGGAGTTCTCCAGTATGGTTGGACATTCATAGACTTCTACCCACAACAGATGAGACGTCTAGTTGCTTCAAATACTCACAAATGTTTGTTTTGTTAGGTTTTTTGATAACAGCCTGCTGGCATGTGAAAGGTATCTCACCACGGTTTTCATTTGTATCCTCTAATGGTTAATGATATGGAGCACCTTTTCATGGGCTTATTGGCTATTTGCACATTTGTTTTGTGAAATATTTGTTCAAGTGGGGGGATTGTCATTTTAAACTGGGTTGTTTGTTCTTTTTATTATTTTTTTATGTGGTTTGTGCATTTGCATGTCACCTTTGTGCAGGGTCCAAGCCAATCTACTCTATATCATTCAACCAAAGACAGCACGGTTCTTCATGTATTTTGGATTTAACCCTTTCGTTAGATATATTGTACTGCAAACATTTTTTCCAAAACTATAACTTTTTAATGGACAATGGCAAGTGTGTATCATAAACATTCTCTGGAATAGTTGTACCCAAACCTTCAAGTGACAGATATACCAGGCTGTTATTGCCACCACAAAAGTTTGGTATAAAAAACTATTCTAGGGGTGCTTGCATGGCTCAGTGGGTCAAGCATCATGATCTCACAGTTCGTGGATTCAAGCCCCATGTTGGGCTCTGTGCTGACAGCTCAGAGCCTGGAGTCTGCTTTGGATTCTGTGTCTTCCTCTCTCTCTCTACCCCTCCCCTGTTCATGCTCTGTCTCCCTCTGTCCCTCAAAAAAAAAAAAATAAACATTAAAAAAAAACCTATTCTAAAACATAGTAACTTAAAACAATAAACATTTATATAGAAACCAAGAATACAATCCATTGGGGTCAGCTGACCTAGGCTGGGTTCAGCTGAAGCACCTTAGCTATGTCATTTGGCTCCATGGGTCTCATAGTCTCTTCCTGGAACCAGTGGGCTGGCAAAGTCATCTTCTTCTCATGGCAGTGGCTGAGGCACAAAGAGACAGCAGAGACATGCAAGGTCACTTGGGTCTTAGACTCAGACCAACAATGAATTACTTTCACATCTACCTGTGGACCAAAACATCTATCATGGTTGAAATTAAAGCTGAGGTGGGAAACGTGCCCTGCCCATGGTGATAAGCTTTGCAAACTTACTTGACAAGTGGCATAGATACAAGGAAGAGTGAAGAATAAGAATCAGTGAAATCTGTTGCAAACCAGTAAAAGCCATAAGTTTATAAATGCATTTTTAAAGAATTTATTATAGAAAATAGACATTAGGAAGAATCCATAGACTATTTTGCCCTCACAACTTGCTGGGGGTTTGATTTCCCTCCTTCTGCCCAACTTATTCCATTTAGTGTTCAACTAGTCCTAAAATCTTTTATTTATGAATTCATGAATTTATTTAATAATTATTTAGAATATTTCCTCTATGCCAGGTACCAGGTGCTAGGTTCTAGAACCACAAGAGTGATCAAGAATGCAGAACTTATGAAGTTCAGCGTTGGATACAGACAACTGAGTAGGAAATTTCAATTCAATAGGATGCTATAGGAGCCCATTGGAAGGGCAGCTTACCCAGACTCATGGGGTGAAGGTTTTACAAAGAAAGTGACATGTAAGCTGAAGCCTAACCAATAAATGGAAGGGAGCTGACTTAGAACTGATAGTAGTTAGATGCACTTTGAGTGGAGTTTGAGTGGAGAGGTGACCATGGCCACAGAATGAAGAATGGATTGAAGATGTGGAGAAACAGGAGCCACGGAGGCTACTGCAGTGTGTAAGTTGGAGGAAACAGTGCAACAACCAGGGTAGATGCAGCAGAGGTGGAGAGATATGGATGGGTTCCAGTGACGTTTTGAAGTCCCAGGGAGAGGGCTTGGAGTGTTCCTCTATCTAGGATGAGAGTGAGAAATCAAGAATAATGCCCACATTTCTTGATTAATCAGATAGATGGTTTTACATGTAACAAAATCAAAATTAGTAGAAAGGCTCGTGTTGGATTGATGGGAGGAATGAATAATCATTCTTACTCTAAAATATTGAGTTACCTGTGTTAGAAGATAAACTGAGGTACGTTAAATATTTTAAGAGCTTATTCGAGCAAAAATCAATTCAAATCAGGTAGCATCCAATCTAAAAGGCAGAGAGAAGCTCCCAGGAACATTACAAAGTGGAAGACTTGTATGTACAGAAAGGAATCGAAACAAGGAAGGTGGAGAAGAGGCACATTAGCCTGTGCAAAGTTAGGGCAGGGTTACCTTCCTTTGGGGGATGACAGGGATTTCTCTGGAAGATTACCTGGTTAGGAATGGGTAGATGACTCCTGATCGACTGGTTTAAGATTCCATTTCTAGGAGAGCTGAGACTATAACTAAATTAAGTCTTGCTTTGGTAACATGGGGCTAAGCAGAAGTGACTCCATTTGGGGCCTATGGTCTTATGTTTAACACTTGTGAGATATCCAGGAGACACTGTCTTGCAGTTAGCAGTAAACATGAACCTGAGGTTTAGTAGAGGATTTAGGGCTGGTGGTAGATTTATGGGTCACAGTCATCATGGGACTGGGACACCAGGGGCGAAAGTGAAAATGGTCATGGAGAATACATGAAGAGGGCAGAATAGTGAGGGATATTGGCCAACAGCTCATGGGTGGACGGGTGAAAGGATCTTGCCAGGGAGGCTAAGAACGCACAGCCAAAGCCATGGAAGGAAGACCATGGGAGGAAAGTATATGCCTGAGTGCAGGGAAGGAGAGACTGGAGAGCAAAGAGCAAGAGAATAATCGATATGGAGATGGTCCTAACAAGACTCAAGGGAATGAAATTTGAAATTCAGATGCAAGAACAAAATTTAGGTAGGAATTGAGGTCCCCCTTCAATAGGACAAGAGAAATTGATGGTATGGAAACAAACAAATGGTTGCTACGGTGTGGGTGAGAGTTCTTGATGGTCTCTCTCTCTCTCTCTCTTTTTAAGGAGGATACAGTGGTATGGGAAGGAGGTGAAGTGTTCTTCTTTAGGAAAGTGGAGTTTTGGAAAAGAAAACAAACAAAAATTGGGAGAGAAAATGAAGAAAACCGAATTGTCCTCTCGGCAGCATGAAGGTCCCAGGAGTGGTGGGGTACTGGGAATGTATCATGTCTTGTATCTTAATGAGTTTGCTGTTTTCCACCAGATCTGGGAACACGTAAAGAGAAAACAGACATTTGGCTTGATTCTCTCACATGGAGGGGAGACACCAAGAACATGGCAGACACATTTCTTTCGGTGGTAACCTGATTACCTCCTCAGTGAAGAACAACCAGAAGAATTTTCAGTTTAAAAATAAATCCAAATATTCATCTTCCTATTATCACTGCTGTGATATATTCTGAACATACTAAACAATTAAAGAGTATGCATTTGTGTCCACTTCTTTCGATTTACGTAGCGCCATATAATATTTTACTATTCAGTGTTCATCCAAGTGTTGTAGACATGATACTGTTCCTTGAGGGAAGCGAGGATACTGTTCCTTGAGGCAAGTGGGGATACTTTACATGTTACCCATGTAGGAAAAAAATGTACTTTACCTCACCTTCTTTTGTGGAGTGCAGTGCCTGCCAGAAGGCCAGCGGAATAAGAGATTTGAGGATATTGGATTTATTTTGCTCAAAACTAACTCTTTATTTTATATTCTTAAAATTCTTCTTAGAATTGACTGAAAAAATTAGAATGTTATTATTTTTTAAAGTGTTTTATTTA
The DNA here is from genome assembly GCF_006229205.1 of Suricata suricatta. Taxonomy (NCBI): domain Eukaryota; kingdom Metazoa; phylum Chordata; class Mammalia; order Carnivora; family Herpestidae; genus Suricata; species Suricata suricatta. The sequence continues at coordinate 85,007,151 of NC_043703.1, read as the reverse complement.
TTTTTGAGAGAGAGAGAGAGAGAGAAGGAGACACAGAATCCGAAGCAGGCACCAGCCTCCGAGCTATCAGCACAGAGTTTGACTCAGCGCTTGAGCCCATGAACTGTGAGATCATGACCTAAGTGTATGTCAGGTGCTTAACTGACTAAGGCACCGAGGTGCCCCCAGAATTTTAGTTATTTTTGATCAGCTTCTCAAAAATAATCAGCTCTTTGGCCAATAGTAAAGATAAAAAATGGGTTTCCCATAACAAATGCACATTCAGTTGCTCAATCACTTGTTGATATTCTTATGTTTTTCAGGTGACTTCAATGGCCATGGTGAATGTATCTGCTTATTTTATTCTCTATGTCTGATACTTAGGGACATATCCTGTACTTAAAATTTTTTGAGAAAAATTAATAGTAATCAACATTTTATATGTTAAGTCATCTAATTAGGAGATATGCGTTTAAACAGGTGTCATTTCAACCACAGCCTTTTTCTTTTCTGTTTTTTATTTATTTTTGAGAGACAGAGAGAGACAGCACGAGCAGGGGAGGGTCAGAGAGAGTGGGAGACAGAATCCAAAGCAGGCTCCAGGCTCTGAGCTAGCTGTCAGCACAGAGCCTGATGTGGGGCTCGAACCCACGAACCTTGAGATCATGACCTGAGCCAAAGCCTGACGCTTAACCGACTGAGCCATCCAGGCGCCTCAACCACAGCCTTTTGGATCAAGGCACAGCCAGGCCTGATTAAGTGGATTCCCACTTCACAGAGTGTAACAACACTGAGATGTTGGTGAAAAACATGAGTGTGTCTTTCAATTAGTAAGTTATGATAAACCATCTTTATCAACCCCAGTCATGAGTTGTTTAAACAGGCAGCAATTAAGTTATAAAAGTTAGAACCCAAGTACCACTAGAAGAACGTAGGTCTACTTACAGGGGAAACTATATAATCTAATGAAAAGATGTATACCAGTAGGCTCTTCTTGGTACGGCCCTCACAGGGGAACTGGTTTTACAGCTGTGTTTGATGTTTATGAATTAAACAACAGGTCTTACCAACAGGTTTATAAAAACTGGTTCTTAAACAGTGAAAGCCGGATTGCACCGTAGGTACTTTTGAAGAGTAAACTACCTCTCACCTTGAGTTGAATATACACGAGAGGAATGAGCCAAATTATTTCATATATATGTTGGTTGGCTCCACAATATAACTATGACTCAGTCAGGTGGTGAACCACGTCAACTGCTAAATATGATTTAAATATTTAAATCATATAAGCCGAGTAGTGTGTTCTTATGGACACAGCTTGACCACCAGTTTTAGGTAAATGGACATAACCTTCTTTCCCCTTTGATGGCTAAGTTCCGGGTTTTTCTGGTCATTTTTGCAAGCCTGAATCCTATAATATTACCCATCTAGGACTGTGGCAAGTGATACTCATGATAAGAAGCTGAGAAGACTCCAGGGGCACTTCCTGACCAGATGAACTACAATAAAAGCCTGAAGCCAAGGGGACATGGCATGGATTATGAAGAACAGGAAGCCTGACTCCTTTGTTTAGATGCAGAAAAGCTATGGGACTGGAGAAAGAGAGAAGTTAGATATAAGTATGTTGTCATCAGACTGTCATTAACTTTTTTTTAAGTTTATTTATTTATTTTGAGAGAGAGAGAGAGAAAGCACAAGTCAGGGAGGGACAGAGAGAGACAGGGAGAGAGAGAACCCTAAGCAGGCTCCGCCTCAGTGCAGAGCCCATGTGGGGCTCGGACTTAAGAACCTTGAGATCATGACCTGGAAGCCGGATGCTTAACTGACTGAGCCACTCCGGTGCCCCTGGATTGTCATTTAATTCTTATACATGGCTTCAAACTGGGGTGTGTGTGTGTGTGTGTGTGTGTGTGTGTGTGTGTGTGTGTGTGTGTAGAGAATGCACATACCCGTGTATCTAAGAGGAAAGACAGATTAGGGAGGAGGAAGGGCAAGAGAGGCAGAAGGCTGAGGGAGAAGGAAGAGAGGAAGGAAAAGACAAGAAGGAAAAACAGGAGAAGGAGGTGGATAGAGACGTATCATGAGAAAACTTTATGAAAAGCACATGGCACAGTCTCTGCCAATCCTAAGGGATGATTTAGGTTTCATTACTCTCTTTCGAAGAAATATAAAGCGGAAGACAAAACACATAAACATACGGACTCAGTTCCTGTATTCTTTGGAATCAGAAAACGCATTTTACTTTCTCCTCTGTCCTTAGCTAATTCTGTCCTCCAAAATCTCACCCTCTTTGATAAAAATATAGTATTTCATAATGACAGTCCTGTAATATGGAATCTCATTATGTCTCAGTAACATCCGTGATTATGTTTTATCCATGTAGTATCTTTTATTTAAACCACATACTCATAAGGAAATCTTCCAGTTAATCCCAGATAGATACCCAGAAATGTTCAAGGTATGTTAAACTGATTGGACCATCAAGCTACTAGGATTAGGAAGCTGAATGGGAGGCTGCCAAGCTCTAAGTCAGGAGGTCAGAATTCTTTTTTTGGGGGGGCGGGGGATATGGTACTGATTTTTTTTTTTATTAAGTCGGTGCACTTTTGAGGACCTCATTCTCTTCTGTAAACGCAGGTGTTGGACTGTGTGTGTGTGTGTGTGTTTATGTGTAATTTTTGCCCATAGGAGGAAGACCCTGCTCTTTCTTTTGCAGACTCTTCCATTTCTGGCGAGATATCCAGAGACTTGTTAATGAAAGAAGGGAAATTGGAGATGCTGTTTCTTCGAACTGACATATCAGGGCACCTGGGTGTCTCTGTCAGTAACACGTCTGACTCCTGGTTTGGGATCAGGTCATGATCTCACAGTTTGTGACTTCAAGCCCCAAGCTAGGCTTCGCACTGACAGTGCAAAGCCTGCTTCGGATTCTCTCTCTTCCTCTCTCTCCGCCCCTACCCCACTCGCTCTCTCGGATGCTCTCTCAAAAATAAATAAACTTAAAAAAATGTTTTTAAAAAGAAGAATGGACATATGGACATTTCACTTCTGTGTTTCCTTCTACTATTTAGCATTGTGGAGACTGTCACCCCCACTGTAAACATTATGAAAAGGTATCTGAACCCTTCCAGTTTCAGTGATTCGACTGGCGTCAGTTTATTCATCTGGCTGATACCTGTGATGTAACAACTAAACACATCTGGGAAACAGGGTCCAGGCCAGCGTAACATTGCAGAGGCAGCTGCTTTGGTAGCCACAGAGTATGTTTTCCTATTAACGTATTGTTGGAAGTCCTTTCTTCTAACCTTTGACTTCAAGGAGTACACAGAGTTCCTGGATAATTGAACCGTTAACCCTTTAGCGTGGTAACTGGGTCCACGTTTCTGAGTAGAAATGAATCAGAGTAGGCATGCATTTAATCTAAAACTCAAACCTACATAGGCCTGAATTTAAACCTAAATAGGCCTAAAATTAAGTCTAGTAGAACTTAAATTTGTTTCTTATTTGCATATCTAACTGGAGTTAGTGATTCCATTTTTTATGTTCATTTATTTATTTTGAGAGAGAGCAGGGGAGGGGCAGAGAGAGAGGGGAGAAAGAAAACCTCAGGCAGGTTCTGCTTTGTCAGTGCAGAGCCCTACAAGGGGCTCGATCCCACAGACCTTGAGATCATGACCTGAGCGGAAACCAAGAGTCAGACGCTTAACCGCCTGAGCCATCCAGGCACCCCTGGAGTTTGTGATTCTTGAGGTCCAATGTATCTATACATTCAAAGGAAAATGGTGGCTCAGTGCACAGTATAAACTGGTGCTTTGGTCAATCACCCTTCACCCCCATTATTTTTATTTCCTTCTGATTGTTTCCATAAGTGCCTAAGTAATTAGAAAAATAGAAGAAGCACAAACTGATTTTGAATCGTTGAAAATTTAAGTCCCTTAGACCCATAAAGGCAAAGAATTTCATTTCCTCACCATATCTGTGAAGAGGTTATATTTTCCCCATTTCAGACCAGCGTAATTTATGTTCGTAAACTGATATCAGGTCTAAATATAGATTCTTGTGGTGCCTGGTTGGTTCAGTCAGTTGACTATCTGGCTCTTTATTTTAGCTCAGGTCATGACCTTACAGTTCGTGGGATTGAGCCTGGTATCAGGTTCTCCTCTGACAGCACAGAGCCAGCTTAGGATTCTGTTTCTCCTCTCTCTACCCTTTCCCCCACTTGCACACTCTCTCTTTCAAAATAAATAAACACTTAAAAATTATAAATATATTTATGTATATATATACATATATTTATATATGCACTTAGATTTATTGGAATTCAGATAAGACCCGTGTCATTGAGCAATATCAATGGTCATCAGGCATTATACCATGTGATACACAGAATCTTGGAGCTGGCAGAGCCCTCCAGGGACTATGTAGGAAGGACAGTTACTATTTATTTAGGGCATACTCTGTGGAGACTGTACCAGGTGCTTAGCCATACATTTGTGCAATCAATCCTGACAGCAGCTTTCCAAAGTAGACACTGTGACTCTAATTTCATATATGAAGAAATAAAGAAATTGAGGTCTGTGAAGCTGTAAAAATGTATCCACATAAGGACCCTTGTAAGTATCACAAACATTTATGATTACGGGGGGGGGGTGTACCACCCATACATTTGCATGTGTATATCACTTTTTCTCAACTAACTCTAGAAGAGAAAAGATATTCACACTTACAAAAATAAAGAACAATTCAAAACAGAAATATGATCAGTAAGAGTATAAAATTTATGTGGAACTATCACAGGAATGTTAACAGTTATAAACACCGAAAAACAATTAAATCTAGTATTTGGTCAATTACTCCAGAGGAGGAAGTATTTATAGAAGTGTAATTTTACTTCTTCAGTAGAATTCTTAGGAAGTGCACCTGGGTGGCTCAGTTGGATGAGTGTCCAACTGCTGATTTGGGTTCAGGTCATGATCCCAGGGTCCCTACATTGGGCTCTGTGCTCAGTATGGTCATTCTTGGAATTCTCTTTTTCTCTCTCTCTGCCCCTCTCCCCCTGCTTGCTCTCTCTCTTTCCATAAATAAATAATAATAATAAATAATAATAAACAATAAAAAAAGAGGTCTTAGGAAAACTCAGTGCAACGTGAAATTCCATTTTTAGAAATTTGCATAATGATTACACATATGTGAGTCATTTATATGGAGAATGCCATACTTCCCTTCATGAGTGGATCTTCCCTGGCATATTTTTTGGTCTGTTTGTCTATTTTATTGTACACCCACTGTTACAATATAGTAAGAGAGTACTATTGTTATCATTATCATCATTATTTTAATACAGGAATCTATTCAGTGTATATTTTGTTATATATGCCTGTTAGTTGGCCTAAGTCATACTTATCTTTTTAAAGCCATTACACTGGGGTGCCTGGGTGGCTCAGTCGGTTGGGCCTCTGACTTCGGCTCAGGTCAGATCTCACGTTTGTGGGTTTGAGCCCCGTGTGGGGCTCTGTGCTGACAGCTAGCTCGGAGCCTGGAGCCTGCTTCCGGTTCTGTGGTTCTGTGTCTCTTTCTCTCTCTGACCCTTCCCCTCTCATGCTCTGTCTCTCTCTGTATCAAAAATAAATGAAACATTTAAAAAAACTTAAAAAAATAAAGCCATTACACTATTTTCATAAAATTAAATCTGTATTCTAACCTAGAAGAACACTAAATATACTATATACGTATCATAACATATGCATTTAAAGTTAGTGTTAGGGAGTAAAACTTTCTTGATATTGGAGACTTACTTTATATGGAAACCATGTTAAATATCTTTGCAAACAGTCTATTTGGATAGTCTCAATGCTCTAAACCCAGAATGAGGAAAATCTTCTCTCTCTGACATTGTGGCAGAAACAGGAAATATACACTGTTTTCTAAACTGTAAAACGTGAAAAGACACATAGTATGTTCATCAAGTTAGAAGTGATGTGCTCTCTGGTTCTGCATTAATTTCCAATTTTCTTTCCAAGAAGGAACACAAAGAAAGAATCCCCATATATGAGGTGGTAGGAAATGTCTTTGTCTTGGTTTCTTACCACTCCTATTTATCAGGCTCATCCATTTTGTACCTCCCACTGTCACAACAAATTTGAGATCAAACTTTTGTATATTTACAGTTTAAAATACAAGGATTTGACTTACTTGGACACATTTGTGAGGGCCTCCCATGTCCTAGCCTCAGAGACCAGCGGTGCACAGGTCTGGAACTCGGGCAGGGTTGACATGATCCCACTAACAGTTTCATTTTAGAAAGAGTGAAAAGGTTACATTTTGAATTGAAAAGGTTTCATTTGTTGAAGAAGGATTTGCAATAAGTCCTTTGGAAATAGTGCCATTTACAGAGAAGCAAAGGCATTGCCATCCACCTGATTGTGCCTGACTATTTTGTACGTTTCATTGAGGTTTTCACATAAATTGATTCTTTCATTTCTTTTCAAAATGTCTTAAACAATGCCTTAATACTGTCTCTCCCAGGGATTAGCAGAGGGTCCGTCTCCCTCGGGAGGTGCTGAGGCACGAGCTTTGGGATCAGAAGAACATATTCAGAGAATCAGGACTGCAGGGACTGGACTTGAACATATGCTTGCGTTCAACCTTTACCAAGATGATTCTCTTCATTTGCCCAACAATAGATTTGGACTGCGGACAAGTCTGACATCGCAGGCAGTGCTGCTTTGAGGAACATATTCTCTGGGATGTTGTAAACTTCTGTATTTGCTAACCATATGAAAAAGGAAGAAAAAAAGATATTCTAGAAAACTCATCAATTGCTTGAAGAAGACTAGTTCCGCAACTCCAGAAGTCGACTACCAGGATACACTGTCCTTGGCACTCCACACTGTCGTTTTCACCTGAGGAGGAAGCCATGAGTGAATGTTACAATCGGAGAGGAGGCTACCCAGACTCCTGAGTAGAAAAAGCCGGTTGCAGGTGAGGACTTGCATATCTTGGGGCTCAACGTCCTTCTCTTTATCAGTATACTTTACAAGGATGAGAAAAGCATGTAAGAAAGACCAAGGGAGACTTTAGACGAAACTGCAAGGAGCACACAGTTGACAGAGTGACAAACAAAACGTAAAAGAATTCTCTAAGAATTAAGTAGGACAGGACCAGACAGCAAATCAAGGCCAATTGCTGATTTTCTTTCACTCATTCAACCACTGGCTAAACATCTACATGGCGTCTCCTCACTAGAAACTCACACTCCTCGAGGTGGGGGGGATGGGGGAATACAGGGAACAGAGCCATATGCTCCATCACATAAGCGACCAAGTAAAGGATAGGTAACGTCTTCTGTAAGGGTTTTTCTCTGTATAATATTCCTCAGAATTCCAGAATTGACAAAACCACCTCTAAGTAGTTTCTCTGACCAAGAAGGAAGTAGACTCCCAGAACAAATCAGGGCAATTTTTTTAATAGCCTAGGTAAATTCTAGCTCAGATTAAGCATTGGAAATTATTTGGAAATACTTTGTGGCATTTAAATCTTGCTCTATATGTACAGTTCTTACCATGTATCTATATGCTCATATTAGGGATACGTTGTTATCTAATACAAAATAGCTCATTTTAGTCAAGTACAGAATTCTGGGGAAGAAACTCCAGGTCATGTTCCTGTGCAAAAACCAATTGCACTCAATTGGTTCATAAACTTAAATCTATACAGCAGGTATCTTTTGGGCTATTCATTTGTTTCTAGAGGTGGGATTTTTTTTTAATTTTTAATTTTATTTATTTATTTTGAGAGAGAAAGAGAGAGAGAGAGAGAGAGAGAGAGCGAGCGAGCAAGCACAAGCCGGGGAAGGTCAGAGTCAGGGAGAGAGAGAATCCCAAGCAGGCCCCACACCATCAGTTCAGAGTCCCATGTGGGGTTCAAACTCATGAACTGCGAGATCATGACCTAACTGAGATCAAGAGTCAGATGCTTAACCAACTGAGCCACCCAGGCACCCCTGAGGTGGGGCTGTCTTTAAACTTGACTTACCATGTAAGATTTGTGCCAATCCATGAGAAAATGAGCTTCATTAATTATAATACTTCCTATTGTACAATGATAAGTGTGTGTTACAAAGTCTCAAATAATTCAGTTGAATAATCATTTGTTGAATGAACAAATCAATGTCTGAACCTGTTTCACAAATGTGCAGCCCCTGTTTCATAAATCTAAATATACATGAAAATCAACAAATCCATTAGTAAAGTCAAATATTAAACACTTCACTCTCTAGTGTCCCTTCATATCTTTCTGGTTCACTCTTTCAAATACCCGCAATGGTATCTGTAAGACTTAATAGATGGAGGCAGAGATGGGAGGAAAGAGACTACGTTATGGAGCCAAGAAAGCCTTTATTGGGATCTGTGATTTGCGGGCGAGGTCCCATGACCCGGGGAGAGGGGAGTCTGGGAGGTCGCGCCTGATAGGCATGGGGGGGTGGTTTATGGGTGAGGGGTTCTGGGTTTGATCTTGGGGGGGGCAGATTATCAAATAAGGGCCTTTCAGGGGCATGGCGGGATGGAATAGGTTGCCTCATCTGTCAGGGTGATGGGAAGCTGGAGCTTCATGATTGGCTGCTTCCAAATGGGGCAGGACATCCCAAGTCTGCAGGTGAGGGGCGGGCTCACCTGTGCACGTGGTGTTCTCCAGCCCCCAGAGAAATGGCCGCTTGGTCACCACCTTACGGTGACTCTTACATTCCGACCTTTTTGGTGTTATGGGGCGGAGTCAGGTCTCTGCCTACTTCCTGCTGAGATAGGGGCTGCGATGATTGGGGTTTGTGGTCGGAATGGGGTTTGTGGTCGGAATGGGAGAGTACCGGTAAACCAGCAGCAGGTGGGTAGCCAGAGACCTGACTCCGCCCCATAACACCAAAAAGGTCGGAATGTAAGAGTCACCTTAAGGTGGTGACCAAGCGGCCATTTCTCCGGGGGCTGGAGAACACCACGTGCACAGAGAAATGGCCGCTCGGTCACCACCTTAAGGTGACTCTTACAGTATCAATCCTTGTCTACACTAGCAAGGTGGTCCCTCAGTCCCACCTGACTTAAATGCCATTATACCATTGTACCACTCCCTTGCATATGCGTTCAAGCACCTCGCTCTGTGCTACATTCCTGGTGAAACCACAATGTCGGTTAACCTGATCTCTGCTCACTACATGCCCGCACGGATCTAAGAGAATGTGCATACAAAAAACACACAATTGGACTGACCGGTCCCGTTTTATATGCCTGGTTGTAAGCTTCAAAGGAGCTTTCATGAGAATATACTTGTAAAATTCTAAAACTTTTTTTTTAATGTTTTTTATTTATTTTTGAGAGGCAGAGAGAGATAGCATGAGAAGGGGAGGGTCAGAGAGAGAGGGAGACACAGAATCTGAAGCTAGCTGTCAGCACAGAGCCCGACGCGGGGCTCCAACCCACGAACTGTGAGATCATGACACGAGCTGAAGCCAGATGCTTAACCGACTGAACCACCCAGGCGCCCCATACTTGTAAAATTCTGACAGGCTGAAGAAGCGGGTAGAGGAGTGGAGTTGGAGACAGCGAGTAGTGATATCGATTTCAAGGATTTTACTGGATGGGGAAGGAAATGAATAGGACAATAGCTAGAGGGAAACATGGGTCCAAAGAAAGAAAAATTTGTAAAGCCTGGAGAATCAACAGCATTTTTGCCTAGTGATGAGCACGATCCAATGAGATGGAGAAAGAAGAGAAATAGAAAAGTGACTGATGCAGTACCGCGGTTAGAGGTGAGGGGTGGTATTCAGTGTGCAGGTGGAAGGCTCGGGTGTGGCTGGGAACAAGGAGAGTCTATCTGCGGCAACAGGAAATAAGGGCACAGACAGGTCAGCGAGCAGTTGTGAAGACAGCACAAATTAGTGTGTTCTGGTCTCATTGCTTCAATTCTAAAATGAGGATGAGGTTAGTGAGTGAAGCATTGGAGCTTTAAGGAGAAAAATAAAAATATAAAATGTTGGTTGAAGTACATTCAAAGAGTGAATGACTAGGCATATAAATTATGAATTACAAACAGAATTAGAGCTCATCACCATCCGTACTGTCCCTACATGGAGGCAAAGCACCATCATTTCTCCTCTGGTTTATGTTAAAAGCTTCCTAACTTGAATCTCTGCTTTTGGCCTTGCTCTCCTAAACTCCATTCTCAAGGCAAGAACTGGAGGAATCCAGCTAAAATAAAAGCTAAATCATCTCATTTATTTCTGCTCAAACTTTTCAAAGATTTCCCATCTTAGTGTAAATGCCAATGTTCTTGTCAGGGTCTCCAGAGCCCTTGGTGCTAGGCCTCGGTTTCCTTCATGTCCCCCACTTCTGAATTACACAGCTTTTGATATATTTAATTCTTTTGTGGCTTCCAGCACATTTGAGGTGCATAGCCTCAAGAGTGGAAACTTCTGTTCTCATTCCAGCTCTATCACTTAGAGGCTGAAGAGTTTTTGATCAACTTTTTTCTTTTAATTTTCAGAGTCTCCCATTTCCTATATCTAGACTTAGGGAAATAATGCTCATTGCATAGGATTGTTGGGTACCAGTTAAGTAAAGAAAACATACTGAAAGCTCTGCATTCAGATTGACATCATAATTAAAACCACCATCATCATTACTACCACCACCATCATCATTATGGTCATTCATCACCCTTGTCACCCTCATTATCATAATCATCATCACCACCATCCATCATGATCCTCACCAGCGTCATCACCATCACCAGGATCACCACCAATATCATCACCATTACAGCCATCACCACCATTATCACCACCGTCGCTGTTCTATAGCACAGTGTCTAGGATAGCCTCTAAGGTCAACTTATCTGTACTCAAAACTTGACTAGCTGGGTGACTATGGGTGAGTTATATAACTCTTCTGTCCTTAGCTTCCTCATTTGTGAAATAGGCTCTGCTATTAATCTTAAGGTGTCAAGAGTTTTCAATGAGATGATAAATGCAGTCTTTGAAGAAGATCCTGTCTCATTCATGTGATCAGTAAATGTTAACTATTCGTATTCTATCTATTCTCTCATGGTATATAGTACTCAAGGGCAAGACTCAAATGGTCTAATGGGGCTCCTGAGTGGCTCAGTCTGTTAAGCGTCCAACCTTGGCTCAGGTCATGATCTCGCAGTTTGTGGGCTTGAGCCCTGAGGTGGGCTCTGTGTCTCCCTCTCTCTCTCTGCCTCTCCCCTGCTCATGCTCCGTCTCAAAAATAAACATTTAAAAAATTTATAATAACAAAGATTCATACGGTCTATCTCTGCATTTCTTGTAGGAATGGATGCAGAGCACACAGTAGAGTCTCAAAAAGTTAAATAAATACTAGAAGTTTGGTTGCACAAATAAATAAATAAATATATGGATTGATGGATGAATAAAAAAGAGGTCAAAAATAAGCAGGGCGTAATGTAGCACACATTAAATTTTAAACTAATGTTGTCTCCTTGAGATATTTTCACATTTCACGTCTGATAAAGAGAATTGTAGAAGTGCAGGGATTGTTGGGAGAAGGAAGATTCAGAGGTACACATCCTCAATTGTGCCTTGGAGAAACACGGAGAATCCAGAGAAACAGTCTCTGTGAACTGGGCCAGAGTTCACATAGGTTCAGCTAATGAGATTTTCTCCGAGTCAACTCTTATTAAATAAGATCTGCACAAGCATGCCTTGACAGTGACCCTTGGAGAGAGAAATTAAAATTCAAAAAGCTTCAAGGACTTATTTCTGATCAAAGAGCAATAAGAAGTGGATGAAGACTCTCAGGTGAAGATTGATGTTTGAAACTCTGCTTCCTCTATTTCCGGGTTAGGGTTTGGTCAGACTTCTGTTTCCAGTATGCTAGCAGTTGATTCAACTCTAGAATACTCAATGATATATACGTTTGCAAGGGTACTCCTCATTCCCAACTGCTTCGAGAAGCATTTTTGCCATGATTCCGAAGAGTAGTGATATATGCTACCCTAAAATATGCCACTTTGGTATATTGATTATTTTGAGCTGTGTGTTGTAGGTTAACAAACCTGAGTGAAATGAAAAAATCATTAACTGGCTGTTTTGGCTTCTGTAAATTGCTTTGCGAATGCACCTCCCCAGTTCACTGTTCTGACTAACTTCATGGTAACAGCTAAAAAACATTGAGATAAAAGCCTACGTAGCTCTGAGTTAGTTATCTGAAGGTGTAACCTCCACCTGCTTGCTCAGCACAACCCCCCCCCCCCTTTACTAAGACCTGGCAAAGACAGAGCTAACTAGTGAGAGATTGTCCCCAGCTCTCGATATCTTAGATGTCTAACTATGATTGGTCATTTTAAAGGGACAAAGAAACTTGAAGGGGTGGGTTCCCATCAAAGATGGCAGTTGTGTATTATGATGTAATTGGCTACCATGGAATGCTATGGATTGTAATTGGTTAACTAAATGATGACGTGTTCTGTCTATACAGTCTCACTGCTGGCTTTGTTCCAGGCCATTCTCTGCTCCTTAACACCAGTAAGATCAAGTTTGGCGGGGCCTGCCATAATAAAGCATGCGGCCGTGAATAAAATTATGCCTCGCTTCTATTCAGCGTTGGTGGTCTTTTTGTAACTACCCCGCAACACTATGGGCATTTGAAAAACAGCAGATGCAGGGGGAGGCTTTCTCTGAACTCCCTTTATCTGCCAAAAAACAGATTTTCCAAAAGGAAGTTGACTTCTATACATCTTCCTAGAAGTTTCATCAACATCAACCAGGAAAGATGGACTGGTCACAGGGAGTTGACTCCAGGCAAACTGTGTCGTGAACTATGGAGGGGGTTTTGGAATGGTGGGGGTTCACAGCTGACAGCCAGGAAAGAATTCTTGAAGACGTCTTTGGCGCAAAAATAGGGGAAAAAAAGTGATTTCATTAGAGCAGAGACAGGACCTGCCCAGAAGGGCTGCATTGGGGTTATGAAGAGCCACTGGTTATATCCTATGGAGTTGGGGAGGAAACCGCAAATGTGAGGCTTCCAGAAGGACTTTGATATGTTAAAGAGGACTCCTAAGATACCTGAGACCTTGCTATTTATCAAGCTAAGGTTGTTTTCCCTCTAGTAAGGCATTAACATTAAGACAGTTGGGGGTTCCTGGAGAAAGGTTACTCTCTGTATTTGCCTCAAGTATTTGTCAATGGGCTGCAGGTTATAAGGAAATTTAATTTTACCTGCCATTTCCTTCTGCCTTTGTTCCCCTACATCACTGTGGAGGGGAGGGTGATATTAGGGGCTCCAGGAAACAGTCTATAGGTTTCTGTAGATTAGGCTATTGATAAGATCACCTTTCTTGTAATTTACTAAGATATTTGTAAACTGATGGAGACTCCAACCCTGCACGACTGTGATCTCTGTCAGTTAGCCATTTGTTTCCTTTCTTTTCCTTTGTTCTTGAGCAGCCAGGAGTGCCTGAGGACCATCACCCACATCCCATGGGGAGGAAAGGTTCCTTGTACTTTGCTCCTAGCTTGCCTTATGCTCATCATCACTATTTTCTCCCATCTATTCTTCTAAGAGCCTATTCATCTTTTCTAAAAATCGCTTACCCTCCCCTAAAAGGTTACATCTCCCCTCTCCTTTCCCTACAAAGATGGCATTTCATCCTGGACTCTAAGAGATACTCATTTTTCCCTGGACAGCACCCATGTATGCACCAGATACACCTGTTAATACGCTTCTGTTTTTCTCTTGTTAACCTTTCATTACTGAGATCTCAGCTGAAAACTCAGAAGGGTACAAAAAATAAGGTACAAAAAGACTTTTTGTAGCAGGCGCCTAGCAACTGAATGGGTGTGCCGTATATGTAATAACGGGATACTACTCAGAGGTTCCTGTGGGTTGTCTTTTTGCTTTCTGATTGCTCTGCACCTCAGAATCCAGCTATAGCACAGAAGCGTGTAAAGGAGAGGAAGGCTCTCTCCCCAACACCTGACACCACAGGGCCTGAGGAAGGTGACACAGGAGGTCGGTGTGTAGGTGCGTGTCTCTTTTACACAAATGTGTTGGGTTCAAATCCTAGATTTTATTTAAGCCTTTTAGAAAGAAACATAAAGTTTATTATTCCATTTTTTTATGAAGGAAAACCGAGACTCTGCAAAGCTTAGTGGTTGAGTGGCTGAAGACAGAATCTTATTTTTAAATATACTAGGAGATTTCAATATGAAAAGTACCACGCTTGTTTATTAGCCTACAATTTGCAGAAAGTAGCCTTTCAGACAGCAAGACATTTCTCTGCTGACATGAAACAAGTATCTCTCGCTAAAAAGAGAGAGGGAGAAGCATTTAATTCCGTACATCATAAAACATTCGCACTACTGCATGATACTTGCTAGGGCTGCTCTTAAAGGAGAGGGCTTTAGGTTTTTTTGCTGAGAACTGTCTTTAAAAGAACAACCAAACAGAGCTAGTGCAGACTTCAAGACTTGTAAATATAATAAAATTATCAAGTCAACTACTGTCAGGGCTGACTTTTTATAAGCAAAGATTTTGAACTGAAATATCATTACAAAAGTATGGGTTTGTAGTTGTACAAGGCAAATTTCAAAGGAGAAGTTGAAATACGAATATTATTAAAATGTGTAAAAAAATAAATAGTAATGAAACGTCAGTTCTAACTCTTTCCTGTTTCTAGGGACTCTGCAGCACCCAGCAGCTGAGCCCTTCGCTGGGCCCCCACCTCCGGAGCACGCATGCGCAGCAGACCCGAGAGCAGGTTTGTTGGTTTGCCAGTGGGGAGAGGACGGGCGCCACGCTGTGGTCCAGCGGAGCCACTGCCACCTCCAAAGGGATCGCTTTCTCTGGTAGGCCTCCAGTCTACCTCTGAAAAATCTGGGTGATACACTGGCTTTCCGGAGTTGTCTGCTAGGTCACAGAGATCCCCGCCTTTTCCTACGCACAGAAGTTCCCGGGGGTTCAACCCTTACGGACTTCACTGAGCCCCAAGCTCTGGCATGGCGAGGCAGCCAGTTAAATCCCAGATCTTCCCAAGCTTTCCAGGGCAGGAGGCGGAGACTGGAGAGCAGCACTGCACTGGGCGATGATCCTCATCTTCCTGGCAGGACTCACATTTTTATTTCTTAAGGTGCACTTTCTCTTAAGCTAAATCCCAAAGTCCTTTGTGAGTGTTAGTGATGCCAGCAGTACTGTCCAGTTGGATGACTGTGTGATTCAGGAGTTATTTCTGTTACAGGATTCTATTATATACACTAATATTCCAAACGACCATGTCAGATCAAAGAGCAAAGAAAAAGCTTCACCGGTTTGTCGGGGAGGATTCATAAGCTCCTCTTCCACAGCTCTGTGCAGTTACCATGTGAGGGTCAGTCTCAAATCAGGTAATTACAATGTATGGAAATATTTTTTTTAATATTTATTTATTTATTTTGAGAGAGCGAGTGAGCAGGGGAAGGGGCAGAAAGAGAATCCCAAGCAGGCTCCGCACTGTTAGTGCAGAGCCAGATCTGGGGCTTGAAATCAGGAACCATGAAATCATGCATGACCTGAGCTGAAATCAAGGGTTAGGCACTTAACCAAATGAGGTACCCAGGCACCCCAATGTACGACAATATTTACATTTCTTGTTGTGTGATCAGATTTTCAAATCATTTGGGTAGAAAGAAAGAAAAGGAGACGTGAGATCCCAAAACATGAACCAGGGATCACTAAAGGGAAACATGTGGAACCTTCCATAGCTTTCCTGCCACTGATGTAATCATGGGAAAGGACTGTAGTCCACACCCCTAAAGCAGGAGAGCTGTCATTCATCCAAAACGTCCTAAGTGGTATTTACTCTATTCTAGGCACTGTGCTAGAAGCTAAGAATAAGCAAGTTAATCACATCAGTCATCCTTACCTTCACAGAGTTTTCGGTCTAGTATGAGAAAAGTAAAATGATTTAAGAGCTAAGATAGAAAGGTATGGACAGATACCAAACGCATAACATGGGATTCCAGTTAGTCTAGAAGAGTAGGCGTCAGGTAAGACATCTTTGAGTCAGCTACCTTCACGCAGAGACCCTAGAAAAAATTAACAAGGTGAAGGGCAGAGAAGAGAAAGAACAGAATGTGCAAAGGTCCTGGAACTTTGGTCAGAGTTCATAGTGCATTGGTGGTGGTGGGAAGGAGTAAGGGAGTGAGAAAGCCTTAGGCCGAATCAGATAAGCCTCTAGGGGATTTTAATTTGACAGAGACATGATCTTCCCTTCAGTCATTTCCTATGTACAGTAACAGGTGGTGTTACCACCACTTTTGGGGGTTGAGGGCCCTTTGAAAAATGGCTCAGCAGGAAAGTCGAGGTTGATACTTTGTTATTTGCTTCAGGGGAAGGATGAAAAGATAGTTTTTAAAAGTAAGTCCTTCATCTTCCAATTATATAAAAGAGCACTTCTCTAACTGTAAGAAAAAGTTGATAATCTTTAACTACAATAACATAGATTTATACAAGTAAAATGATACTAGAGTCTGCAATTTCTAGTTGTTATGGGTAGTCAGAGCCCAGAAATATAGATGTCATTCATTCTCTTGTTTATGATGCACATTCTTCAAAGCATTATGTGACTCAAACTTTTAGAAATTATTGTCTCAATGTGCCCTTGCCCAGCTATCATTTCACTAAACCTGTAAAACTGGCCCGATTTACTTACTGCAAATAAAACTTTATTCTGCCATGGGTGGTTTTCTTTTCTTTTTTTTTTTTTTTTTTACAGTCCCTAAATTATCCTCCACTGTTGTATTTAAAACCACTTGAGAAAGTAATCTGCCATGTATGGCCAGCTGGTCCTCAGGTCGGGGGTGGGCTGCAACCAGTGTTGGCATGGACAGGCTGACTTAAATTCCTGCTAGATGCTGATTTGATTTGCAGACTTGGGTACATCTGCTTGCTTGCTTGTTTTTAAACATTTCTGCATCGACAATTCATTGACAATTCCTTGCTTACCAAAGGGGTACAAGAATGTAAAATGGATACAAGAATGTCTACCTCTTTGAGGGTTTGTGATAAGTGACAGAAAATACAGTAAAGTGCTTTGCATGCGGATCCCCACGCAGAGCTACACATTTTACAAACTTACTATTTGCTGCTCCTTTCTTCCCAGGGAATATGAAGCACATGCCTTTTAATGAAAATTTAGAAGGCAGGCAGATTTTTTGAATGGTTGGGTGATTCCTTTTAAGAAGATAGGATGTCCGCACATTCAATTCTTGTTACATTTTTGAAACACGAATGCTTTATATTAACTGAAGGACTCTGGGTCTCCTAGAATCTTTCTCTCGTTTAATCCTGGACTTGTCCCTACATAACTTTAAAAACCTGAGGATGACTTATATATGCTCTATTCAGGTGGAGACCTTTCCCCCCCTCCCGTGTATACTCTGCTGACGTCTTATAGATTCTTTTTGTTAAAACTTTGTGTGGGGGGGTCTGCTTTAAACTTTTAAATGCCAAGTGCATACTTTGACATTGAAAACATTTGAAAAAAAAGAGAAGGATTTTATTTTCTAAATATCGAGGAGAACATGGTTTCACTTCTCGGATGACAGCCGGTCTGCTTTTGAGGATCGTTTCAGTTTCTGGTGATGAAGATGCTGGGGCAGGAAGACTTCACCCAGGGAAGCGGAAAACTGCCTCGGAAGCAGGCTGCGCTCCGAACGCAGGGGGCGTCGGCGCGGGGAGCTCTTTAACCCCCGCCGGGGAGATCCTTCCCTTTCCCAACCGCAGCCCGTCCTGTAATTAGCGGAGCCGGTCCGGCCGAGCGAGGCAAATCACTGGCTTTTCACGAAATAATTGTATTTTTGTTGCCCTCGGACATGTGCACCTCTAAGCCCGAAAACAGAGAGAGAGGTTTTTCTTTTCCGTGACCGGGGGCAGGGAGGAAACAAGTGGAAGCGACAGCGGTCCAGGGGTGAACCGAGCCTCAGGTGGCAGGGGCAGTGGGGCGTGGGGAGGGGGCGTGTACAGGCGGCCTCGGCGCGCAGACAGGATGCCTGGTGCCGGGCACGAAGTGATCACCCTCAGAAGGGGCGCAAAATGAGGCTTTTCTCCACTTTCTGAAACGTCCCCCGAGCTCCCCGGCGTGTCCTGGCCTCCGCGGCTCCGGGCCCGGCCGGTAGGGTCCCCACCCCGCGGACCCGCCTTCCCCGCCGGACCCCGCGCCCTCGGTGTCCCCTCGTAGGAGCCTGCGGCGGGGACAGGGCGCGACGCGTGGGGCGCGCCGGCCCCTTAGCTGGAGGGACGCCCGACGCTGCCTCCGGGGCGGGGACAGCTCCGGCCACCTCGCGCGATTCCGCCCGGAGCCGGCTGGTTCCGGGGGTGGCTGCTCCGGGAGCCCGGTGCCGGCTGGAGCGGAGCGCGGCCCCGCGTCGCCCGCAGGCTGGGGCAGGTGCGCGGCACGCCA
>NC_043703.1:84986829-84988607 GCF_006229205.1 Suricata suricatta | reverse complement strand
CCCCATGGGGCCCGCGGGCGCCGGGAGGAGCCCGCTGCTGCTGGTGCTGATCCTGCAGGTGGCGGGGCCGGCGGGCGCCCTGGCCGAGACCCTGCTGGACGCGTCGAGGGCTGCGGGCTCCAGCCCCAGCCCGCCCAGCCCCGCGAGCGTCGTGGCTCCCGGGACGACGCCGTTCGAGGAGAGTCGATTGCCAGTGTTCACCCTGGATTATCCCCACGTGCAGATCCCCTTCGAGATCACCCTGTGGATCCTGCTGGCCTCCCTGGCCAAGATTGGTGAGCGATCTGGGCCCGCGAGCTGGGCCGGGGGCGATCGGAAGGGGGCGCCCCGGGGGGGCGTCTGAGGAGGCGAGCTGGCTTCTGGGTGGTGGGTCAGGGCAGGGGCAACAAAGCAGCTTCTATTCCAAAGGGACCCCGGGAGGGACACTTTCCTGCTTCGGTTCTTAAGTGGACATTGGCCTTGGAGTAGCCCCAAACCCTTAGTCCATACGAACTCAGCGATTTGCTGCTTGCTTTAGCCTCAGACTCCAAGTGGTACAGCCCCCTGCGGAGGCAGAGACCTGTTTACTGAAGGAGGAGGCGACTTAGCCGAGGTTTATTCCTCTCTCCGCTGGGAGAGAGGCGCAGGCTGGCGCTGAGACTCAAACAGTTAAAAGCCCTGGATGCTCTGAGAGAGAGAGAGAGAGAGAGAGAGAGAGAGAGAGAGAGAGAGAGAGAGAGAGGCGCCTTGGCAGTGACACAGACCCTGCCGTGCACCTGACTAATGAGGTGCATGGAAGAGGACCAGGGACAACTGAGTGCCTGCAGCTGCGACAGAAACACCCCGACTCCTCCCCTCTTTGGGGCTGAGGCTGTCATTCTCCAGGAAGCCTTTTCTTAGGTAACTGAGGCCAGGGAAGCAAGATGCATATTTAAAAAGAATTAACCCACTGTTTGTAAACTGTCTCTTTAACTCTCATTTGGAAAGTAAAAGTGCAGAAGGTCTTTTCTCATCTGCATCCCCCCTCCCCACATAAACTTTTGTTGTGCTCATGGTGCTTTATGTTATTTTTACCTTATACGTTAAATACTTTTTTATTTTAAAATATGTCAACTACTGTTGTAATGATTCAGGAAGTTATTAGGCCAAAAGACACGTATGCATTATTGCATATGTCTTCTGCATTTGTCCTCAGAAAGATCCTGCGCTGCCCAGTGAGGCAGGTCTCCCTAAAGGAGGAGAAGACCTTACCTTGCCTGTCATCCCTGGGCTTGAGAGGTGGGAGAGCTACCATACACACCTGTGACCATAATAAAAGAGAGTGCTCAGTAGTGTGACAAATTCGGAAAACATAATATGTGGTGTAGGGAGGCAGAAGTCACTTCATGATGCAAAAGAAGCACTTAAATTGGGGTTTCGGGGATGACCAGGGTAGGGTCATTTGGAGATAAAAGGGAGCGACATCCCAGAGAGGAATGAACAAAGACCTAAATTGGTGGGAAAGCACGAAGCAGGGAGAAGAGAAATGGTTTACTTGCGGGTGAAAGTTGTGGTAGGTAAGCCTGATGTCAAATAAAGAGTATTCGATCCTATTAATGACGGCCACGTGCTGTTTGGTAACTTTGCAGTCTGCAGTTGCCTGGCTTTGGCATGGTGGTACTAGTTCAGTGTTTTAATCCCGCCTGAGGAATGGAAGCAGGGGCAATGGATTTCCCCATCTATCAGGTAGGTGTGCGCATTTACAGAAACTCCGGCCAGTAATAATAAACTCAGGTGCTATCTACTCACATGGTCCTTAC
>NC_043703.1:84985355-84986729 GCF_006229205.1 Suricata suricatta | reverse complement strand
GGCCACGTGCTGTTTGGTAACTTTGCAGTCTGCAGTTGCCTGGCTTTGGCATGGTGGTACTAGTTCAGTGTTTTAATCCCGCCTGAGGAATGGAAGCAGGGGCAATGGATTTCCCCATCTATCAGGTAGGTGTGCGCATTTACAGAAACTCCGGCCAGTAATAATAAACTCAGGTGCTATCTACTCACATGGTCCTTACGACAACCCTGCCACGTGGAAAAGGCAGCTATTAATACCCCTCCCCCACCGCTTGACAGAGGTGGACACTGAAGCTCTGGAGAGTTTAGAAGAGTTGTCCCCAGACGTACAGAGCAGGGAGCCAAATGCAGGCCGTGCTCACCCTCCCTCCTCCTCGGAGAGGTGCTTTGTGCCCTGTTTCCATTACTGCTTCTTGGTTGCCATTTCTATTCAATTACAAGCCTTTGTTTTGTTCTTCACTCCTGATTATTTTAATCTGATTAATTACAGCTGCTGGTAGGCACTTAAGTTCATTACCTCTAATTTTCACAACCATCCTGGGTAGGTCTGATTACCCCATTTCCTATACGAAGAAACAGCAGTGGGGAGGTTCCCTCGCGGGCGGGTGGGGAGCCCGTATTCCACCCAGGTCTGTCTCTTGTCTCATCTTTGTGTCTATCCTGGAGGCGTGTTTTGTCATGAGGATTAAAAGAGTCTACCTATGTATATAACATTCTTAGAAAATGCTGGGCGTGTGGTGAGCGCTGAATATTGTCACTAGTAGGCGTGGGAGAGGACTGAATAGAAGCCTCTGGTCTTGCTCCGGCGCTGTTTCCTTTTCCACAGTGCTGGGCCACCTGCCTTTCTCTGCTTCTCTTTCAGGCTCCGCCTTTTCCAAGTGTTCCTATTCCTCTGTGGGTTTGCTCTTTCATACTTTTTTTTTCTATCATGATCTATTCATCTCGTTTGACTTGATCCCATTGTGTGGTATTTTATTAAAATACTTGTATGAGTTCAAGGTGTATTGATTTGCCCATTGACAATATTTTTTTTTTTATCCAGATGTAGTTCTATTCCCTGGCACTTGCTGTTCTCCTGATCTTTCTGCCTCCCCCCTCTCCAAATTCTCAACTTCACTGGCTACTAAGTCCTCTTTCTTTCCTGCATCTGGGGTGGGAACGCAGTTCATGTCTCCCAACCAGAAGGGCCTGAGCAGAGAGAGACCTGAGTGGTGGCTGCCATGGGTAGGGTGAAGGGTATATATAGTTCCCAGAGCAGAGAGTATAGTATTAGAGTCCCCACAACCGGTTCCTGGGGTCTTTCCTAGGTTCTTCTTGTCTGTATAGTCCAGCCTGTCTTCCTGCTGCAGCTGTTCTTAGAGGAGCCTGGAAATGGCCAGATATC
This sequence comes from Suricata suricatta, assembly GCF_006229205.1. Lineage (NCBI taxonomy): Eukaryota > Metazoa > Chordata > Mammalia > Carnivora > Herpestidae > Suricata > Suricata suricatta. Next base: position 84,985,367 of record NC_043703.1, on the reverse strand, counting down.
CACCCATCCCCC
>NC_043703.1:84978916-84985255 GCF_006229205.1 Suricata suricatta | reverse complement strand
AACTTTTGCACTGGAAAAACTATTATTTGGGGAGACTTCTATGACTTAATTTGCTCATACTTTGGGCAGGATGATGAATTGAGCTGTGCAGGGGACTTGAGAGATTACAAATGTGTTAACTCATGCAAAATGCCATGGTTTCTATTTGGGGCACTTTTATGCCGTGTACCTGGTGTACCTGAACTTGCCTACCACAGAGAACATGGAGAAACATTGCTGGTGATTAATCTAAACAAAGGTAACAGGTTGCACCAAATGGAGGCTCCTAATAACATTTGTAGGAGGTTTAAATCATGCCTGATGGAGAATTCAGAATTGTTTGCTAGATTGCAGTACAATATAACTTTAGAAATATCACAGTCAGAAGTGAGCAGGTGCATTGTGGCAGAGTGTTGAATGATTCAGCTTTCCATCGTTTTACCTGATTGTTAGGGCCACTCAATTTCTGAATTCTTTGGTTAAAAAGAAAATTCTGTAGTCATGATGATGATGATGTGAACGTGTATGTAAAGTAGGTTAAATAAATAAAAGAACATAGCCAATTTAATATAACTTTGAACTGGTGTTAAATTTTGCAATTTTATTCTTTTTTTATATAGTTTATTTATTTTTGAGACAGAGCATGAGTGGGGGAGGGGCAGAGAGAGAGGGAGACACAGAATCTGATATAGGTTCCAGGCTGTGAGCTGTCAACACAGAACCTGATACAGGGCTCGAACCCATGACCGGTGAGATCATGACCTGAGCCGAAGTTGGATGCTTAACGACTGAGCCACCCAGGCACCACAGATTTTGCAATTTTAAAATTTGTTTTTCGCTTAGATCCTATAACACATGTGCACTCATATTATTCCTCAAATTTGAAGATTTATATTTTGAATAACTTGATTTTTTAAACTGTTAAAAACACATTCCTTGCTTGGCAAACCGTATACACAACAATGGAGTTCTACATCTTAGAATTATGGGTAGCCGTAGAATTAAGAAGAGGAAAAACTTCCAGGAGTGTTCTAAGATTGTCTCCTCTGATTTCATCGCCCATGAAGTGGATCTGTGGATCCAGATCAGTGGATCTGTCCTAAACTGGATGAACTTGGGCGTGTGTTCTACCATTCTTCAGAGTTCAGGGACAGAGCGCTGGGTCCCTGCTGTTTAAAACAACAGAACTCCCTTCTCTTCTCTTCTTACTTACCTTGTAGTTTTGTTGAGCTGGTCTGTTTGCCTCTTCCAGGTGTCAGCATGAATCCTGCCCTTTTCATCTCCTTTGCCCTTAAACTTGGAATTAGGATGCAGAATTTTCCTCCCTCCACCCTGTTGTCTTGATAATAACTTATAGTTTTGTTTTAAGGAAAAGGCAAAGCACTCTGGTCCCTGAAGGTTTCTCCTCTGGGATCCAGTCTGTCCTGACTTGAAATATGAAACCAGATAGTTTCTTCAGTTGTTATCTATCTGTATTACCTGAGATCTTGATCTCTTAGAAAAACCTATCGTTGCCCTTGATCTGTTTCTCTTTGTTGTTTTCCTGAGGTGTATACACCAGCTGGTTGGTCAGTGGATGAAGCTCATGGTCTTTCCTTCTTTCTGAACCACATCTTACTTTGAACAAACTTCCGAAGCTCAGTCTTCCTGACGGTATGCCATGGTTCCTAATAAAGCTAGAAGAAGAATTTTGATTCCTTTTCGCCCAAAGTTTCCATCTCCCCGCTTTGGGTTAACCATACACTTCCCGAGTTCTGTTGAAGGATGCCTGCAGCATCGTAAGGGTCATTTCAGGTGCCACCTAGAATTTTATCACTGCACTCCAACACAAAAATATTTTCATATCTTTTAAAAGAATGACAGGTAATTTTCTTTCTTTCTTCTCCTTGATCAAAAGTCTCAGAAATTTATCTACTTTATACTTTTTCAAAAATAATTAAAATTTGTTTGGTTTCCAGTTTATCAATTTCTTCCCTTTATTATTTAGTTACTTCTACTTTATTGGCATGTATTTTGTTATGTTTTTCATTCCTGAATTGAAAGTGTAGCTCATTAATTATTGAATTTACTTGTCTTCTAATATGTTCACTTCTACCTTGCAAGGGTAGTTAATCCTTGAAAAAAACCACTTATAGTTGAAAACATAATTAATATTACTTTCAATAATTTTAATGACAAATTTTTAATGAACTCCTATGTTATAAAATAGACATGCCCTTAAGCTAAAATGACACCAGTCTTAGTAAAATGTACAAAACTATTTTCAATAACTTATTTTAGGTATTACAACTCCTAAGAAGCGTTTCTTTTCATCAGTTCCTCCAAAATGTGGCTGTTTACTTGTTTTCATTAAATTCAAAGCTGTAATAAACTGGCAGTCTTGACACTCAAGAAGACTATGTTACAGGGGTGCCTGGGCGGCTCAGTTGGTTAGGCATCGGACTTCAGCCCAGGTAGTGATTTCACAGTCTGTGAGTTCGAGCCCCGTGTCAGGGTCTGTGCTGACAGCTCAGAGCCTGGAGCCTGCTTCAGATTCTGTCTCCCCCTCTCTCTGCCCCTCCCATGATCATGCTTTGTCTCTCTATAATAAATAAATGTTAAAAAAATATGTAAAAGACTATGTTATAAAGCATAATCATGATAATTCTAAGTTTATGTAAATTTATCTTTACTGTAAATTATAATGACAATGAAGAACATGGCAAGGACTAAAGAATTCAAGGAGGTGATGCAAATGAAATTGCACTTTCCTAATCAATTGCATAAAATCATTACTGCTATTAACTGACAAACCATCTGTATTTATCAGTGATAAAGCTGGAAAGGTGACTGAAGTATCCCATCAAGGGCATTCAGCCATGGATTTAAAATCTATAAAATCCAATTTAGTCTTTATGAAGTCAAAGAAATGCCTCATGAGCTGAAATAGGAATATTAAAAGAAACTCTTCTTAAAGATGGCTTCTCATGATCCAAGTGGGTATATCTTAGAGGAATGGCAATGTATGGTTTTTTTTTTAATGTTCATTTATTTTTTGAGAGACAGAGCATGAGCAGGGGAGGGGCAGAGAGAGAGGGAGACACAGAACCTGAAGCAGGCTCTAGGCTCTGAGCCCTTAGCTCAGAGCCCAAGGCGGAGCTTGAACTCACAAACCACGAGATTGTGAACTGAGCTGAAGTCAAACATGTAACCTACTGAGCCACCTGCTGGGTGCCCCAGCAATATATGTATTTAAGGCTAAAAATATATTGTCTGTCCTATGTTAGTTGCATTGTATAGTTTTGATATGTAGAGTTTTCACTATTGTTTAGTTCTCAGTATTTTAAATTCCCTTGTGATTTTTTTATTTCTAGCCCAATAATTATTTAGAATGTAAATTTTAGTTAGTAAACATAGTGAGCTTTGTGGTTGTTTTTATTTATTCATATTTTCATTTTGGTTAGATAGGCCTGATAATTGATTTTTTGTATTGATTTATATATCCTCTGTGGTTTAATATGTGGTCCTTTTTAAACTGTATTTTCCATACATGCTTGAAAAAGATCATGGAGGTGCCTAAGTGGCTGAGTCAGCTGAGTGTCCAACTCTTGATTTCAGCTCAGGTCATGATCCCAGGGTTGTGGATTGACCCTGTGTTGGCCTCCACACTAACCATGGAGCCTGCTTAAAATTCTCTCCCCCCCTCCCTCCCTCTCTCTCTCTCTCTCTCTCTCTCTCTCTCTTCCCCTCTCTCTCTCTCTCCCCCTCTTCTCTCTTATCTCCTCTCCCCCCAATTCCCCTGCTCACTCTCTCTCTAATATAAAAAAGAAAGAAAAGATAGATGATATATTCTCTATTGGGTGTAGGATCTTTTACAAGCAAAGCACATGTGCACATATGAAGAAAACACATCTACACACAGAGATTAGATTAAATTTGTAATCATGGGTTTTAGATATTTAATGGAATTGCCAAGTTTTTTGGCTATTTTAATCTATTAGGTTATGGGGTACATTAAAATCAATCTCTAAGATTGTGATGTCAATTACTGTTTGTAATTTTGTCAATTTTTGCTTTATATATTTTGATGCCAAGTTATCAGGTTCATATTGTTATATCTTCTGAGTGAATTCTTTAATGATTAAATCATGAGCTTCTTTATTATCAATAATATTCTTGTGGCTCATAGTCTGCTTTTCACTTATTACTATTGCTATTCAAAATAAAACTAAATTTTGCACATGTATTTTTTCTGTATCACATCTGTATTTTCCAGATATATCTTTTTCCATAACATCACAATCAAATCAACTAGATTATTGTTCTTCAGATATATTTTATTAAACTACATATACATTTTGGTACATGTGCCCCTATGAATCAGCACTCCTATATCCTTTGGATAAATTCCTGGTAGTGCTATTGCTGGGTTGTAGGGTGGTTCTAGTTTTAATTTTTTGAGGAGCCTCCACACTGTTTTCCAGAGCACCAGTTTGCATTACCAGCAACAGTGCAAGAGTGTATACATTGTATGTTAGCTAATTTGATAATAAATTATATTTAAAAAATTAAGAAAAGCCAAGTCCATATTTAAAGCTAAAAAAATACATATAACTGTTTTTTTTATATTTAATTTAAATTTTAAAAATATTTATAATTTTAAAAAGTGCAGTTACATGTATTTTAAGTTAAGAAATATGTGAGCTTATTTAGCTCTTTGTTTGTTGTGCTTTTACTTGGTGTCTTTAATTTTCTTTTCATATTTTGGCCTAGTCAAATTTTTTCATTTATTTTTAATATTATGTATTCAGTTTCTATTCCTTTTGTGCTTAGTCTTCAATTTTAACCTGATTACCTGATTTAATAGGAACCAGGGCAGGCTGTTTTGGCTCACATCCCAGTTACATTTTCCTACATATTTAGTAGTTGTGTGATATTGGGTACATAACTTAAAACTCTCTGCCAAGTTGCCTTATTGGTTAAATGAGTATAATAAAAGTACCAATGTCATAAGCCGTTATAAAAATTAAATTAGTTAATATATGAAAAACCTTAAAACAACTTTCGGAACATGACAAACATAGTATTTCCTGTTTTGTTATTGTTTTATTCTCTTCCTGAATAATACTGAACTGTAAAATTTTTAACTGTCTGCCTGTTTCAGAATTGTAAGTTTTTGTTTTATAATTCAGACCTGGTTTATATTTAACTTCTTCCAAATTAGATTTTAATTTTTACACCTGGTTTGTATTTAGTTTCTTCCAAATTAGATTTTAATTTTTATAAGCAGTGTTTACATAGAATTGCAAACATGCTTACCAGGTTTTTTTATTGTTACTTCTTCTGTCTCCCTTCAACATTGTTTTCTTTTTACTGAAATATTTTCTTTGATGGATACATCAGGTAGGGCCTTTGAATGATAAATTCTCTTGATCTTTAACAAGGTCTTTATTTTTATTATTCTTTTAAGTGGTTTATATAACAGAGTATAGAAGTTGGAATTATTATCACCTACGGGTTGGAAGATATTGTTTCATTATTTTCTGTCCACTTTTGTTGCTAAGGAGATTTATGTTGTTACTCTCATTGCTGTTTGGATTAATCTGACTTTTCTGTCTGCATGTACTTAAGATTTTTCATTTGGTTATCTCTGATAGTTTGCTGATGCTTCAGTGTGTCTAGGTATTAACTTATTTTATTTTGGTTGCTTGGACTTGGGCTTCCATGTTTCTTAATGCTGTTTGATGTTTTTCTTATCTTTTCTGTTTCTTAGTGATTTTACCAGATCTTTGTTCCAGTACCACATTACTCTCACAGATTAACCTATGCTTAACTTACTCATTGGATTTTTCATTTTAATTATATTTTCATTTATGCTATTTTGGTTCTTTTTCCAGTCTATCTGCATTTTGTTCAGACTGTTCAATTAATTTATACTCCTCCTTTGATTCTTTTATTTAAATTATATTCATTTTATAGTTGTTGTTTTTGTTTTTGCTTTTTAAAATTTTTCTGTTGGGGCGACTGGGCAGCTCAGTTGGTTAAGTATCCAACTTCAGCTCAGGTCATGATCTCATGGTTTGTGGGTTCGAGCCCCGCCTCGGGCTCTGTGTGGAAAGCTCACAGCCTGGAGTCTGCTTTGTATTCTGTGTCTCCCCCTCTCTCTGCCCTTCCCCTGCTCATGCTCTGTCTTTCTTTCTCTCTCAAAAATAAAATTAACATAAAAAAACTTTAAAAAATAGACTTTTCTGTTACCTTTAGTTGTTGCTAATTATGTTTATCTCATTTACCGGTTTTTCCCTTTTGGATATTTATTTCCTTACATAGATTATATTTTTTATTTTGAGCTTAGCTTCAGCAGGGGATGTTTATTTGGAAGTG
>NC_043703.1:84883959-84978816 GCF_006229205.1 Suricata suricatta | reverse complement strand
CCTCTTTTCCCCCCTCCCCTTCAACCCTCAGTTCCTTTTCAGTATTCAATAATCTCACAAGTTTTACATCCCTCTCTCTCCCCAACCCTCTTTCCCTCTTCCCCTCCCCCTGGTCCTCCATTAGGTTTCTCCTGTTCTCCTGTTAGACCTATAAGTGCAAACATATGGTATCTGTCCTTCTCTGCCTGACTTATTTCACTTAGCATGACACCCTCAAGGTCCATCTACTTTGCCAGATTTCATTTCTTCTCATTACCATGTGGTACTCCATTGTATATATAAACCACATCTTCTTGATTCACTCATCAGATAATGGACATTTAGGCTCTTTCCATGTTTTGGCTATTGTTGACAGTGCCGCTATGAACATTGGGGTACATGTAGCTCAGGTAACTTGTGTGGAATCGCCCTGCCTCACTGTGGCTTGAAATCCTACTGACGTCTCTCACTTTAATGTCTCTCTTTATTTCTGGCCTCCCAGACATTTTCCTTTATTTCAAATGTGGTTAGCTGTTAATCTTGTGTGTTTGAAATAAGAGGTGGTTTTATCTATGTTCGCATTATTGGATGGCTCAGTGACATTTTATATGCCACTTTTAAAAGAAATGCATGCTATATAACGTTTAAAGTCCACGGATGTGTTCTGTCCATGGACTATCATGATGGACTCTCTTCAATGTAAGGTGAATATAATATTTACATTCTTAGTTTTTCTATCTTCAGGATGGGAAGATGTGACTATGCTGCTTTTATCTGCTATGTTTTCATAGTTGGGTAGAAGAGAAATAGTTCAGCAATGGAAAAAAGTGTTGGACTTAAGTTTTGGAAAAGATGGCCTCAGATTAGAAGCAGGAAGACCCTGTTGCAATTTGAGTTCTGCCATTAACTTTGTCGTATGACCCTGCCAAGTCTTCAGCTACGTGGTTCTCACATTTAATTAGTAGAAGTCGGGATATGTATCTGCCCCGTCTGTTTAACATTTCCACAGGAATAATAAGAGATACTCTGTAGGGGAGGAAGTAATTTATAACAAAGGTTTTACTTTTATAGCAAAAGAAACTTAAGCCAAGAGAAGCATGTGTTTATTATGTTAAAGGGACGTGCAGACATGGGCGTATTGTCATTCTAAATGAGCCATGCACAATTACAGGTTACTCTCTTGCAATTACATCTTTTAAATGTGATGAATCATAATTGATGTACTTCCTGCAACAATCTTGCACATTGTTCATCACCGTTCAAAGGTTCTCTAATTCCAATTTGTAAAATTCATTCCTTGCTTGAAGATGGATGCATTCTCCGTCTTCAATAACTCCAGGGGAGGCATGGGAATTCCTTTGAAAGCTTTCTATGCGGTGGTGACATGACTATATCTTTAAAGCTGAGTTTCATGTTAATACTTAGTGTTGGCATACTAAGGCTCACATGTGAAAAATAGAAAAGTCAAAGTCACAATTGTCTTTAGAAATTTCAGCTGCAGATGAAGCAGGTTACACATGTCCACCCTGCCTGTGAAAGTGCTCTAAAGAAGTTTAAAAGTTCTGTTATCCATGGAAAGCTTCTCATGGAGTCACGACGCAGTGGGACAATTCTTTTGCCAGAGTTCCTGTGACTGTGCCACGGGCAATTCTGCTACTCCCTATTACTAGACCTCTTTCCCGGGGATCCATGGGCTGGGATGCAGCCAAGCAGAGTCTTTTATTGTGGCCTTGGAGGGTGGAGATGGGTGGGCCTACATAATCTCTCTATCACAGGTTCTTTAATAAAATAATAATAGCCAACCAGGATGAAGCATTATTCCATGCCAGGTATTTGGGCCGAGGGTTTTAAACCCATTATCTTACTTAATCTCCATAGCAGCTCTGGGTGGTAAGGCACCATTATTATCCCCAGTTTTAGAAAATAGATGAGGAAACAGGTTTAGAGAGCTTAGGTAACCTGTCCAGGGTATCACAGCTCGTAAGTGGTGGAGGTGGGGTCCATGACCAGCGCACCTCCTTGCTCTGCTGTGTTTTGTCCTGGAGAAGAATATTAAGTTTTAGGCATCTGCCTGTTGTCTCCACAACACCTTAATGTGCCTTAGCTCATACACTCTTGACGGTCTCATATTTTCACTATAAAATCAGACCATGATGATTCCATCCTGTCCACTTCACAGGATCTTTGTGTGGACCAACTGAGCTAATATACGATTCTACAGTTGACAATAGTTGGCCCTCACCGCAACTCCGTAAACCGGTAGGACAGAGGAGCTCTGGAGGACAAGGTGGCATAACTCATAAGTGTTATCAGAGCTAGAACTTGAGTCTAGAATTTCTGCATCTTGGTCTAGCTTTTTCTCCCATACACACTTAGGGAATGTAGAATTCTAATGCTTTTGATGTATATCTTTAACATGTTATAAGATTTATAAGTTATAGGTTCAACCCATAGCTTGGGCTATCATATACATTTTAATAGGCCAAAGTTCAACTTCAACAGGTTTACAGGAGACAAGGTGTTGAGTCTGTTTTGTGGTAGCACATGCATACACATGTGTTGAATTGCATGCACACACATGCACATGCAGACACATCTGCACATGTGAATGACGTTCATTAGGATGTAAGCTCAGTGCACCAACGGACTTTGTCTTTTTGATGTCCTGACTAGAACAGTGCTTGGCTCATGGCAGGGACTCAGTAAGCACTGAGAAAATTAATAAGTAAATAGTATTTAGAGACACTTTTTGTTTCACCTCAGGTTAATCATGTGGTAATTAAGGTAACCAGGATATGGTTTTGTCCAGGATATCCATGATATCTGTTCATTATTCGAGAACATGTATTAACTAACAGTTTGCCCTTCACTCTCAAATATACTAGTTCACATGATCATTTATTTAGTTCCTGTACTTACAATGCACGTACTGTTAACGGCACACACTTTGAGTGGTAACTTCGGCCCTGTTGTCCAAAGTCTGACCTCTGCCACCTAGTAGCTGTGGAGTTTGGGTGAGTTAATCCTCTCTAACCTCTGTTGTTTTGTCTGTAAAATCGGAGAGTGAACGTGGCTTCCTTGTCCCTGCCATTCTGACCTCAGAAATGTGGTCGACTCTTCGATCGGAACAGGTGTCTTGCTTCTTCCTCTGAAGCATAACAGTGTGACGCCACCAAAGTCTGTTCTGTCCAGTTGTTCTAGAGCAAGGTGTTCGATTGTCTGGGTGGTCTGTCTCCTGCCATTGGTGTTATACACTGGCTTCTCTCTAAATCATAACGTTTCCGTTTTCAGTGTTGTGTAAAATGTAAAAAAAAAACACTCTGCTTTTGTAAGTTAATTTTCAATAGAAAAGAAAGGCCATGCCTACCCTTTGTTTGGTGGCAGGTTCCTCTGTCAGAGATAGAAGGGTGAACAGCCAGGGGTAGTAGGTGGGGGGGTGTAGTAGGTGGGATGCAGCAGAGAGGGCCTTGCCCACAGGGCTCTCCCCTAGGCCCTCCTCCTGACGTCCTCTGAGCTGCTGGCTCTACTCAGTGTCCTCAGGGTCCCCAGTAATGTGTGTTAACAGACAGGCAGGGGAAATGGGTTTTTCAGCATGTCATTCCCAAGTCCCTTTGTACTTCTTTTTTTTTTTTTTTTTTTTTAATGAGCTGTATTTCTTTAAGAATCAAGGTGGGAAAGAGTTGTAAGACAAAGTGCTGCCCAAAGTAATTGTGAACACGTCATTCATGTCAACCTGTCTTCTTAAGAAAATGGCATCATTCTTTGTGCATCCCCTGCAACCTGTCTGGAAGGACACAACGATGCTGCCACGGGCTTGAGGAGCTGACACCTTTAAAAGAATAGAAAATCTGTATGTGCCTGCGTGAAGCAGCTCCAGCCGCAGTCTCTCTGAATCCTGCAGCTTCCTTCCTTTAGCACCTTTATCATATCTGACATACATTTACTTATTTATTAGTCGCCTGTGTGTGCTCACTGTTCCTCCCTCCTTCAGTACAGGCTCCAGGAATGGGGGGCTTGAGTCTTTTGGTTTCGTCTACCTCTGCAGAGCTCAGGAGGGTCACAGTTAAAACTAACGATGTCTACATCCTCAGTACTGCTTTCTGTTTTCAGCTCCTTCATGTTTGTAAGCCTATTTTGGTTCTCCCAAGAGTCTTCATTTGGTTTTGTTTTACCACTGACGTGCATTCATGTGCTTACATTCTAAGCATGGTTCATGGGTGCTAATAAGGGTTTTGCTAAAGGGATTTGGATCGATAAGACAGCTGATGTATATACAGTGACTTTACTCCCTCTACAGTGATTTTTTTTCTTCTTTTCTTTCCCATTTGGTCTTGATGTCTCAATTTTGTGTTTTGAGGCCACAGAAGCCACAGGAGTTTATGGCTATTCCTGAATCTCTGAACAAGCATGTCTAATGGAAGGACTCCAGCCTTTCATTTTTCCACTAAATATGTTAGTGGTATCAGTTATTATTTTACTAACGTGTAATAATTACAATGTTGGTAGGGCCATAGAATTCTTAAGATCTGTACATCTCAAGAACTGAAATCCCTTTGGTCTTTGCAAATTATGAGCAAATCGAAAGACATGTGGACGTGCGGAGACCACCGAGTTGGTAATAAGAAGCTGGAGAGGAGGCAAATGAACAAAAATGTGCTGATTCTGGTCAGTTGAGAAAATAGCATCATTTTACCAAATAGGGTAGTTTCTTAATTTAGCTTTGGCCACCGGTGTGCACGTAGATTCCCTCCGTGTTCATAACCAGTGACTGGAGTTAAGTGTTAGCAACCACTTAATTGAAAAATGAAATTAGGTAGCAATTACTGGTAATTGTGGGTTCCTCTACTATACTTTGATCTATTTATTTTAAGCAAGTGGTACATTTGTTTAGAAGGCAGGCTCCCAGAGGAATAAAAACGAAGCAGAACATAAAACTCCAACACAAGGTGGTTGAGTGGGTGGGGTAGGCTCCCTGGATAACCATGCACCAGCTTAATGACTGGTGGGCAAACAACAAAACCAAAAATTGGCACAGATCATTTACTAACACATGGGTTGAAAGGATGACAGTCTTGGGATTTAGCATCGAGCTGGGGCAGGAGGGAAAAAATGGCTTTCAGTGGTTGGCCTGCACGGAGAGCCTTGCGTCTAGAGTACACCAGCCTCCCCGTCCCCACGCCTGGGTCTTGGATCCTGGCTGTTCTTTCCCCTCTCCCTCCCAGCCGGATCTGCAGAGGGTCTATTCAGATCCAGTCAGAGAAGCTAACCACTCCCTGGATAGTCTCGTTCCCCCTACATAATGCCTACACCCGGGAGAGTTTTTACCCTCAGAATGGTCTCTTTCAATCTAACTTTTCCTGGACCAAACCCCTTCATCAAAGGGTGTTACTGCAGCAGAAAAAGAAGAAAAAGAAAAGGGAGGAGGTTAAGAACCACGCAGGGGCACTCTGTAGAGTTAAAAATATTTAGAGTATGGGGCTGTCAAATCTGCTTCACGGCTGTAAAATCTGAATCTGTGGTCCTGACAGATTCAGAACAAGTTCTGTGACGACTTTATGCGTCCTTCACAAGAAGCAGGAGTTGAGGACTTTTCTAAATAAGAATTCTTGGCATGTCCATGGGCTGCTCTGAGCATATCAGCTGCACGGATCTTGTTTCCCACCTGGCAATACTAGAAGTTCCCCTGGCATCTGTGGATTACTTTCCTTGGCATAGGGAGGCGCGTATTTCACACCCAGATGTAAAATATGTGAAAATTCCTGGGACACCGTCCAGTGTCATTGTTATTTCCTGGTGCAGAGTCGCTGCCTTGGTGGGCAGTGAGGGCACATCCAAACCAGGTACAATTTCTAGGCTGTGTGGATGGTGCAGGATGTCTACTCTACCTTGGTTGCACTGCGCTCATGCAACGTTTTGCAAAATTCATAGGGACACAGTCTGAGCATGCTGATAGCAAGAACTGGACATCTTTGGAATTCATTTCCCTGGCCTATCCCACGTGTAGCTCCAAAAAGGAGATTGTGGAGGTGCCTGGTGGTTCATATGGTTAAGCTTCCAGCTCTTGATTTCAGCTTAGGTCAAAATTTCAGGGTTCATGGGATCTAATCCTGTGTTGGGCCCCATGCTGTCAGCTTGGGATTCTCTCTCTCCCTCTCCCTACCCCTCCCCTGCTCATGCATTTTCTCTTTCTCTCAAAATAAATAAATATGAAAAAAAAATTTTTTTTAAAAAGGAGAATGTGACCCATTAATAGAATGATCTAAGATGGTCTGCTTCCGCAGGAAGTAACCAGGATGGCAAACTGCATAATTGGCTTTGATCCTCTGAAAGCCATTGAGTGGGAAGCAATCTCACATCAATTTGAAAACCACAGATAACTCTAAATAAAAAGAAGTGTTATTTAGAGAAAAACACAGTGTTTATTTATTTATTTGTTCTTTCCTCACTCTCCAAGCTAGTTTCTTTCTTATCTTGGAAAGGAAGAAATTGATTTGCCTTTGACAAGAAAACTATGCAAAATAATTATGTTATATGTGTACTTTACATAGATGCTAATGAGCTAGGCTCTTGCATGACAGTCTGTTTCAAAATTCCTAGAAAAATAATGAGCCACTTTTGTCACCAAAGCAGCGATCGAGCAGCCAGGGCATGTGACTGTCACTCCATCAGAACAGATTTTATAGAGATCTGGGAGGGCTGCAGATATGCTATAAAAGCCCAAGCTGGGGTACAGTGTCAATTGCGTCATTAACTTTGCACCCTGCTTCCGCTGCTCGCCACTGTGACTCAGCCTCATTCACAGCCAGGAGAACTTGCTTTGTGACTGGCCTGCCCAAAATTGATTTAGGCTGCAAAGCCCGGAGACTCTGGACCTTTTTGCTTGGCCTCCAGGCCCCTGAGAGTCGAGAGATTCAGTGCCAGGAACATCTTCCCAGGCCACCCCATGCCCCCTCAGGGCGCATTTCCTCCCACACACCTTCCCGTGTCGAACCAAAAAATTCTCTGTCATTTGAAGGGATAGCTTGCGCTTGTTTCCATTTGTGACTTTCCTTGAAATCCAGAGACCTGTAGTCTTTTATTTTTTCCACGTCAAATTTCTGAGAGCAGAACCTCCTGCCACATCTGCTTCCGTTTGGCCCCAGTGTATGTGTCTAATATGTGACAAAACGCTAAGCCTTGGATGCGGTGACTTTCGTGAAGGAAGGCACACCACGGGGCTCCCGGATGACTTCACACACGTGTCTGCGTGTGTTACACACACCACCGCACACACTCACACACATATAACTTTTCAGTCTGTCATGAGCAATCACAGGTAGCCTGTTAAAAACTGAATAGGAGATTTCTGCTCATGAATGTTTGCATACTTGACTCAGCAAAAATCCTTTTCTGGCCCCCTGGTTATAGGCTAGCTCGTTGGGCCCAACTTCCTGTAGAAAGGAAAATCAGAGAATTGATTTTATCTTGCTGGTGGCCCCGGAATGCAAATAATGGGTCTAAGATTAAAGAAGGACCTTACTCCAGCGATAATGAGACAAGGGCATGAGTCAGTTCTCGTGTTCAGCCCTGGCTCCGGGGTCAGATTAGCATTCCGCTGTCTGCAGTGGAAAGTCCCAAGCCTGCAGGGCACACTAGAAGTTCCCTCAACCTGCAGCAGTTCCCAACTCCACGTGTGCCACTTAGGGCCTTTCAGGGAGCTTGCTCCAGGGACAGAAACTAGCCCTGGGGCCCAGTGAGAGTGGAAAGGTACCCCCCTGAGGAGCTGAGTGTGGCTCACTTGCTTAAGAGATGGGAAGCCAGTCCCATAAGCCATGGATCTAGGGGCGGAGTTGTGTTCTCATTCCCGCAGTTCTAGTTTGAAGGCAGCAGTCTAAAAAGAACAATGAAGAGAAATAGAATGTAAGGTTTCCTGCCCCAGTCTCCATTGTAGTCTTTTTTTTCTTAATTTGGGAGAGAGAGTATAAGTGAGGAAGGGGGTCAGAGGAAGAGAGAGAATCTTGAGCAGGCCCCAAACACAGCAGGAGTCATGCACGTGGGGCCTGGGATCATGACCTGAGCTGAAATCAAGAGTCAGACACTCAACCGACTGAGCCATCCAGGCGCCCCTCCATTGCAGACTTAGCAGTCTCTGAAGATTGGCTTTTGGACTTGCAGCCTAGACGGACAGCAGGCAGAGTGGCCTAGCAGCGCATGTGTGCTCTATGCGATGGGTGCATGGTGGGGGGCCAGGGGTAGGGCAGGCGGCAGGCAAACTGTAGAACCAGCACCTCCCCTGACTAGGGGAAGCCCCTGCCCCATTCCAGCTGATGGCCACCTTGCACAGATTGGGGGACAGAGGGCCCAGTCTGCTGGTTTTCCAAGATAAACTAAACAGTGGAATTTGTGTGTGTAAACTCATTTACCAGTGATTAGCTCAAAATTCGGAAATATGAGCCAAACAAAATAGGTCTGTAGGCCACAATGTAACCTCTGGTCCAGGCTTCATGTCGCATGAAATTTTGCTTCCTGTATTTATACCTGCTTGTATTTAAGGGAGCTGAGTCTATTGGTTGGGATTCTTATGCACTCAGGGTGAGTTGGAATTTATCAAGTTAATAATAGTCAAAATGCATACCATCTTCAGAATATGGTTGTGTCATCAAAAGAGAAATAAGTAAAAATAGTGACATCCTCTTACCATTGATAAAACTGGGGGAGGCTGCTATGGAATCCCTAAGTAGAAGGCATTCCTGTCTTAGACCATGAGTAAGGAACACAGGCATGGGTAGCAGTGTCGGGAGGGGGGTCGGGCCCTGGCAGGGCCCTCTCCCACTGCCTCCCACATTTAGTTATGTCACGGAGCAACTTTGTTATCTATGAAGGTAAACTTAGTTCTTTTTCCCTTTGCGTCGCAGAAAATCCTGAGGGGTTTTTTTTTTTTTTGCTTGTTATTTTTGGATATGCTTGCACATTTTATGGTTCTCAGTCATTTCACCACAAACATGATTGCCACGAACATTTTGCTATATACCTAATTGGGTGTAAGGCAGTTTTGCTGCAAAAGAGAAAAATCACAAAAAATAATGGACATTCATCATTAATGGTCACAATGAAACATGAAAAAATTAATAAAAGTGCCATAAGGATATTTGTCATAAAAGAGCAAGCCATGAAAAGTAAAACAGGGACATTTAAAAGGACATAAGTAAACATGAAAAAATTAATAATGAAATTCATTTAATGTCTTCCTTCATTTAGAGAAGTATCAGTTTTCCAAATACTAGGATACACATTTGTAATGGAGCTTTGTGCTACACTGTTAAAGGCTTCAACACTGCTGTTCATTCTTGACATATCATCACATGTCCATTCATATGTTCCAAAGTTCTGTGGGAAAGGTACAAGACATACTAATGTTGTAATGCATTTGTAGCTGAGCTCTGTTATCATTGTAACTGATACTTATTTTCTAGTATAGTATGCAGGATAGCTTTAGACTGTCTTATTTCATACCTCCAATAAGTTTTGTTACCATCTCTTCTATCAAGTTGACATAGAAGTTATCACCTCCTATTTTAAGACTACCGTGTCTGCTCCTCACCATATAGAACATTATGAGGTCTAGCCAATAGTTATATAATGTAAAAATGGGAGCTTTGTCCATGGAGAAATGAAAGCAAATTGTCCATCAGTGATTCTGTCTTTTAGAGCAGAATTCCTTCTGGTCAGTTAGTTGTGTGGTGAAAATGTTTGTGAGTGGAAATGCTGGGGCAGAGATGTACACAGGGAAAATACCAGACGCACGCTTATTTCATGGCGCTGAGAGTTGCCTTCAGCTGATCAGTTAGTTGTTTTGGGTTATGTGCGTGGGAGTGGTGGCTGTCAGCAGAGATCAGTGTCAGCTACATCTTCTCACACTAGTTTGATGAGGAGTGTTTATCAATATTTCATTTTGCTCTGCCATAATTACTTCATAAGAATGCATAGGAAAGTGAGAAATGAACGAGAAGATTTTTCTCTGTCGTGGTAAAAATGGATGTCATGTAAAAATTTACCATATTAACCCTGTCAGCCACAATTCAGTGACATTAAGTTAATTCACCATGTTGTGCACCGGTCACCACATTCCCATCTTCCCCAACAGAAAGTCAGCCCATTAAACCCTAACTCCACATCCTCCCACCTCCCAGATCCTGGGAGCCTCTGTTCTACTTTCTGTCCCAATGAATTTGACTACTGTAGGGACTTCATGTAAGGGGATCATACGGTGTGTGCTCTTTTGTGTCTGGTGGAAGTGAAAATTTTAAGGAGGAACCGCATAGCTCTTGCAGCCTTACGAACATTGAGTTGAAGGTAGAACTCAACATCAGTGATGAAAGCATAAACCTTTAGGGTAATCAGATACAAACCAGTTGGCTGGGTGTTCCATTGGTAAATAAAATAACAAAACTAAAGATTAAAGAAAACGATAGAAAAGTTGGAACTAAGAATGTGGGTGAGGACTGTGATAAGAGGTGAGGCCCACGATCTGATCTCTGTTTTCAAGTGCCTGACTCCCAGTGCCAGCGTGCATATCTGGTTGTCACTACCTGCCTGTCCAGAGGCATGGAGTAAAACCCCTAAAGGAGCACAGCAGACCAAAGGGCAGATTAGTGCTTTTCTCTTTGCCATTTTTTAAATGTTTATTTCAGAGAGAGAGAGAGAGAGAGCAAGTTGGGGAGGGGCACAGCGAGGGGGGCAGGGGATCTGAAGCAGGCTCTGTACTAGCTGACAGCAGTGAGCCCCATGTGGGGCTGGAACTCATGAACCGAACTGTGAGATCATGACCTGAGCTGAAGTTGGATGCTCAAAGGACTGAGCCACCCAAGCATCTCTCTTTATTGCCATTTTTGTCCACCTGCTAACAAACTATGGGAGGGCACAATTGAGTAAAACTTGCTACCGCCCTGGGAACCTGCTCTAGTGGGTGAAACAGACCCTCAAGTAGGTCTGCGAACTGTAGAGTCCGCTAAAGACATCTGCACAGTGTGACTGTGGACAGAGAGCCACGTGGGTCGCTCACTGCCATCTGAAACCATTTTGTAAATGTCTTGCAGTGAAGAGCATACCTTTTTCTTCATATCATTGCCAGTGTTATAGGGTGTTCCTACTTGCTGCTACCTTGAGGTGAATCCAAACTGTGGATGACAAGGACTCATTACTCTCACCCCCTCTTGGTTTTCTTGCAGCGCCTCCTATGAGCCACACTTGGTGTCCACACTAGTGAGTCTTGCATATGTTGCTCCCTGTGCTTAGAAGCCCCTCCCACGCCTCTTGGCTTTGACAACTCCTACCACTCTTCCTTAAGGAGCCCCTCTCCAATGGGGCAGACAGAATTAAAGACCCCACAGTGGTTCCACTGCGACTCACGTTTCCCTTTGCATAACAAGCATGGCATTTGTAATGCCTTCTTTGACATCCTTTGTCCCAGTAGATGGTAAGCTCCATGGAGACAGGGACATCTCCGTCTTGGTTATTGCGGTATCTCTGGTGCCTTGCACACTTCATGATGGTGAGTGCTTAGAAATGCTTGTGGGTCAATAAAGGAAAGAATAAGTAATTATATAAGTTATTTATCAGTTTTTAGGAAGGATGAATATTTATTTTCTTTGCATTGATTTCCCCATAATATAAATGGTTTCCACCTAGTGATTTATAGGCTATTCAGTCATTTCTCCAATGTCTGGGTCTTGAGAACCAACTTTGGGGTTTTGAAAGTGAGCAGGCCACCTTTCTGCCAGCGAGACACTTTTTTTTTGCATGGTCATTAAAACTTGGCATTGGAAATCAGATCATCTTTATCAAGTTTAGAAAGTTCCTTCTGTTAGTAGTTTGCAGAGGGTCTTGATCATGAACAGATGTTGGATTTTTGCTACACGCTTTTTCTGCATCAGTTGGTATAATCATGTAATTTTTCTTTGTTAGTTTCTTGATATGCTGGGATACACTGATTGGATTTTGAATGTTAAGGCACATTTGCATCCCTGGAGTAAGCCTCCTTTGGACGTGTATAAATCTTTTTATATATTGCTGAATTCTCTGCTAATATTTTGATAAGTATTTGTTCATTTATACCAAAATCCTGCATTCAGTTCCAGTGTCCCCAAGCAATTCTTGGACACCAGCTAGGGGTCCTAAACTCAATTCCGACACTGTCTACCGGGAAGCAGCATCAGGCTAAGGGCCTCGTATCAGACAAATTGAATTGCTTCCATATCTTGACTGTTGTAAATAATGCAACAGTGCATTGGTGTATTTGCAATGTAAATATGCAATAAACATAGGCTACATCTATCTTTTTGAATTGGTATTTGCTTTTTCAGTAGACAAATACCCAGTAGTGGAATTGCTGGGTCATAGGGTAGTTCTATTGTTAATTTTTCAAGGAACTTCTATACTGTTTTCGAGAGTAGCCGCACAAGTTTACATTCCCACCAACAATGCATGAGTGCCTGTTTTTCTCCACATCCTCGTTAACACTTGTTATTTATTGTGGTTTTTATTTCAGCCATTCTGACAGGGGTAAAGTGATATCTCATTGTGGTTGTAATGTGCATTTCCCTGATAATTAATGGTGTTGAACATCTTTTCATTTGCCTATTGGCCATTTCTATGTCTTTTTTTGGAATGACTATTCAGATTCTCTGCCCATTCCTTATTATATTTTTTTTTTGGTTGATGTTCTTTGGGTTCCTTATGTATTTTAGACATTAACCTGTAATCAGGTATATCACTAGCAAATATCTTCTCCCATTCAGTAGGTTGCCTTTTAGTCTCGTTGCTGGTTTCCTTCACTGCAAAAGCTTTTTATTTTAGCATAGTCCTGATAGTTTAATTTTGCTTTATAATTTCCCTTGTCAGAGGAGACATACAGAAAAGTGTTTCTATGTCTGATGTCAGAGAAGTTACTGCCTGTGTTCTATTTCAGAAATTTTATGGTTTTGGGTCTCACTCTTAGGTCTTTAATTCATCCTGCATATATTTTTGTGCATGGTGTAAGGAAGTGATCCAGTTTCATTCTTCTGCATGTAGTTGTTCCATTTTCTCAAAACCATTTGTTGAAGAGCCCGTGTTTTTTTTCGCATTGGATATTCTTGTCTCCTTTGTCATAGATTAATTGACTGTAAAAGCCCTGTTTTATTTCTGGACTCTCTCTTCTGTTTCATTGATCAATGTGTTTACTTTTGTTCCCATACTGTACTGTTTGGATGGCTACAGCTTTGTAGTGTGGCTTGCAATCTGGGGTGTGATTCTTTCAGCCTCATTGTTCTTGTTCACGATTGCTTTGGCTACGAGGAGTTTTTTGTGGTTCCATGCAAATTTTTGGATTATTTGTTCTAGTTTTGTGAAAAAACATTGTTAGTATTTTGGGAGGAATTGCATTCAAGCTGTAGATTGCTTTAGATACTATGGACATTTTAACAGTATTGATTCTTCCAAACCATGGGCATGTAATGTTTCTCTGCTCATTTGTGTCATCTTCAGTTTCTTTCATCAGTGTTTTATAGTTTTTGTTGTTGTACAGATCCTTCACCACCTTGCTTAAGTTTATTCCTAGATATTGTACTCTTTTTGATGGGATTGTAAATGGGATTGTTTTCTCAATTTCTCTTTCTGCTACCTTTTTTTTAGTGTATAGATAGGAAACTGATTTCGGTACGTTCATTTTGTGTCCTGTGACACATTCATATATCAGTTCTGGTAGGGTTTTTTGTGTGAAATATTTAGCGTCTTTTATATACAGTATATCATCTGCCATTAGTAAAGTAAAAGGTTAGATAATTAATTTGGGGCATTTATTTTCTAATAAATGCATTTGGTGCTATACATTTTTCCCTATGCAAAGCTTTAGCTGTGTCCCACATTTTGATATTTTGTATTTTCATTTCCATCCAGGTCAGTGTACTTTTTGATTTCCCTTGAGACTTCCTTTTTGACCCATAGATTACTTTTTATAATAGTGTTATTGAGATATAATTTATGTAGTATATATTGCATCCATTTATAGTGTCCACTGTGATGGTCTTCAGTGTGCTCACAGCTGTGTCGCCTGCACACCAGTCAAATTTAGAATATTTTCATTACTCCTAAAAAAGTCCCGTATGCTTTAGCTATGTCTTTGTGACTTCCTCATCTTGCCTCAGCCCTATGGAAATTCCGAATCTACTTTGTAGACTTATCCATTCTGGACATATAATATAACTGGAATCTTACCATATGTAGTTTTGTGGTGGGTTTCTTTCAATTAGCACAGTGTTTTCAAGGTTTTTCTATGTTGTAGCATGTATCAGTAGGTTATACCATTCTATGGCCAAATAATATCCCCCCCACATTTGGGCCACATTTTGTTTATCCACGCATCAGTTGATGGGCATTTGGGTTGTCTTAACCTTTTGGCTATGAACATTCCTGTACAAGTTTGTGTGTGGACAGGTTTTCGTTTCTTTAGGGTATATACCTGAGAATGAAATTTCTAGGCCAGAAACATCTGTGTTTAACTTTTTGAGGCACTGCCAGGCTGTTTCCTGGTGTGGCTGTACAATTTACATTCCCAGCAGCGGTGTATGGGGGCTCCTATTTTTCCATATGCTCGCCAATGTTTGTGATTACCTGTCTTTGATTATAGCTGTCCTAGTGTGTGTGAAGACCCATAGATTATTTAGAAGAGTATTGACTCTCCAAATTAAGATTTTCCTGTTTTTATTGTAATATGTTACTGATTTCTAGTTTGATCCTTTGTGATGAGAGAATATATTCTGTATGATTTTGGTTCTTTTAAGTGTATTGAGGCATGTTTTCATGGCCCAGGGTATGTCTCCTATATGTGTCTGTGGATTCTTGAATGTGTATTCTGTTGAAGTTGGTTGGAGTCCACTATAGAATTAGATTCTATTAGTTGATTGTCTAGTTATTCTATCAGTTATTGAGGGAGGAAAGGGTATCAAGATCTTTATAATTGTATATTTGTTTCTTCTTATTCTGTCACTTTTTGTTTCATGTATTTTATAGTTCTGTTGTTTGGCATATATGCATTCAGGCTTGCCATGTCTTGGTGAATTGATCCTTTTATCATTATATAGTGAGTTTTCCTGTCTCATCATTTTCTTTGCACGGAAGCTTATGTTGCCAGGTATTAATGTAGCTACTCCCACTTTCTTTTGATTCATGTTTAATGATATATTTTATTTTCTATTATTTTTCTATTATTTTATTTTTAACCAGCCTATATCCCTGTACTTGAAGTGAGCTTTTTGAGGACAGCAAATAGTTGGGTCATATTTTTAACCTATTCTATTATCAGCTGTGTGTAATAGATGCATTTGGGCCATAGACATTTTATGTCACTATTTGATATGTTTAAGTCTATGACTTTATTTTTGTTCTCTGTTTTTCATTTCTGTTTTCCTACCCTCCTATGGGTTATTTGAATATTTATTTTGGAACTCTATTTTTATTTATCTATAGTGTTTTGGGGATTACCTCTTTGTAGAGCCCCTTTAGTGGCTCCTCTAGGTATTAGGTTATATATACAGGACTAATTGAAGTTTAATGGTGTAGTCATTTACCAGTTTGAATGAATGTAGAAACCTTACCTCCCATTACATCTTTTTACTCTCTCCAACTGGTCATATAGTTGGCTTAAACATTTTCTCTATATACATTGAGAACCACATCAACAGTGTTATAATTTTGGCTTCAGTGGTCAAACTTAATTTAGAAAATTAAAGAGGAGAAGGAAAATGCATAGAATTTACCTATATTTTTATTCTATCTGTTTTCCTTCTTTACTTCCTTATGTTCTAAGATTCCATTGTTGGGGCACCTGGGTGCTCAGTTGGCTAAGCATTCAACTTGGGCTTAGGTCATAATTCTGTGGTTCATGAGTTCAAGCCCTGTGTCAGGCTCTGTGCTGACAGATCTTCAGATTCTGTCTTCTGTCGCCCTCATTCTCTGCCCCAGCCTCTACTTGTACTCTGTCTCTCTCAAAAACAAACATAAATAAATATATATATATTTATATGTATATACATATGTGTGTGTGTGTGTGTAAAGATTATGTTGTTTTCTTTTTGAGAATTCCTTTAGCCATTATTTTAGGACAGGTATGCTTGCAACAAATTTACTTAGTTTTTGTTCAGCTGAGAAGGTCTTAAGGTCTTTAATTTCCCTTTATTCCTAAAGGACATTTTCACTGGATACACAGTTCTGTGTTGGTAGTTCTTTTTTTCTATACATGAATGATATCATGTTACTTCTTTATAGTCTCCATGGTTTCTGGCAAGAAATCTGACATCATTCTCTCTTCCTTCTTGTAGAGAAGGTGTCCTTTGTCTTTGGCTGTTTCATGATTTTTTTCCAGAAGGTTGACTATGGGGTGTCATGCTGTAGGCTTATTTGGACGAGTCACATTTGGGGCGTACTCATCTTCTTGATTCTGTAGGTATATGTCTTTTGCCAAATTTGGGGAGTTTTTAGCTCTTATTTCTTTGAGTGCTTTTATAGCCCTTTACTCTTTCTCTTCTCTTCCTGGGACTCTGATGACAATGAATGTTAGATCGTTTGCTATAGATCCATAGGTCCCTCCGGCTGTTATAACTGTTTTCTCTCTGATGTTCAGATTGAGTAATTTCTATCATTCAATCTTAAGGTTGACTAACTCCTTCCTGCCTACTGCTTTCTCTTCCTGAGCCTACACAATTGAATTTTTAAATTTCAATTACTATAATTTTCAGATCTAAATTTTCCAGAAGGTTCTCTGTTATATCTTCTATTTCTTTGCTCAGACTTCTTATTTTTTTCATTTGTTTCAAGTGTGTTTGTAATTACTCATGAAACATTTTTATCATGGTGGTGTTCACATTTTTGTCAAATAAATCTGACTTTGTCTTCATGTTAGTGGTATCTATTAATTTTCTTTCTTTATCATTTGATTTGACATCTTCTTGATTCCCGGTATGATGAGTGGTTTTCTCTTGGAACATGAACATTTGGGGGGTTAGTTATGAGACTCTGGATCTTATTTATACCTTCTGTTTTAGATGACTTCTTACGATGCCTGTTTGGTGGTGGGAGAGAAAGGTGCCATATCATTACTGACAGTGGGGGATAGATTTTCAAGTTCCCCACTTTGCTTGCATTGATTACCTGAGGAGGATGCTCTCCTCATTACTATATGGGGCTGGAAGTTCTGGATCCTTACTAGTTCTCTCTTGATCCTTCCTTGGCTGGGGGGGGGGGTTGGAGGGGGTAGGAGTCCCTCCTCGCTGTGCCTCTGGTGGCCTTCACCAACACCACAGGGGAGTGGCGGCTTCATTTTTGTTGGGTGGAGGTACACATCTTGACTCCGCTAGGCCTCCTGTGACCCATGTCAGTGAAGAGGACATGGGGTGCCTCATTACTGCGGGTGGCGGAAGTCCAGGCTCTCCATATAGTCTTTAAAGGCACCATGGAAAAGAGTTACCACCCAGTGGTGAAGAGAGTCCTACCTCCCTACTTTTTCTTTTCTGACACCATTCCAATAGGGAGGCTGAGGTTTTCCCTACAATCTAGTAAGCACAGAATCTAGGCTCACCACTCAGACTTTGCTGAGATTGGGGCCACAGTTTCTTTTGACATGTTGGCAGGAGAAGAGCCACTGTGATCTCAAGTCTTCTGTTTTGCTCTGCTGCTTCTCTCCTGGTCCGTAGTATAGATAGGGCAGACTTTTGTTGGGACTTTTTGTTGTCTGTGATCATTCGCTTTCCAGGCTAGCGGCTTCTTTAAGTCTGGGGTATGAGAGGTAAAATGAAAACCCAGGAAACTCACAGCCATGTTGTTCAGATCTCAAGGTCCCTGGCTGGTTTTCCTTCTTCTGTCCACTTTTCAGAATCTCCTTATGCTTGTTTGTATATAATGTCTAGAGATTTTAGGTTTTTTTTTTTACTTAGGAAGAGGAATAGAGAAATATGCAGCTTCATTTTTCCAGAAGCGGAAGTTAGTGCTTTCTCTTTAATCTTTATTTTCTTACTTTTTTTCCACAATCTTTAAAAGGTGAATTTATTTATTTATTTAAAGTCTACCCATTTCTTTTGAGTGAGTGAGAGAGAGAGAGCGAGCGAGAGAGAGAGAGAGAGAGAGAGAGAGAGAGAGTGCCTGCACAAGCACGAGTGGAGGAGGGGCAGAAAGAGATGGTGAGAGGAAGAATCCCAAGCAGACTGTGCACTGCCAGCACAGAGCTAAATGGTGAAATTAAAAGAATATTAAGTTCTATCTGAATATCCTTTACTTTTCGGTCACTGATTTTATCACTATTTTGTAAGAGAGATAACTCAGCATAGAATTTTATTGTGTGTTTTAGAGATTCTTCTTTTTTTCTTAATGCTAAACTCTTTAGCTTACATGGAATTTTCCAAAATGCTTGAATTCATATTTGATTCATCAGTCTCACTGAGAGGAAAGCATCTAGACTTACAGAATATCTCTGGCCACCAGATGTGTGAGTTTTCTCACACCAAGAAGTTCTCCAATTCTCTGTGGACACCAACTGGGTGTACTACAGCTCAATTCAGTTATTTTTTTTAAACATTTTATTAGTTTTTGAGAGACAGAGAGACAGTGTGATCAGAGGAAGGGCTGAGAGAGGGAGGGAGACACAGAATCTGAAGCAGGCTCCAGGCTCTGAGCTGTCAGCACAGAGCCCGATGCAGGGCTCGAACCCATGAACCGTGAGATCATGACCTGAGCTGAAGTCGGATGCTTAAACAACTGAGCCACCCAGGTGCCCCATTTCAATTCAGTTCTGACATTATCTTCCTGGAGGCATGTCTAAGCTCACTGGCTAAAGGCTCAGTTTCATAAGCCTGTTCATGGCAGTTGTGAGTCCCTTTGCTTATTACCGAAGAGCTATAAATCGAGGTTCCCATGATGCCCTCCTTGGGTTCAGTCATTTGCTAGATTAGCTCACAGAACTTGAGGGAACTGTTATGCTTACTGGTGTATCACATAAGAAAGGATATGATAAAGGATACAGATGAATGGCCAGATAAAGTGATATAAAGCAGTATCTGGAAGGATCCCCAGTGCAAGAGTCCCGGTCCCTCCTGCCAGGTAGACTTGTTCATCAGTCTGGAAGCTCTCTGAATACCATATTGAGGGATTTTTATGAAGCCTTTATCACACAGGCAGGATCCATTATTAACCCTGTCTCCAGCCTTTTTCCTTCTCCAGAGGATGAAGGGGCAGAGCTGAAAATTACAAGCTTCAAGCTTCTACTCATAGCTTGGTCTCCCTGGTGACCCAAACTCATCCTGAAGTTATCCAGGAGCCCACCGTGAGTTGCCTTATTGGAACCAAAGACACTCCTATCACCCAGGAAGTTCCAGGGAATTTAAGAGATCTGTGTGAGGAAGTGGGGTCAAAGATCACATATTAGAACAAAAGATGCTCCTGGCACTATTATCATTTAGAAATTTACACATGTTTTAGGAACTCTGGCCAGGAGGTTGGGATGAAGATCAAAATATATGTATTTGTCTTGTATCACAGGATCGCATTCACATCCCTCATCCAGGCCTGCAACATGTTCTGTTGGAGCACCAGGCAAAATACGTTCAGCATTTGACCTCCTCTGATGCCCGCCACCACTTTACTGGAAACCATCAACTCCTTCCTGTATTCCTGAAAGACTGGTGTTCTTGCTTCCATTCTTCAACAGCCGTCAGGATGACCCTATACAATTGAATCTGATCATGACGTTCTTCTGCTCAGAAGCTTCCAGTGGCTTCCATTGCACTAAAAATATATCCCAAGTTTTTCCCATGGCCACAGGCTCTGTGTGTTCTATTATTTTGTTGCTCTCCATTTCATTTCCTGCCCTGTTCTCCTGACTTCCACTGCTCCAGTCACCGTGGTTTTCTTGCTCAGGGTGCTCCCAGCGCAGGGCCCTTGTTCTTCTCTCCTCTGTTCTGGAAAGCTCTCACACCATGTTTCACATACTCAGTTCCTGTAGGATTTTGTTCAGATGTCACCTGTCAGAGAAGCTTTCTTTGACCAAACTGATGTGACAGCACCTTGTCCTGTCACTTTGGATGCCTCACCCTCCTCTATCTTTCTGTGTAGTGCTCATCACTACTTGCCACTATGAATTTCCTGGTTGATGTATTCATTTCCCGTTTCCCTCCATTAAACTGCAGCCTTCCGGCACAGGGACTTTCTTTATCATGCTGCAGTCTTCGTGCGTGATGTGGTACCCAGCACCTAGTAGAGTCCCAGCAAATGTATATTGAATGAAAAATATGACTGGATGGCACTGATAATTTTTATAGCTTCTGATTTTTCCTTATCATATATAATATTGGAATATAGTTTTGTTCTATTTAAGTGTTGTTTATTCATTACTACATAGTTGGGCTGAATGGCTCTCTTCTCAAACTTTCCTTTATAAGATTATGCATCGATCCCTTTGGAGTTTGGGCTCAAACTTTTTAGTCACATGCTTGGGTCAACATCTTATTGTCATTCATGGTTAATCATGTCCACCTGATGTAAAATTAGTCTAATTGGGACGTTTCCATCCCTCGTTTCTAAATTCCAATCTCTAGTGTCTTAGGAGGGGCTCATGTGTGGAAGACAAGGATGGTTCTGAGACACCCTCGTTAGCTCCCTCTCACCCACAGAATGGAGGCTGAGCTTCAGAGATGGCCTCTCCAGGCCTTCAGAGTGTGGCCGCTCCCCGACTGGCCCATCTCTTCTTTGCTCTTCTCACTTTGTGTCCAGGTCAGGCGCGCCACCCCTCCTTCGTGGCTCCCAGTCTTTCTTGTGCCTTTTGTGTGCTTTTCTTCCCCTTGAAACTTACATATCCACGGCTAGTTACCTGAATGCCACCTCCTCCAGTTCCTTCCGGAGTCTCCTTCTCTGTGATTTCCTTCCCTTCCTTAAGTTTCTAGAACCTCTACATTCTTCTTTCTTCATATTTATCACTCTCTGTCTTGTGTTATAATTACTTACGTTCATGTCTTATTTTCTGTGCCAAATCCAAGTTCATTGAAGATAAAGTCCATTTGTGATCTAGTCCTGGGTCCTGCAGAGCCTCGTGCTGGGAAGGGACGCAGCAGTCTGATTAAGGGTTTAACTCTTTGTTCCTTTTCAAAATTCTTCGTGGACTGTCTGTACTCATTATGCTTTTCTTTTCCTTGCAAGGGGTCATCCCATTTGGAAAGATGAAATACCATCTAAGTTCTTCTTTGGAATAATCCCTACACATTTTTGATGTTTCATTTATATTCTCATTTTTTTCAATTCTCTTAGAAGTCCTTTGCGAACCTCCTCAGTGGAGCATTTTTAAAACTCTATGGATATATTGCAGGTTCAGCTCCTGACCATTGCAATAAAGTAAATATTGCAATAAAGCTAGTCAAATGGATTTTTTGGTTTCCCAGTGTATATAAAAGTTATGTTTACACCACCCTGCAGTCTACTAAACGTTCAACAGCCTTCTGTCTAAAAAAAATAGTGTACATACCTTAATTAAAAAATACATTATTGCCAAAAAAAGCTGACCATTATCTGAGCTTTCAGCAAGTTTAATCACAGATCACAGATCACCATAATGAATATGGTAATAATATAAAGTTTGAAATATTGGGAGGATTACCAAAATGTGCTATAGAGACATGAAGTGAGCAAATGCTATTGGAAAAACAGTGCCAATCAACTTGCTCAAGGACACAGAGCTGCCACAAACCTTCAATTTGTAAAAAAACAAAAAAAACAAAAATCCAAAAACACAGTAAAGCACAGTGAGGTAAAACAAGATTTGGCTATGTGTTCATAGTTGTGCTATTTTTTGGTGGGAAGAAATTAAATATTAAATGTATCTTTCAGCCCCAACGTATGACTAAATGTTATAAGAAGTAAACATTCATGTGTCAATAAGTTTCTGACATAAATCAGTTAATTCTGTTTTATTTATTGAATTTCATTCTATGTGTTTCTTTCCATACTTTCATAGTTTATTTTTATTTACTCAGGGAATTTGATTCTGTGTATTTTTAGAATTAAAATCCATCACTTGGTCTTTGTCCACTAGCATCAATCTGGCAGTGACAGCAGCTTGTTGCTGTGTCAGATCAAAATGTTTCACTTTATTTCCGGTATCTCATTGTCTGGCTCTTCTGTTACTGCCATTCCGATTTTTTGAAAATGTGTATATGCGTGCTTTGTGAATTGGGATACATAAAACCAGCATTTTTAGCTTTGAGTGCACTTTCTTGTTTCTCTTAATACTTGAAAACAAGTTTCATGTACTCTGTCTATATTTACTTCCTCCCCACCCCCTCACACCTCCCTCCCCCCCCCCACCAGCCAAATAGGAATGGCTTGTTTTAGACTACTCTTTACGTTAAATCCAGTGTCTCCCAGAGTAGCTTCAAGAAGGACCAGTCTGCGACACTAGTTCGGAGTCAGACTGCCTAATGCTGACTTTCTTTCCAAGGGGTACCCATCCCCTACTTAACAAGAGCTTGGAAAATATTTGTGGATCTAACACATGTCGTTATTTTTTCTTTAAGCTCTCATAAAATGTGGAACGTTAATTGGATAGTTTTGCTTGTCTGGGCCAGGAGGGCGTGGTTTTCCTCCTGTGGGCTTTGCCCCGTTTCACCTCTGCTAGTTGCCTCTTTTCCTCCTGGTCATGTCACTTGTTAATTGGAACTGTGTGTAATTTTAGGGGCACCTGAGTGGCTCATTCAGTTAAGCGTCCGACTCTGGATTTCAACTCAGGTCATGATCTCGCAGTTTGTGACTCTGAGCCCTGCCCTGTTGTGTGAAGACTGCTTGGGATTCTCTCTCTCTCTCCCTCTCTCTCTCTCTCTCTCTCTGCCCACCCCAGCTCAAATTTATTTACTTTCTCTCTCAAAGTAAATACATAAACTTAAGAAAAAAAGAACTGTATGTAATTTTTGAAACTTATTTTATATAGTTTTTTGGTTATTGGTGTGGTGGTGGTGGTTCTCTGTGATTGAGATTTTTACATTGTTGCTCTTTTGTGGATCCTGCTATCTGGAAGCTTCCTGTGTTCTCTTCCCCACATTTGACAAATAGATTGTTTTAAGCAAAATGAGAAAATATAGTGAATTAATTACATTGTACTTCTCTCTACACAGATCCTTAGCTTTAAAAAAAAAAGCTCAGTTAATTTCAACACTTGTATACAAAGAGAAATTAAAATAGATTCACTCCAAGAGAGGATTGTCTTAACTACACATTTTGTGCGAGACCCTAATCCTGTTCCCCTTCTTGCTAAGTGAATTTTTATCACAGTTAAAAGAAAATAAAATTAAAAGCATCCATCCTCACAGACTCTTATGCGCTAGTGATACAAAGCAAATGACACAAATACAGTGTCTCACACACAATGGAGTAGAATTTAGCAGGAAATACAAGGAACAGACTAAAACAGCAGCAGGTTAAACCGCAGCCTGGGGGCCCAGTGCGTCCCTGCTCTGGTTTTGTATGGCCTGTGGGTCAAGAAAGGCTGTTATGTTTTTAAACAAAATCAAAAGAAAAATGCCATTTCGTGACATATAAACTAGTAGGATACGACGGTTTCTGTGTCCACAAACAAATTCTCACTAGAACGCAGCCACGCGTAGGCATCTGCCCGACTTCTTTGTACCACAAGGGCAGAGTCAAGTATGGCCAGCAAGCTGGAAGTATTTGCTCTTTGACCCTTTATAGAGAAAAGTTAGCTGACCCCTGGACTGAGCAGGAGGCTGCACGTGGAGTAGCACACATTCAACCTCGTGAAAACCATCAGTAGTTCATTTGTCTCCTTTTTATTTTCTTGATAACTGATCTGTCTCTCCATAGCATTTGATGAGAGATTGACTCTGGAGAGCAAATTCTGTTTATTTACATTCATCTACCCTCCAAAGGAGAACTGAGGGTTGGGAGAACCACAAATGAATTCGCAGTAGCAGCTGTTGATTTATTGGTTTTATTCTATGAACAGTGAAATTTAAGACTTTTGTTTTGATTAGTTATTTTGCTGATAATGCGGCTTGACTCTTGTCATTCGTAAACCACAGACACTTAACACCCTAGACTTTCTGTGCCCACAGAGGGCATGTTAGAAAATTCAGTGTCTCTGCTTATGTTCACCTGGAAGCACAGAACCAAGACGTCTTGTGCCCACCCTTCAATCCCCCCTTGCTTGTGGAACTGGGCAGAGTCAGGACCACCTCCCAGTTTCAAGCAAGGGTCACTCAGACCAATTCAGCATGACCAAAACATTCATAGAAGAAAGGAAAACAGTGTTTTTAAAACATAAAGCCAGGATCTTTTATGTTTATTTGTTTATTTTTAAATGTTTGTTTTTGAGAAAGAGAGCATGAATACAGGAGGGGGTGGGGCAGAGAGAGAGAGAGAGACAGAGGATCCAGGCTGACAGCCATCAGCTCCATTCATGGATCGAACTCATAAACCAAGAGATCACGACCTGAGCTGAACTTGGCCGCCCAGGCGCCCCTAAGGGCAGGATCTTTCGAATAACAGTTCTTGATGTTGGCTCTTCTTTTCGGATGTTTGCTGCTGCCAGGTTTCCCCCTCCTCATTTCTCCCACCTCCTTTAGCCCCCTCTCCCAGTGGCCCTTTCATGTAATGGCATCCTGCATTTCTATTGCTACCTTTGTCATTGCTTGGTTGTGTTCTGCTCTCCAGGCTCCTGGTCAGGATCCATCATGGCGCCAGAGCATGGCAGCTGATGGCCTGCAAAATTCATAGACACAGCTTCTGTGTCTTCCTTTCTTTCATCTGCCATGTTTCCCAAGCTTCATCCTTAGGAATAGGACCTCCTTTCAACACAGTGAGAGGAGAGGACACTCCATGTGGCAGCACTGGGCAGCTGGGACTGCGTGGCAGGAAAAGGAAAGCAAGAGGAGCCACCAGGAAGAGGCCTTGGCATATTCTTCACTTTGTCTGCAGAGGATCCTAGTCCTTCCGTGCATTTCTTTAGAACTGTTTTCTCTTGCATTTTCATGGAGAAGACAAGGAGGAAGCCAAGATTGGGGCGCATGGGTGACATCACAGGCACAGTGTGACTGCCATGCAGCTGACAACCCAGAATTGTTAAGGTCCTTGAGGTGGCGAGTGCCTTTGTCGCCAGATGAGCAAACCGGGCCTGGGCCTGGGTGTGACCTATCCATGGCCGCAGGCAGGGTAGGAGTACTGGATGGGAAGCCAGGGACCATTGTCACACAGCAGCCATTAAGGCTCACAGCACACATGGCGCCTTCAGGTTGGGTCTTTCTGTCCTACATACCAGAAGGGAGCTGGTTTCCCTTAGACTCAAGGGGGCCAGCGGGCTCTCGTGGGCACGTCCTTCTCACGCAGGGGAAGCTGCATGTAGAAGCAGAAGGCATTGTGAGAAGAGGCTACAAAGATACGGTTTTCAGGGGACTTAAAATTCTCTGTTTACACCTCTTGGATAGTAACTCCCTGATGCGCCTTTGAAGGATTGAGTTGGTTGTTTCAGACTTCTGAAAAATTAACCGCACTTAGCATTCCAAGTGAGATCATCTGACAGTAGAAATATTAAATAAGTTACAAACCCTTCTCGGTACCAGAGGGGATGGCAGTAACCCGAAAGCTGCCATGGGACGTGGCCACATGTATCTCTTTAAGACTCGGTTTCCGTGTAAAGAAATACATTTAAAAAGGTGAACATAGCTGCCCTGCCTCCTCCTTGAAGTTTTTTTGAAACAACCTATCGCATTTGAAAATGTTTTGGAAATCACAAAACTGCTTCAAATATAAAATTGCATGGTCTCGTTTAAGAACACTTAATTGGAAACTGAGACAAAGCCGTCCTGTGTATTACGTATTTCATTCAACTTCTGATGTGAAGTTGAATTCGTGCCTCCGTGTACTTTGTGAATAGTTTTAAGGTGATCATCTGACTTGTACGTCATAATCCGTAAAGCCCATTATGCAGACCTGGGAGGTTTTGAAATACAATCTGTTGGCTCTGGCAAAGAGAACCGGTATATCTTCTCCCTGATTCATGCATAACCCAAATGCTTTGTCTTTCTTTTTTCCTTCACAGGCTTCCATCTGTATCACAAGTTGCCCACAATAGTGCCCGAGAGCTGCCTCCTTATAATGGTTGGCCTGCTGCTGGGAGGGATTATTTTTGGGGTCGATGAAAAGTCGCCCCCTGCCATGAAGACTGATGTGTTCTTCTTATACCTCCTCCCGCCCATCGTGCTGGACGCCGGCTATTTCATGCCCACTCGCCCGTTCTTTGAGAACATTGGCACCATTTTCTGGTATGCCGTGGTAGGGACCCTTTGGAATTCCATTGGCATTGGGGTGTCTTTATTTGGCATCTGCCAAATCGAAGCCTTCGGCCTGAGCGACATCACTCTGCTCCAGAATCTCCTCTTTGGCAGCTTGATCTCAGCCGTGGACCCCGTGGCTGTGCTCGCCGTCTTTGAGAACATTCAGGTCAATGAGCAGCTCTACATCCTGGTCTTCGGAGAGTCCCTGCTGAATGACGCAGTGACAGTGGTGAGTAACAAGTTCATGGTGTGTCACTCCAACACCCCTGGTCTGGATCGGTGTCTGACAGTGACATCCAAGGTGACAACCAGCACAGGCAGCCTACACCTGCACACTCGTGCGGCCCTGTGTTTGGGAAGGCCCCGCACTAGGTTCAGTGCTGTTATTGCTGCCTTGAAAGACCTTGTACACATTTTTATTGATTGTTGATTTTTTATTTGTTTTTACACAGCGGGCCCCTCATTTTCATTTTGCACCTGAGTGTGCAAACAGTGTCACGGGTCCCTGCTCGCAAAGTCCTGATGATGCTACCGGAGCCTTAGATTGATTGTTGACCTTTCTGTCTCTGAGGTTGTTTCATTTGGCATTTCCAAAAGAAATTTGTTTGAAGTTTATTTATTTATTTTGAGAGAGAGGCAAAGAGAGAGAGAGAGAAGGTCGGGGAGGGGCAGAGAGAGGAAGAGAGAGAATCCCAGGTAGGCTCCACACTAACAGCAAGGGGCTCGAACTTACAAACCATGAGATCGTGACCTGAGCTCAACCGACTGAGCCACCCAGGCGCCCCTCATTCGGCATTTTCAACAGTGATGGTCTCTGATCAGAATTTAAGGACCTGAGGTCCCAGAATTCTTGGCGAGATGTGATGCTGTCAGTATACGATACATATAATAGAAGAGAAATGACAATCCCTGCTACATACCATTCCATATCTGGGCATGGTTCATTTATTATTGTGTGATTTTAGGCCAGTTCTTCATTCCATACTCACTTTCTGTTACTACTCAGCCAGGTTGTTTCTGGTCCTCGCCAATTTCCTGCACGTGGGTACTTATTCCAAAAATCCGAATTGTTTTTTATTCTTACTAATTAACACATAATAAGAGTCAGAGGCTGTTGTGATTGTAACGTGAGCAGAATTTACCTCCACGCTGTTTTCTGAGCTCAGGCAAAACCTGGAGAGGTGACCAGGAAGCCTCTGTACCTACCCAGCCAAAGGCCTACCCAATGCCCCTCAAGCAGCAAAAGACACTCAGGTGTCCCTGTCTTGGTAAGCAGCACCAGTGACGCTGTTTTACGTCAGCCACCAATCTAGTGGCGATGGTGAAAGTTCTCAGCTTAGCCTTTTACCCTTGTGTGGAGGTCTTCCTTGTGCTTGGGTCCTATGACAAACTGGGCAGTAAGTACTTTTTTTTACATTTGATAGTAAGAAAGTTGAGGCAGAGAAAGATTAAGTCCTTTTAAGTAACTTAAGTAATTTAGATTATTCCTTTAATTAGATCCTTTCATTAAAATATTATTTCTGGGGCATCTGGGTGGCTTAGTTGGTTAAACCTCTGACATCGGCTCAGCTCATGATCTTGCGGTCCATGAGTTTGAGTACCATGTTGGGCTCTGTGCTGACAGCT
This sequence comes from Suricata suricatta, assembly GCF_006229205.1. NCBI lineage: Eukaryota > Metazoa > Chordata > Mammalia > Carnivora > Herpestidae > Suricata > Suricata suricatta. Next base: position 84,950,878 of record NC_043703.1, on the reverse strand, counting down.
CATAGCCTGGAGCCTGCTTCGGATTCTGTGTCTCCCTCTCTCTCTCTGCTCTTCCCCTGCTCGTGCTCTTTTACTCTCTCTCTTAAAAATAAACAAACATTAAAAAAATAAAAAAAAATACTACTCCTGATTCATTTAAAAGTCAGCATAGAAACCTATATCACTTGCCATTAGCCTATATTCAGACCCCTGAACTGAGTAAAATATCATATTTTAAGGATGTCCTTTAACTCCACATGGACGTTATTAGGAAGAAAGTAATTCATTGAGGAAATACCATTTTTTTAATGTTTATTTTGAGAGACAGAGATAAAGAGCAACTAGGGGAGGAGCAGAGAGAGAGGGAGAGACTCCCAAGCAGGCTCTGCACTGTCAGCAAAGAGCCGAATGTGGGGCTGAAACTCACAAACTGTGAGCTCATGACCTGAGCTGAAATCAAGAGTCAGATGTTCAGCTGACTGAGCCACCAGGGTGCCCCAGGAAATCCCATTTTTTTGCATAGCTGCTTAGATAGGTAAGTTACTTCACTCAAGTAACAAAATACACTTTATTCATTCCACTATGGATGATCAGTGATTATTAACATAATTAACAGTGATCAGTCATTAACTTACCAATATAAATTGTAACTGGGAAGGTGCCATAGCAATGAAGACAGTGTGTAATTTATTCTAATTTCCAGAGGAATCAGGTTTTTCATTGTGACTTGTTTGATATGTACATGTGGCCCTGGTTGAGGTAGCTTACAGACATTTTAATGAGGATTTCTTGGATTTCTTTTGTATCTAGGAAATTTTATCAAGAAATAATAACACCTTGCTATACTCATTGTAGGGCACTCTGGGCAAGGTCAGCTCAGTCTCAGAGTGATACCACACTGCTTTCTCTTCTCTTATAAAATCTGCCATTCAGACAACTCAGTGTCCATTCTTTGAATTAGTCAAGAATCAGATATGAGGAAACAGTCTGGCTAAACCACCATTCAAAGTGTGCGAAGTTCCCAGGCTTTCCAAAGGCACATCCTGTGCTTCCTGTCAAGGGCAGCCAGCCATCGAATGCGATTTTATGGGCACAGAGGGAAGGCTGACCCAGAGAAGGCAGTGGGCCAAATTGAGGGCGTCATTCCAATACAGGAAGGAGGGCAAGGACAGAGAAAGGGCATGGCTATTCTTGAGATGTGAGAGTCCTTGTTACGAAGCCCTCACCTGTAAGTCAGAATGACTGTAGTGGGTGCCCGTGAATGAGCCTTCCTCAGGTTATATACCCTGGGCTCACAGCCAGGGACCCTAAAGTCACACCCACAGGATAGCAGGGCATGCCCAGGGGTTTTGACTACCTAAAGCCGAGGAATAAACCACCAGGTATTATTTTCACCAAATTGGCTGAATAGTGGGCTGAACTGATGGGGTTTTAGGAATGATTAGAATAGTGTTGTAAAAAATCATCATTTTGCCTCCTTCAGGTACCCTCAGAGTATGGAAGTGGAGATGTTTTATGGAAGATTCTTTGACGTTTAGGCTTATCTCCAGGAGATGTTTTAAGGGACTCATAGGGTAGGGAAAGGCATGAGAAGTATGATTCCTGCTATGTACAATGAAAATGATGAGTCACTATAGGAGCTGCCGCTGGAAGGGTAAAGATCAAACAGAGAGAACACATGTTACAAAGTAGTCTGGCGGATGAGTAAGAGTATAGGTCAGTGCAATTAATTCCTTCCCCAAATCACAATAGGTTCAGTCTTGAGGTAGCAGAGTTAAGGGGAGAAAGCCTACCATAAAAATGTCCTCATGCAGAGAGAAATTGTGATACTTAGATTGCAGTCAAACTGGGCCATTGTCTGAGGCCATGGTAGATTGGAGTGAGCTGGAGAAATGACAGCCAAAGGAACAACGGTGAGATCTTTAAATGGGAATTTTGTGCTTTCCCTTATAAAAATATTTTAGGAAAACTTTTCAAAAATTTCCTTATGAGGCAAAGATGTTTCAGGTTCTCAGTTACCAGATCATTCCTGCCATTCCTAGTAGTCCATGATCCAATGGCTTGTGCCCATGTAGTAATTTCCGATATCATTTCTAGAACAATGTCAATGCACCCACTGAATAATCTAATACAGTTTTCAGGAACACTTAAAGAATTTCCTTCATCTACCATAACAAGTCTTGGTTAGGGAGAGCTGGTTCTTTGGAACGAGGTTAGGGATGGGCTTTAATGGCCCAGTCATTATGTGCAGTGCACTGGAATTTAGCTTCAGGAAGCTGGATGGTAAACAGTAACCACCTGGTACTCATTGTTGCTCTTGCAAATAGCAGAATATATTTTAAATTCCTTATGCAAAAGTGACTATTTCTTGTATTCCATATTAAAAAAAAAAAGTGACCTGAAAACTACTTTTCTTGAACAGAGCTATTCTTGTAAATAACTCCATATTTGCATCTTTGTGTTCCATGATTTCACCAAATTACTGTACATTTTAAATCAAAGGTCAGAATAGATCATTTCTAAGTCTTCTACATGTATTTTTGGAGTTTCCTACTCTATCAACTGAGCTAGCAGGGTGCTTATGTATTTTTAAAATCCCAGTAGTATGTAGAAAGATTTGAAAGTACTCAACTGTCAGATTAGCCCGCTATAGGCAGCAACCGTATTTCAGTTTTCAAAAAGTATGATTGTCAGATTGAGGTCAGCTTTGCCCAGACCAACTAGCAACATAATTGTAGCCATCATATTTATATTTACATATATATATATGTTCATAGATTTTATGTATATATAGCATATATAAGTGTATATACATAAAATTTTATGTATATAAATACATATGTATAAAATATATATGGTATATATATGTATATATACGTAAAATTTTATATGTATAAAATCCCCAAAAGCACTTTTGTACATAGATTCCCTGTGATAGAATTAAAGTATTTAACTGGAATGAACTAACTATGGGTTGTGGCCAGTGGTAACTGAAAGAATTTTATCTTGTGCTGATCACTAGGTATCAGGTTCAGTGTAAAGCAGGTGGGAGGCTATGGAAAGCTTTCTGGTTGTCAAGGCAACGTCTCTACCTAAGACATTTCCCTGTAACATTGCCCTCACATCTCAGGCAGTAGAATGATCCAACTGGAGCTTCTGCCCATGTGCAGAAAGTACAGTGCCTATGACTCAGCTTTGTTCTCTGCAAAACCTAAAAAGATATTAAAACCAGGATTTGATGGATTGAAATGGAGGAAAATGCCTTTGGGAAAACTGTGACTCTATGCTAGTAGTTGTTCCTTAGGAACACGACCTGTGCCTACTTGTGAGGCCTCATAAATGTGCTCGATACAGTGGGGAGGGGAGAGGTGAGAAAGGAGGAGAAGGAGCTATGGGCTCTATGCTCAGGACTCTCCGATTTTGCTGGGAGAATGAGGTAGAACCCAAGAGGCAACACCCAGGGTGGCGGCCACCCAATGCAAGATGGCAGGCCACCGAAGCCCAGCTGGTTTGGGAGTTCATCTCTGTTGTAGAAGGGCAGAGGATAAGGTGATTTGCGAGGGCCGTGGGAGTTCAGGAAGGCTCTGGAGAGGAGTAGGAGCCTCAGCTGGGCCACAGAAGATAGATAAAAGCTTCCCTGGGTTTACTGGAAAGGTTTATGCCAAGAGAAACCACAAGAAGGAAATCAGGGGCAGTAATGAATAAATAAGGTATGTTCTGTGGAGCTGCAATGACACCCTCATCCAGACTGAAGGGTGTTGGAAAGCGGTAAAAAAAAAAAATTGTCAAGTTGTCAAGTGTATTGAGCCTTTCTCAAAGTCATGAAGTCAGGATTTTCTTTCCTTTTCTTTTCTTTTCTTTTCTTTTCTCTTCTTTTCTTTTCTTTATCATCATTATTTTTAAATACTTTTTTAAAGAGGTTTATTTATTTTTGAGAGACAGAGCAGCAGAGCGTGAGTGGGGGAGGGGCAGAGAGAGAAGGAGACACAGAATGTGAAGCAGGCTCCAGGCTCCGAGCTGTCAGCATAGAGCCTGATGCAGGGCTCGAACTCCTGAACTGTGAGATCATGACCTGAGCTGAAGCCAGCTGCTTAACCGACTGAGCCACTCAGGTGCCCCTAAATACTTTTTTTTTTTTATATTTGAGAGAGAGAGACAGGTGGGAGGTGGGACAGGCAGAGAGAAAGAGACACAGAATACAAATTGGGCTTCAGAACCCTAGCTGTCAGCACAGAGCCCGACACGGGGCGTGAACTCATGAACCGCAAGATCACGACCTGAGCCAAAATCGGACTCTTAACCAACTGATCCACCCAGGCGCCCCAGGAAGTCAAGGATTTTTAACTTGAGAGTGACAAATGGAATAGCAGTATTTAAAAGAAGTGAGTCTTGGGGCGCCTGGGTGGTTTAGTTGGCTAAGCAATCAACTTTGCTAAGCGTCGGGCTCTGTAACTGACAGCTCAGAGCCTGGAGCCTGCTTTGGAATCTGTGTCTCTCTTTCTCTCTACCCTCCTTAACTCACACTCTATCTTTCTCTCCCAAAAATAAATAACATTAAAATTTTTTTTTAAATAATAAAGGAAGTGAGTCTTGTGTTGGCTGTAGGGAGCATTTGAGCAAGAGAGAGCTGAGATTTGCTGTGTAGGCGGGAGGCTGGGAGAGCAGAAGCCATGGAGCCTGGGGACAGAAGTACAGTGACAAAGTGGCCTGTGGAGGCTGTCTATGCAGAGACGACTGGGCAGGAAACCTACGTCTCTCCTCAGGCAGCAGATGCGCGTCGCTGTTCGGTCACGGGGTACACTTAGCATATCTCTGAGCCCACCTCAGGAAGCGACCGCAGCCTGTGGATGCTGACGGAGTCCCATGCCTAGCAAGCCTCTGGGTGAAAGTAGGAAGCAGCCACTATCTGAAGTCAGTTTCTTTTCCCACAAATGATGATCCCTCAACATATTCAAATCCTCGGGGGAATGAGTTGCCTTTTTTTTTTTTTTCTTAAGTCAGTTCTTGGTGGAACAAGACCAAATGCTCTGGAGTGTCACACCTAGGATTACGAGAAAAGCTCATTCATTTCTTAGTAATCTGCTGCTTTCTTCAAAACCAGCAGACATATATTGTCATCTTGCAGGCAGCATGGAAGAAGTGAATGATAATAAGGAATGAGCCTTGTCCACAAGGAGTTCATGATCCAGTGGAAAAGAGGGAAATAATTTGCAAAACCGGTACCATGGTAGACTAAAAAAGGACCTTAAGTGAGATGAAGAGTCAAATAGACTTTTTCTAGATCACTTTCCAGTTCACTGGGTCAGAACATGACTCATACTCTGGTGGTTGAACCTTGAAAAACTGAACCAGGAAGGTCAGGAGACCTGGATTCTCATATAGCCTGTGACATTTTGTGTGACCATGGATGAATGGGTTCAATTTTAGCTTCTTAGAAATCAAATAAGGCCGTAGCACAACCTGTACTGTCAAAGGCCTTCATCCCAATGCCTTGACAGCCAACTCCCCTGGAGATTCTGACTGTAAATAACGCAATGAAAAGAAACAGGGCACCTGCTGGAGTAGTTTACTTTGCTGGCTTTGTGAAAAATGTGGTAGGGCGTAAGCCATTACTTCCTGTTTCATTTGGCCCAGTGGTCCTTAGAAGCATGTTTGCAAGTGCATTCCCCAGCAGACGTGAAGTGCCTGGCACTTTTGAAGCTTAATTAACCTAAGACCATGGACTGCCTCTTGACTTTGACAACGTTCCTTTGGGTCGCATGTTCTAGAAGATGTGCATGTGTGGGTGAGGTGAGGAGGAGGGGGAGAAGGCAGGACCTCCTTGCGCTGGGAGGAAGGTCTCTGCAGGTGCCTTACCTGGACTGCGGGGGGGGCCCCTTCCAGGGCATGACCTCACGAGAGGTCATCACAAAGTGACTAAATTCACAGCAACACTGACAAGCTTTCTCTGACCTACTACTTCCCCAGCATCAGTGATACAAGCAGGACCTCTTGGATGGCAGCCAGGTCTTGTAAAATTATCTTTTAGATGGTATCTTTAAAAATAGCATGTTAGGAGCAAGTCACATCATAACTGTGAAATCTTCCTCTTCTTCGCTTTTAGAAATACTTTCCTGACCACACCCTTGTACATGGCTTTCTGTTAAAGCTATTCAACATGATATGAAAACATGAGATCGATGGGGCGCCTGGGTGGCTCAGTCGGTTGAGCGTCCAACTTTGGCTCAGGTCATGATCTCACGGTCTGTGAGTTCAAGCCCCGCATCGGGCTCTGTGCTAACTGCTCGGAGCCTGGAGCCTGCTTCAGAGTCTGTGTCTCCCTCTCTCTCTGTCCTTCTCCCATTTGCACTCTATCTCTCTCTCTCAAAAATAAATAAACTTTAGATAAATAAATAAAACATGAGATCAAGAAATACAGTTATTGCCACTGGTCCTCAGGTTGGGGACACAGAAGGAATGTCCTGTGGGAAGGCCGGGTGGATTTTTCTGTGGCCGCAGGTAAAACGGGGAAGTTGGAAGGGGATTTGACCATGCGCTCTCTTTCTCCCACAGGTCCTGTACAACTTGTTCAAGTCTTTTTGCCAGATGAAAACCATTGAGACCATTGACGTGTTTGCTGGAATTGCAAACTTCTTTGTTGTAGGAATTGGTGGGGTGTTGATTGGCATCTTCCTGGGATTTATAGCAGCATTTACTACTCGGTTCACGCATAACATCCGGGTGATTGAGCCACTCTTTGTCTTCCTATACAGTTATTTGTCCTATATAACAGCCGAAATGTTTCACCTATCAGGTATCATGGCGTAAGTATTTAACTCTTTGTTAAAAGCACTTCATGATGATGTTTCATTAAATTGATGTATTTTAAGCCAAAATGCTATGGTTGAATCCATTTTATAAAAGAAGTTTTCTTAAATTCTTTTCAGAAATATTAAAAACTGATTCTCCTTACTCTTAGTTTCAAAGAAATGAAGACATTCAGCCAAATTAATACTAAAATGATCTGGTGCCAGAATGGAAAACTACTAAAAAATTCTCCCTTGGGTCTTATTAAATATGACGGTAAGCTGTTGGGGTTGATTACCAGGCACCAAGAATTTTCAGAGTTTGATGCTCACACAAGGATTGCCCATGTGGGAGGCTCTAAACTTACTTCAGCAAGGTCAGATCGCCCAAACTGTATCTGGTGTTCTGGAATTGCATATGTATATTCATACAAATAGTAGTAGTAGGGAGCCTTCGCTTTGCATGCTTGATTTGATTTGAAATAATAGGTTTAAGCCATTCAAAGCAAAATTCAATGTAGAAGGCATGTAATCATGTCTTTTAAAAAAGAGGTATGATTATAAAGTAAGAAGTTCTTTATTAAAGATACAGTTTCTGTGTCATTCACCCACAAATTCTGAAGGACTTTCTCAAGTAACCGTGCATGTGGGCCGCAGAAGGGTGGTGTTTGGACCAGATTCTAACCTTCACAGGGTCACTTTGAAGGAGGCTTCTTGTTGAGCGTGGATGTTTTTGTAGTTTCCAAAAACAAGCCTAGTATATTATGGTCACACCCTATATAGAGTTGGTGAGAAACACTTAGTAATCGAATGCTTTTATAAGGTTTCATTTCAATAAATATTTATTTACAGCCAGACATGTGCTGGACTCTATGCTCAGCCCTGCTACACATTGAGTTTGTAGACACAGGCCTGGTTCTTGAAGTTTCCTCTGGCAGCCTGATTTAAAGGTTGCTTTGATTAAGGACTATTTTTCACCTCCTTTCACTGCTGCTGAATCGGAAGCAGTTTCGGTTTGTGGTGGAATAAGTCAGGCGCCTCTCCCCAAGGAGAGTGGCATCCATTACAGTGCAAGCCATGAGGTTTAAAGGTTGTGTGGTTTTCTGTTTCACAGAGAACCTAAATAAAGCAACATATTAATCCAGTTTGACCCAGTAATGAAATGTTCTGTATCTTCCTGGTTGCTATTCATATCATTTGTATGACTTCCAGTTTCCTCACTGTTCTTTGAACAGTTACAAGGTCTCTAAAGAATGATAGGGATGGGACTCTGTGTCTAGTGTTCCAACAGCACTTCGTCAGAACCTTGAGTATATTTTGACCATGTGCATGAGTAAAAGTTCTAAACACCCACACAGTTATCTAAATTGTGACCATTGACAGGAACTGAGATGAGAAGATCCAGAGTCTGGGGGATAGTTGAAGTGTTGAAAGGGCTTGGGTCCTGGTGCATCTTGCCTAGAAATGTCGGTGAGGCCCAGGGTCCGCAGTGGTTGGTTGGTGCTGCAGCAAGGTCCTGACCTCCCACGAAGATGGGATTATGGAGTTTCTTGCTCTAGGAATTGGGAAATCAGGGACAAACAGGGCCACATATTCCTGGTAAATAGCACAGGGAATTCTCTGCCTGGTTTGTTGGTGGAAGAAAAACGTCACCTCTGTTTCCAGCATCAGTGTAAACGTGTATTTTACAGTTTACTATAGAGAAAGGTCCTTTATTACATATACATGAATATTGTCATTGCATGTGTTGTACTAAAATAATAAATTAACTGTTAAATAAGATACTGCAGGAGATGTAAACATTTTTGGATCTGGAATCACCATACACACCCATTACCCTAGGATAGCCAGTGAAGGGACTGATTGATGTTGGAGTGTGTTCTCAGAAGGGATACACTGGCTTATAATGCGGCGTCGTGAGTATGCTATTCAGAACTCGCCCCATGCGTGATGCTTCTATATGGTATACATCACAGATGGGCATGTCGCCCCTTTGAAAAGTGCACTGTGATTGTAAGTACCGTCCGTACCTTGGGCCTTGGTCCAGGGTATTCACTCTAAGGATGTAATTAAAATTGCATATCCATGTGCGCTGCTTTTATAGAACTAGGGATTTTTTCTTCTGCATTTAAATTGCACTGAGTTTAAGAGTTCCCATCATACTTCATGCTGATTGCACTATTCTGCCATTTAAAAACAAATTTTAAGGTTAATGTGAGTGAAGGCATGTGACATGCGGACCATGATTTCCCCTGTTTGCTTAAGAGAAGTGGGTAGCGCTGTAGAAAGGAAAAGAGGCACTGATGTTAGGCAGCTGGGGCGCAGAGAGAAAGGTTAAAACACTGTAGCAAAGTGTATCTGTCCTGCTTGAATTCTGCTTGCTTTCCTCCCCCTCTCCCTCCCTTCCTTCCTCCCATCTAGCTCTCCTTCCTTTCCCTTCCCCATCTGAACCCTGTACCCCTCTGTGCTTGCACTTTGTCTTGGCTCTCAGGCAGCAGCCAGTCCTAGATGGAGATTACAGTGAGCAGGAAGTTAACACAAAGGTCTGATTAAAAAGAAACATCCTTCCACAGGACACAAGACTTGGGTCTGGGCTCAAAATGCAATCAGTTTTTTAGGTAGGAAAATGCTGGGTCGGAATTCAGCATCTTGGTTTCTTTGGAGAGATGTTGGAGAGATGTACCGCAGGCATTCGAAAGCTCCCTGTTGCAGCTGTTTATTTTGTCATGGAATTATGGTGAGATCTGATTTTCACAGACAGTACGTGAATGAAATAACACAAGGTGGATTTTGTCTGCCTTCGACTCCTCTGTCTTACAGAAGCTACTTGGAGAGCTGACTTCTAGGCATCCCTAGGTCTAGTTTCCCCCCTGTGGTTTCTTCACACTTTCATAAAGCTAACTTAATATTAAGGAATTAGTTATTGCTCTGTCTTCCTGTGTGTTCGGGAGGGTTTTAGCAGCAAATGCTAGGAGGGCAGATGACATTCCTTCTTTCCTGATATTCTGTTCATTTCTACCCCGGGGCAAATCGTCGCAGTAGGAAAAGTGTACGGTCGTGTGTTTATAGGCAGCCCCACAGCTGAAGTCGAGAGGAAGTTTCCGCAGTTCCCTGAACCAGGAACTTCATGTCTCAGTAGCACTGGACGCCTCTGAGAATCACAGCACTATGGTAGAGCGTGCAGAGGCGATGGGATAGTTACTGACTTTAGAAATGCATGTCTTGGTTTACATGTTTTGGGCTTTATGTTCAGAAAATTGCTCAGAGATAAAACACTGATGATTCCTTGTTGTCCCCTTCCCTTATCCAAAGACAAACAGGGGCGTCTGGGTGGCTCAGTTGGTTAAGTGTCCAGCTTCGGCTCAGGTCATGATCTCATTGTTCGTGGGTTCGAGCCCCAGGTCAGGCTCTGTGCTGACAGCTAGCTCAGAGCCTGGAGCCTGCTTCGGATTCTGTGTCTCCCTCTCTCTCTGACCCTTCCCTGCTCATGCTCTCTCTCTCTCTGTCTCTCAAAAATAAATTTTAAAACATTTAAAAATTTTTCAAAAAAAAACAAAAACCAAAAACAAAGACAAACAGATGTCAAAGATGCTTCCATAGATCAGAACTACAAAGAAGTGAACTGAAATAGGATTTTGTTCTCTTCCTGTGGACATCAGGCACTTTCTTTCTTTCTTTCTTTCCTTCTTTGTTTTTATGTTTTATCTATTTATTGAGAGAGAGTGTGAGTGCGAGAGGGAGAAGGACAGAGAGAAGGGGACCGAGGACCTGAAGCAGGCTCTGTGCTGACAGACTGACAGCAGTGAGCCCGATGCGGGGCTCGAACTCACAAACTGTGAGATCAAGACCTGAGCTGAGTCAGGTGCTAGACTGACTGAGCCCCCCCAAACGCTCCCATTAGGCACCTCTTTCGTCCTCACCTTGTGCCTGCCACACACGTCCCTTTGCTCCAGTCTGTGAGATGCTAAGGACACTCTCACGAAGGCGGGGATGGTCGGTTTCCACAGCAGCTTGCAGCCTGCAGGGAAGTGCTGATTTCTTTTTTGAGCTGCTCTGGGAATTTCAAAACGTGGTTGAGTCTTCCTTCAGATAGGAGAGTAAGCACCCAGTATTTCTTAGTTGGATTTTTTTTCATGGATTCTTAATTCCTTAGTCTTCCTTCTCTTGAGGTTACTTAAAATGTTTTCCATTCGCTGTTTCAATTATTCTAGTGGCGTTACGGCAAAGTAGGAAATAGTATTAGTCCTGGCTTATGAGTGAGTAAACTGAGGATCAGGTGGTCATAAAACATGGCTCCACGTGAGTCTTTGGAAGCTGGGCCCGGACCCTAGATCTCCAGTTACCAGGCCAGTCCAGTCATGTCCCAGTGTCCACTTAAAAATGCACATTTCTAGGACAATTTTTAATTTCCAGAATGAAAAGCTCAGAAATGGAGTCTAGGAGCGGGCCAAGCTAGCTGGACTGAGGAGTCACTGCTGAAGATGTGAAGGCCATATTCTGTCTCCTCATTTCCCTGTGTATGCATTGGCAATTGTCACACTTTTCAGACTTTGAGAAACATAGGAAAGCATGCCTTTGTTTGCCATTTTATAGCTTCCGTCCTGGTTCCTCTTGATTGCCCCAACATGGGTAGCATTTAGGAGACCGTCTCTTTAAGATACAATCATATGGAATCATAGGCCAGTGTGCCAGAATGTTCTTGTGTATAGAATATTCATGTTTTCTGCTCTCCAAATAACCGGGAAGGAAGAACACATGACTTTGCAGGACATTCATAAAAGCTTACATAGGTATATATATGTATATTTGTGTGTGTGTGTGTGTGTGTGTGTGTATAAGACAGCCTACTTCCATTTATTTTTCCTAGACTTGTCTCATGTTTACTGAATGTTTTCCTTAGCGTAAGAATGTGACTTGGAGCTTTAATAAATCATTCTGGATAATACAACTAGGATAAATACTTGTCTGCCCACAAGTAGTCTGTTATTAACACACTGTGGCCTGGCCTCCAAGCAAATCCAGTTCGTCTTAAGGCCTGTCTAAACAGAGAGCAAGCAGATCAGGTCAGACTCCACATCCACTCCCATCCCCACGCTCATACCTTTCCCTGCACACACTCAAAGAAGAAATGGCCTTTAAGAAGAGGGTGTGTTGCCTAAGAATTGACTTAATCCCACCGCCGGCACTTGGAGTCAGTTACGGGTTTCAGTGCGGGCCAGCCGGAACTCCTGAGGCGTCACACGTGAAGAAGGGATGGGGGACGCTCCCAGGTCCTGGTGCCCTGTGGCTTCCAGGCACATGTACCACGGCACACCTGTACCCCCTCCTTCCCTCCTCCCTACGCTGTGTTCTTCTACAGCGCTTTCATGCTTATTTCACTCTAACATTTTGGAGTGTAGAGATGGACAAACTTATTCTGGGGTGCCCTGGTGGCCCAGTTGGTTAAGCATCCCGATTTCAGCTCAGGTCATGATCTCATGGTCCATGGGTTTGTGTCCCATGTCAGGCTCTGTGCTGATGGCTCAGAGCCTGGAGCCGGCTTCAGATTCTGTGTCTTTCTCTCTCTGCCCCTCCCCCACTCACTTTGTCTCTGTCTCTCAAAAATAAATAAATATTAAAAAAAAAAAAGAAACTTACTCTAAATAAGCAAGGTCTAGCTCTAGTCAGCTATAGTCACCCTGCTGTACACTAGGTCACATAACGTATTCATCCTATAAGGGAAGTTTGTACACTTTGGCCTCACTCCCTCTACCGGCTTCCCAACCCCTCTGGCTTCCGGGCTTCTGCTACCTACCAGTCTCCTCTCCTTTTCTATGGCCTTGGTCTCTCTTCAGTCCCACACATGAGTGAGATAAGCAGTACCTGTCCAGAGTAGTGTAAGTGATTCATGAAATTGCTTGGATTTATTTTTATGGTTGAAACTGTTTAATGAAATAGAGTCAAACTGATGAACCGCAGAGCTCGCTTGGTTTTTTGTTAGAAGGGGCAGAACCTACGGGCTGTCCCATTTTCCCCGGGTGCTGTCCAGCATGGCGACCACCAGCCACATGTGGATTTTTGAGCACTTGAAATGTGGCCAGTCTAAATTGAGGTGTGCTCTGAGTTTAAAATATATGCCAGATTTAAAAAATTTAGTAGGAAAAGATGGTAGAAACTCTCGTTAATGATTTTTATGTTGATTTCAATTGAAGAAACAATAAATAATATAAATACGTTGGGTTAAATGAGTATATTATGAAAATTAATCTCACCAATTTCTTTTCAAAATTTTAAAATATTTATTTTTTAGAGAGAGAGAGCATGCGCACGAATGGGGGAGGGGCAGGGAGAGAGAAAGGGTACAGAGGATTCGAAGTGGGCTCTGTGCTGACAGTAGAGCCTGATATGGGGCTCAAACTCACAAACGGTGAGATCATGACCTGAGCTGAGGTCTGACACTTAACTGACTGAGCCACCCAGATGCCTCTCTTTTTACATTTTTAATCACAGCTACTAAGAACATTAAAAAGACACAGAGAGCTTGTATTATTTTTCTATTAGATCACATGGTTCTCTAGTACTCAGCATTAGTTTTTGCTATTTGGATATTTTGAAGACTTTTCAAAATATATTTTCCTTCCAACGGATAAAATAAAAAAAACAGAGCAAGAAAAGATGAAGAAAAAAAAAACCCAGAAATGCATTCCCTTCATGGATGTTAATCATGCTGGTTATAAAGAACATTTCTTTGAGAGTAAGGAAGGTCAGAAAGCAAGAGAGGAATAACTGAAGAGATGGCAGAGGGCTCTCCTGAGATGGAGAAGTCAAATCAGGGGCACCTGGGTGGCTCAGTCGGTTAAGTGTCCAGCTTTGGCTCAGGTCATGATCTCAAGGTTCGTGGGTTCGAGCCCCGCATCGGGGTCTGTGCCTACAGCTAGAAACCTAGAGCCTGCATCTGATCCCATATCTCCCTCTCTCTCTGTCCCCTCTCTGCTTGCAGTCTGCCTCTCTCTCTCTCCCTCTCTCTCTCAAAAATAAATAAACATTAAAAACATTTTTTTAAAGAAGTCAAATTAAAGCCACTGTGAGAAAATGAAAAATGTTTCCCCAAGATCCGCATTTAGGGGCTTTGATATAAACTCCCTACAACATGGCTATGGGGAGTGACTCTCCATAGAAACAGTTGTCAGAGCTATAGGAATGTGCAAAGTCCACTGAAACAGATCCCCGAGGCTTGGGTATTTTACATTTTTTGCAAACTAAAAGGGTAGTATTCAGTGTTCAGAATGGTGTATTTTACTGCCTTGTCTTCTTATAAGTAAGAGCATTAAAACATTAGCATAATCCTCTTTGTGGGGAATATCATTCATAGAGTCCTTGAGTTCCCAACTACAAGAGCGGTATATGATTTGGTCACACAGTTTGTAATTGGGCATTTTCCGGTAGGGTAAGAATGCAGGAAGTGATGAGGGACTATTTCGTAGTAGTTCCTGAAAGAATATAAACATGAAAAAGAGCTGTCACAGAGAATGCCACCATAGGTGTGTTTCACTTTGTGAGATGCATTTTACAGATTTCTTTTTAAAGAGCAAATGAATACGATGATAGAATTTGAAACCTTCCTTCCTCACTGAAGGACTTTTTCAAGCGCCTTTGTTTCAGGGAGCACCATTGGTGTTTGCCTGCTACATTTAAGTTACATGGAACTTTAATCCCATTCCCTGAGATCTCCAATGAATACAGGTTCTCAATAATAACCAGCAGGCAGATAGTACTGGTGTTACTATCACTTTCCTCTTTTGACGGTTTCTTAACTCTTGTTTGTGTTTATGTAAAAATGGTCTCAGCACCTCATCGCTAGGTTAGTCTTAGTCCAGAGCTCGCTACTTCCAAGTGGTACTTTCCTCTTCCATTCTCTCAGGTGTAAGCAAATTGCCATAGTAAGGCTAACATTATTTCCTAGTAATCTGTGGGCCAAAAAGCAAACACAAAGATTATAAATCAGAAATGGAAATGGTGTATAATTTCCGAGAAGTAATTGCCTTTTCTGTTAAAAAAAATTTTTTTTTTAATGTTTATTTTTGAGACAGAGAGAGACATAGTGTGAGCAGGGGAGGGGCAGAGAGAGAAGACACAGAATCTGAAGCAGGCTCCAGGCTCTGAACTGTAGGCACAAACCCCCCCGCAGGACTTGAACCCACAAACCCTGAGATCATGAGCTGAGCTGAAGTCAGATGCTTAACTGACTGAGCCACCCAGGCTCCCCTTGCCTTCTCTGTTTTAGTGAAAAGAAAAATGTTTTCAGCAAACTGATGCTGAAGGGAAGCATGTGGGAACCTCCCAGTTAGTACTTGTGAGTGGGACCCCAGCCTTTGGCCACATGGCTGAAATCAATGTTCTAGTCCCTTCGTAAGGGAACTCAGCAATGGGAGTCAACACTTAACTCTTTGAAGAACGGGATAGGTGCCTTAAGGAAAACCCGTCTCTCTCACCTTGCTTTAAAAAACCTTCATGGACTTCTTAGCAGTTGTCTGTGTGGAGGAGGAAGCTAGCCTGGAATGAACTCAGAGGTTTCCTCTGTTGCTGCCTTTGGCATGGAGCAACTGTGAGGAGCTCCTCTTGATGCTCTAGGATTTTCTGTCAGTGTGCCCTGTCCCTCTGTCACCATCAGTCAGACACAGGGCATTTTTGGTGTTTTCAGGGGATCTGGAAAAGTGGTCAAGTTTCTTTTTCCCACCTGCACCCTCACAGTTAATCCCTGGCTACTTAAGATAAATAGAGTCGCATGGGGTCCTTATACGCTGGAGCCCAGCTCGGACAGTGTGAGCCAGGGAAGCCCAGATCAAACCAGATTATAGGCTCATGTCAGTCAATACTTGATGAGGGCAGGTGTAGATTTGGCTTTGGGGTGATAGGACCCTAGGTCAGAACCACCTCTTTCTTATCTTTCTCTGTGTGATGGCTTCCTTCAGATAGGCTAGCTGTCTCTAAAACATCAAGCAGGGAGTGCAGACAGCCTGGGCTTTAGATCTCTCCAACTCTTATCACTAAAGAGTTCAAGGAGTTCTACTCCACCAGCTCCTGTTAGAAGAGATTTCAAAGCAAGGACTGTGATTGGGTCAGAGTGTGTCACATGGCCAGCCCTGTGGTGTGAGAAGTACTGGAAGAAGGTGTTGAAGTTAAACTTAATTTGAGGGTGACCTGCCTCTCAGTCTGTGTTGGCTACAAGTTGTCCAGGAAAGCTAAGTCCTTTGTAGTGTAGTGAGGGTTGGACCAGTGACGTATTGAGTTGAAGCCTCAGTAATGAAGAGTGAAGGGCATTATGCACCGAGGGTGAAGCGTAGCAGAGAGCTCCAAGGTGGAAAGCTCTGTTACCTTCAGGGAATGGAACCCCGTGGTGGTGAGAAAGGTGATAGATGCTTGGTCTTGCCCTGTTTCGTGCTGTAGGCCATTGGGAAGCTTTGAACTAAGATATGACACAATTGAGTTTCTGTTTCATGGGGAAGATTGGAGTGCCTCCAAAGCTTTCTTATGCCATCACACATCAAACTAATAGTATTTTCATAGCACTCAGGGGTGAAAGCGGGCAGACAGTCATGGCCTCGGGCTCCCTGGATGCCCCCCACCCCCACGCCAGGGCAGAGGATTCGAGCCTGCTGGGTGGGAGGAGAGGAAACAGCTTCTGGCAGCAGAGTGAAGGTGTCTAGGAAGAGGTTTGCCAGGACAAGAGTGTGTAGACTCCTACATGCTGGTCCAGGCAAGAGAATACAGAACCTACACCCAGAACCATATAATGGAAACTGGGAGAAGGGAAGGAGAACATAGGTGGTAAAGTTTAATTCAGTCTTCACACCTCATGTTGGCCCTTATTTTCACTCCTCAATATAATTGTACATAAAATGATTCAAGTCTCAGCTCTTTTTCTCGTTCATTCTTATTACTCTGCTAAGTCATCTGCCTGTAACCCCTCCTGCTTTCTTTGAATTTGATGTGTTTAGGAATCACCTGGAAAGATTGTCTTAACATATACAGATTCCCAGGCCCCAGCCAGAGATTCTGAATCTGTAAGTCTGGGATGGGGCCCGGGCATTTACGTTTGTCCAAGGCTTTCTAGTCATTACAGAAAACCTATACTTTTATATACGATACACACACACACACACAC
This sequence comes from Suricata suricatta, assembly GCF_006229205.1. NCBI lineage: Eukaryota > Metazoa > Chordata > Mammalia > Carnivora > Herpestidae > Suricata > Suricata suricatta. The sequence continues at coordinate 84,933,970 of NC_043703.1, read as the reverse complement.
ACACACACACACACACATATCACACATATATCTACACACACACTGTATATATAAGTGGTTATAATATACTGTATATACTTTGACAAAAGACCTTTGTCAACACTCCCAACTACAGTCACTGGACTCTGTGGGTCCCTTGATGCCTCATGTGTCACTACACTATTGAAATGAACTGTGATTCTTCATGTGATCTCTCTACAAAGTCATGACTGCTCTAAGTGTCAGTGACCTATAAACACTAGTTGACTTGAGTTGGAAGCCTATAAAGGAGAAGAAACAATCCATGAAATGGGTCAGACTATAGGAATATTCAGGCATTTATAATAGTTTATGTTTTCTTTGCTATTTTAAGAAAGATTGTTTGGTTCTTATGCTTGGGTCCTTCTTTAAAAACAAATTTTGTTGCATTTTCTCATATGTCAAACTCTCTCTTTTGGTTGTCAGGTTCTGTAGAAGAGGCGATGCGTTATATGGTAAATTCATGCCCTGGAATAATTAATTTACCTCACATGAGTGAGTACTTTATTCTGAGAACATACACTGTACCCTGAGTCACCACGAGACCTGGCTTTAATCAATACAGAGAAAGCTTTTTAATTGTCCTTTGTCACTGCTAATGCTTGGCACTGAGTAGTGGAGTATGCTTTCATATCTGGCAAAGTCTTTATTGAGAATATACAGCTATTGTTTGGACTGTATTTTTCTACAATTGGATCCGTACTTTTTTAAGTTCATGTGTAGAGATAGAATAGGAGCAAAAGAATTTTGCAACATTCTTTTTATCTGTTTAACTCAAATAAGCAGTTCAGATTACAGAAAAAGTCTCCTAATCTGAGAGTGGAAATTAGAGAATTGACCACTCTTCAAAAACATGAAAGTGGGGTGTCTGGGTGGCTCCGTTGGTTAAGCATCTGGTTCTTGATCTCGGCACAGGTCATGTCACAGTTTGCGAGATCGAGCCCGGAGTGTGGCTCTGCCCTGACAGCGTGGAGCCTGAGATTCCTCTCTTCCTCTCTCTCTCTGCCCTTCCCCCACTTCTTCTCCTGCACTCATTCTCTCTCTCACATAAACCTTAAAAATTGTAAAAGCGCTTGTATTTATAAACTGAATTCACTGAGGCATGGCATCACCATATGTATATAAACATAGACTGGATACACATTCAGTATTGATATTGGTCCCTTTTGTTCTACAGATCACAGCCATCTAAATGAAAGGTTCTGGACCTTCATTAAACTAAGCTCAGGCAGGATTATTTGAACATGCAACTCAGTACCATAGCATGCAGTGAACCATGGTAAGCGTGGATGAATGCTAGCCCTGCTCTCTCAAAGTTTCCCTTCTGGTAGAAGGAAATGGACATCCATGGAAGAATGGCTTCATGGACTACTGGGCTGGAGTCTGGTGGTACAGAGGAAAGGATTTGTTGGAATTTTCTATTCAGAAATAGTCTAATGACAGGTCCTCTAAATACAAACTCTGTTTTCCCTCCCAGAGACTCTGTCGAGATAGTATTAGTTGGCCTGAATTTTGTGTGTGCTGTAGTTAGCATGATTTAGTGATGAAGAAAGCCTCAGTTGCTGGTGAATGTAAAAACCACTAATTGGAGTGCTTTAGCTTCTCCATCTCTAAATGGGTGATGATCACCATACATTTATGTTAAAATGTAATGTGAGGTAAGGTAATAACAAAGCAGAAAACACCAGTGAATTCTATACATACCTTACCTCCATGTGGCCCCACAGAATGGAAGCCAACACCTGTCAAAACATGGACACGGTTTGGGATATTGTATGGGAACAGGGAGGTGCTCTGTTGGATTTTACAAACAAAATGACAGATCGTTGTAGGAAATGAGTTGACTCCAGCCTCTAGGTTCATGTCCCTCCAGATCTGGTCTCCACATTTCCTACAGAGTTCTCCTGCTAAACTACAAAACCCGTGCACACCACACCACCATCCCTATGAACAAATCATCCCTGTATCCACAGTATCCATTGATTTGAAACACAGTCATGACCTTCTGGACACTATGCTAAATACTGATGCCACTTTTCTTTTTTTCTTTAAATCATGAAACTGCCCACTGGGTTGGGGAAATAGGCATTAATTATATGATCGAAGATATGATCTCTCATTTTTTTCCCTCCAGCCTTTGGAATAAAGTTTAAACTCCTAAGGATAACATAACCATGTCATTTATCATTATCTGGCCCCTCATGCCTTTCTTTTAACATTGTCACCTCTGGCTAATTGAATCATTTCCTGTTCCCTGGATATGCCAACCTGTTTGTTTTTTTGTTTGCTCCCTTGCTTGCTTCTTGATTTTTTTGTTTGTTTGTTTGTTTTGTTTTGTTTTTTTATGCCTTTGCACATGGCCACTTCTTTTGCTCGGCTTCTTCCTGCTTGGTGAGCTCTTCCCGTAGCCATGGAGATAGTGCTCAAATGTCTCCTCCTTTGTGACAGAAACAGGGATTTCCTTCCCTGTGCTCCCAAAGCCTCATTTCCAATCCCTGTATCTGGCACTTGCACTGTTGTGTCACCATGCTATTTTTGTGTGACCCTTTCTCCTCTGAGACTATGAGCCTTTGAAAATTCAAGGTGTGTCTTACTTGCTTTTGTCTTCATAGACCTCAGCACAGAACTTGACCCAGAGTGGACGCTAAGAAGATGTTGGTTGATATTAATTTGTTCTTCATAATCATGTTAGCTAGCTATGGAGACTAGGAACGATATGTGGATGGGAAGGAGGGGATGACTCAATGACATAGGCTAATAAAAGTAAGGTTCTATTGCAAATTCTAATGGCCAATAGTTTTATATTTGAAGGAGCTTTAGGGTTAAGTGATTCAACTAGAATTTTCTAAAATGAGTCTGTCTAGGTTATTATTTTTTAACGTTTGTCTTTGAGAGACAGAAACAGAGTGTGAATGGGAGAGGGGTAGAGAGAGAGGGAGACAGAGCATCTGAAGCAGTCTCCAGGCTCTGAGCTATCATCACAGGGCCTGATGCAGGGCTTGAACTTAAGAGCTACAAGAGCATGACCTGAGCCAATTTCCAATGTTCAACCAACTGAGCCACCCAGGCACCTCTGTTTAGGTTATTATTTTGGTGTGGATATGACCTATCACACTGATGCTCAGATTGAGGACAAGAAGGCATAGATTTCAGCCCTGAAATCCTCATGTGTCCCATGCTGATGGAGGAAGAAATCTGAGTTCTCTGTAAGTACGTTGCTACCATGATATCCTCTGACCAGACCCCATACCTGAGGACACTCTGGCCACACACTTCAGACTCAGTGAGGCTGAAGACAGTCAGCCAGACACCAGCCTGCACGATTGCCACCTCGTAAGTTTCTTATGCTGCTTTTAGAAAAATGAAGAAGATGCAAATTTATGGTGTCAAGACTGTCAGCTGCCGCTGATGGTCTTTGCAGAGAGGAGAGGAAGTTTCTCCTCTTCTCTGTCACTTGGAGACCGTATTGTGTTTGCCTCCCTGACTGGTAGTTTTGTGTACTTCCGAGATGATTGCAGTCAGGCGGTTTGACTTCGGGTCAGAGCGTAGCACAACAAAACACCTCTTGGCAATGAAAACATCACTGGGCCTTTTTTGCCAGAGAGGCCACGTGCATTAAGCTGTACGTGACAGACCAGTAGAAGGACATTTGGAACTTTGTCCCCAGCCCATAGAGTGCATCAATTTCATAGACATGCCTACACTTCCTGAATAGGGAACTGTCAGATGCCATGGCCTCTGGTACCCGCCAGGGCCACTCTGCTCCCTCCAGTGTCTCGCTGTGCTGGTAGCAAGTGGCGTTAGGTTACAGTGACGTGTCTGGCAGACGTGAGCCTCACTGTGGTGTCATGTTAAGGACAAAAGGCAATGGAAAATTGATACCGTGGGCATTCATGTAAAATTCATTTATTTTTTAATTCTTATACCAAAGCTATATTTTTCAATAATTTCCAAATAGAATTTATTTTTAATTTCTCACATAAGAACTGGAGATCATTCTTTATCTGTAGATGGTTTACATTTTGCCCAGTAACTGACAGGACCGTGATATTAGAGGGAAATGTTTACCATATTCAAAAACAATATTCTCCAGCCTTTTAAAAAATCACTTTCTGAATTATTAAAATCTAACCCAGGAGGGAAAGAAGGAAATAGGGTTAGTATGAAAAATTTAGGGATTTCAACTCTATAGCTGATGTTTTATTTTTAAAAATAAAGGAATTAGAAAGCTAGGAAGTAGGTACTTTGGTGTTTATTCTGTATATGTCTCTAAGCTTAAATGTTTTATAATAAAATCATTTTGAAGCACCCTCTGCATAGCATTAGAAAATTTCAGGAAGTAACAGGACCATTATGATTTGTTTCTGTTATAAATTTTCAACTTGACAACATTGAAGAAATGCTCAGTATTGAGTATTGCTGTGTATATGTCTTTTTTTTATATAAAACATATTATGCTTTAGATTTTTTTATTTAAACATTTTTTAATGTTTATTTTTTGAGAGAAATACAGAGTGTGAGCAGGGGAGGGGCAGGAGAGAGGGAGACAGAATCTGATGCAGGCTCCAGGCTCTGAGCTGTCATCACTGAGCTGGACTTGGGGCTTGAATTTATGAACCGTGAGATCATGGCCTGAGCCGAAGTTGGACTCTCAACTGACTGAGCCACCCAGGCGCCCCTATTATGCTTTAGATTCTTAATCAACTTAATCTGGCTTTTGCCTTCATTATTTTATATTGGGTAAATCTTACTTTTTGACATCTGGTTAAAGAGAAACTAAAATATGGAAGACCAATGGTCAGAAGTGTGGTTAGCAAATGGCTTCTATCCCCTGGGGGGCTGGTGAGATGCTCAGAGAGATGCCACTTACCATTTTGACCTCGTCAGACTCTCTCGCCTGCTGGTAGAGGTTCCAGCCTTTGACTCAAGTTAGCGTGACTGAGCTTTCATTAGCGTCTGTCACCACGCACACTTGAGCGATTCTGGCCACGCCCATGGGGAAACCTGGCCTTGACTATGGCCACCACCCAGGGAGGTGATCTTCTCAATGACACCCTCTGAAGATTCTCATCCCCACACTTTCCTTGCAAATAACTTCCATGGGAGAAAGGACTTTGTCGATAGAGCCTTGAGATGGGGAGATGACACTGGGTGGTCTGGGTGGTCAGATCTAATCACATAGATGCTGAGGAGAGGTTCTGAGTCGGAAGGAGACGTGGCCAAGGAGGCAGAGGTTGGCATGACTGGCTCATGAGTCTAGACCTGGGAGCAGTCTCCAGAAACTAGAAAAAGTGAGGAACAGTCTCCCCTAGGGCCTCCAGGAGGAGTACAACCCTATCAGCACCTTGACTTCAGCCCAATGAGAGTGGGTTTAGGCTGCCAAACTCCGGGCAGAACACGATGAATCTGTGCTGTTGGTGCCGTGTTCTGGCTGACTTCTTACCGCAGCCATAAGGAACTCATACAGAGGGGCTTGTACTTGAGAAAGGGTGAGCAAGGGCTTTGCAGAGGATTAAGACCTCTTCCCCATCGGAGGTAACCCGGCTCCTTGAGAGCAGGGGTTACATCCTTCCTAGTGCTGGCTGTGAGCCAGACTGCCTGAGTAACAATCCTGGCACCACCACCGTTTATGTGCAATGTCCTCTCGAATAAGAGGGCCTCTGTCTGCCTTTGTTCTCTCATCTGTAAAATGGGAACAATAAGAGAACTTGCTTCAGAGGCTTGTAATGAGGCTAGCTGGCCTAATCCACACAGGGAGCTTGCATCGCACCTGGCACAGAGCAGGGGTGCTATAAAGTTGCTCATTATTATAATACAAGCCCTCAGCGATCTCAAAGGCTTTGCTGTATGTTTGTGGTTGCTGAATTTTATTAGCCCATTTAATAAGGCACTCTTTCTTTCGGGAACCACATGAATTATGCATGCCTCCCACATATAAATCTAAAAGAAGTACCCACTCTTTGGGGACAGTGACATTGTAGCTAACTGCGTGGTTCTTAACCTAATGTGGTCTTTGTTTCTTTTAATAGGGGCACAAAAATAAATATACATGTTTGTGTGTGTGTGTGTGTGTAAAAAACAGGTCCTTTTCTTGCAATGAAATATGTTCATGATTACCTATTTAGGTCTTAATTCAGAGAGCCCTAGGTTTGTGTGCTTTACCTATCCTTGTGCTCACAGTAGGAGGATTTTCCTAAGATGTCAGCCATCTTCCCAGAGTATGAAGGGCTACATGTGATTGGGGGCAGGGTGCATTCAGTGTCACTGTAGCTTCAAAGTTAGAATGTAGAAAACTTCACAGATCGTGACCAGCAACGGGTTTATGGCATGGTGATCACCCAGTGGAAGGCGGGTCTTCCTTCTTTCTAGAACACCCTCTGATGATGAAGTCATTTGGTACTTCCTAGTCTCTCTGTCTCTGTATGTTTCTTATCACTTAATTTTTTCATTACTTTCATTAATCCTTTAATGTTCATCCCCTATTTCTCCATTCCCCCACCCATCTCCTTTCTGGTAACCATTAGTTCTTTTTCTCTATAGTTGAGTCTGCTCTTGGCTTACCTATTTCTCTTCCCTTTTTTCCTTTGCTCATTTGTTTTATTTCTTAAATTTCACATATGAATGAAGTCATAGGGTATTTGTCTTTCTCTGACTTATTCTGCTTAGCATTATACTCTTATAGCTCTATCCATGTTGCAAATGGCAAGATTTCATTCTTTTTTATGGCCAAATAATATTCAATTGTGTGTATGTGTGTGTGTGTGTGTGTGTGTGTGTGTGTGTGTATACACACCATATCTTTTTATCCATTCATCAGTCAATGGATACTTGGGTTGTTCCCATAGGATCCATTGTAAATAATGCTGAAATAAATGTAGGGGTGCTTGTATCCCTTTAAATTACTGTTTTTTTAGTATTTATTCATTTTTGAGAGACAGAAACAGAGCATAAGAGGGGGAGGGGGAGAGAGAGGGAGAGACACAGAACCTGAAGCAGGCTCCAGGCTCTGAGCTGTCAGCACAGAGCTGGACACAGGGCTCAAATCCATGACCGTGAGATCGCGACTTGAGCAGAAGTTGGACGCTTAAACAACTGAACCATCCAGGAACCCCTCAGTTACTGTTTTTGTATCTTTTGGGTAAATACCCCGTAGTGCAATTACTGGATCATAGGGTAGTTCTATTTTTAATTTTTGAGGACTCTCCATACTGTCTTCTGCAGTGGCTGCGCTAGTCTGCATTCCCACCAGCACTGCATGAGGTTTCCTTTCTCCAAATCTTTGCCAGCACTGGTTGTTTCTTATGTTTTCGATTTTTGCCATTCTGACAGGTGTGAGGTGATATCTCATTGTAGCTTTGATCTGCATTTCCATCAGTGATGTTGAGCATCTTTTCATGTGTCTGTTGGCCATCTGGATGTCTTCTTTGGAGAAATGTCTGTTTGTGCCTTCTGCCCATTAAAAATTTTTTTTATGTTTCTTTTGTTTTTAAGAGACAGATACAGAGCACAAGTGGGAGAGGGAGACACAGGATGTGAAATATGCTCTAGGCTCTGAGCTGTCAGCACAGCCCTGATGCAGGGCTTGCACTCACGGACCATGAAATCTTGACCTAGCTTACATCAGAGCTCAACCAACTGAGCCACCCAGTTGTCTTCTGCCCATTTTTAAATCAGATTATTTGGTATATGGGGATGTGGACTTGTAGAAGTTCTTAATATATTTTGGATACTAATCCTTTATCAGCTCTGTCATTTGCAGATATCTTCTCCCATTCAGTTGGTTGCCTTTTAGTTTTGTTGGTTGTTTCCTTTACTGTGCAGAAACTTAATTTTGATGAAGTCCTAGTAGGTTTTTTTTTTGTTGCTTTTGCTTTTATTTCCCTTGCCTCAGGAGACATACCTAGAAAAATGTTGCTACAGCCAATGTCTACTATCTGTATCTCTTTAGATGGAACCTAGGATGAGCTGTCATTGAAGTCATACTGAATTTCCCTTTCTAGTTGCCATTTGAGATGGTCAGGAGTCACATTCCAGAGAGGAGCTTATGTACCTGGTGAGGCAAGGAGACAATAAAGAGCAGCACATGTTGAGGCATAGAGTGTATGCTGGGTGGACAGGGTGTGTGGGAGATGGCACTGGAATTGTCCACTGAGGGAAGAGTGTAAAGAGCCTTGGACATCCAACTTAGGAGCATGAACTTGATCCTAAAGCCCTTCCCTTACCAGAGTGTGCACAGGTGCTCTATTGAAATAGATATCGTCTGGGGGGAAATAAGAGCTCTGTAGTCCCAAAGTTTTGGAAATATTGGAGGAAACACGAAAAAGGGCTTCTTTCCTCCAGGAGTTCCCTGAGCCAATAACTACATTGCAAACTTTCTAGAAGTGCATACTGTAGATAAGTAGAAATGAGACCCGAAACTAAGTCTTTGGGAAAAAAAAAAAAACGAGTCCAAGAGATATTTAGGATGAGGGGTAGAAAACAATTGGTGACCTATTAGGTGGTGGGGTGTGGGAGCACTGAGGAGGTGTGGCAGGGGAGGGAAAGCCATGGACACTTCAGCTTGAACTTTAGAATTTTAGGCAGTACCTTAGCATTTTAGGCACTAGAGTGATAGAGAAAATGAAACTGGTTTTGATGGAAGACAACAGATTTTGAATTTATTGTGGACATGTTGTTGTGATCCTGGCAGGTACCCGCGCCCATAGACTACAAAGTTGGGCAGAGCTGAGACATTCAAGCCATAGGTGCTGATGAAGATGTTCAGAGACAGTGGGGCTCCCATGATACACATCACAATCACTTACACCAATTGATCAGTAATGCTACAGTGACGGGCAGAAGGGTAGAGCCACCACTGAGACCTTAAGTGCTGACTCTAATATTCTGATTAGGATCCTTGTCGTGTTTCAACAGGAGCTGTATCTTTTCTTGCAGAATCACTGCCTGTGCAATGACGATGAATAAGTATGTGGAGGAAAATGTATCTCAAAAGTCCTACACGACCATCAAGTATTTCATGAAGATGCTGAGCAGCGTCAGTGAGACTCTGATCTTCATCTTCATGGGCGTGTCCACTGTTGGAAAGAACCACGAGTGGAACTGGGCCTTCGTGTGCTTCACTCTTGCCTTCTGTCTCATCTGGCGAGCTCTGGGTAATGGTGCTTGGTTTGCAAATGAATGAATGTCCAGAAGCATGGAGCTTGCCTCTTCTTGTCCCTTCCTTTGGCTACTGCTACTTCCTCTTCTTCTTTATCTTCTCCTGGCCCTCCTCCTCCTCTTCCCCATTCCTGATAGATTCTTTTCAACCCCAAGTACCTTCCTGACTATGCTATAAGTTACAGTAACCTCTCTGGGCCTCTCTGAGTCCACATTTTCACCTGTTATCCCAGAACAACGAGCAGGTATGCTTGGGAGCAGGGGTGAAGGGGAAGGTGGTGGGGCTTGTTCAGTTCAGCACTCTGCCTGTGTGTCATAGAAGCGAAAAATGAGTCTTCCTGCTTTCACATTCTGGCCTCACATAGTCTACTCTCTTTGGTTTTTGCTTTTCGCTCTCAGGTGTCTTTGTCCTGACTCAGGTCATTAACTGGTTCCGGACGATCCCCCTGACCTTTAAGGACCAGTTCATCATCGCCTATGGAGGGCTCCGAGGTGCCATCTGCTTTGCGCTTGTGTTCCTGCTGCCTGCGGCTGTGTTTCCTCGGAAAAAGCTGTTCATTACAGCGGCAATTGTTGTCATATTCTTTACTGTCTTCATCCTGGTGAGTAAGTTTCTTTGTCCTGGCAGCATCCCTCTGGTTACCAAGAGGAGGCCAGATCGTCCAGGCTCTCATACTGAATTCCTTTCGCAGGACACAAAGTGACAAAGGGGTGTTGGAGCTTTGGTAGTTATGCTGTTAGGGAAAAGGCTATTTTCTCATGTCACCTGATTGTACAGGGCCCTGGGAGAATCCGGTTCATTCGTTTGTCCCCCACACAGGAATTCTTATTTAAGGAAACTCTGCTAAGTGATCTAAACTTACTACTGGAAACTGACGAACTGAGCTTGCTAATCCTTGTCATTTGTCTTACTCTGTGACTCAGTAAATGTACTCGTTAAATGCTCCTTGTGTGATGACCTTCCAGTAGCAATTTGACATTAGTTGACTGCATAGCAGTCTATGGGCTATGTGAATACATGTCTAGTATTGGGAGGCAGAAAATGTGGTAGGAAGAACGTGGGCCTGTGTCAGGATCCTGACTTGACCAACCAGTCTCTTTAAGTTAATGAGCCAGCCCTTAAGGGATTATGTTTTGCAGATACTTACTTAGTAAATATGTATTGGACTCCTGCTATGTGCCAGACAGTGCTCTGGGGACTTAGGATCCATGAATGAACAAAACACAGAAATCTCTCTGTCCTTGTGAACTTACACCCCAGAGGGGATGGCAGAACTAGACACTAGACATGACAAGTGAGTAAATTACAGAGTATGTAAGAAGGTAAAAGGTGCTATATAATAAGAAGTAAGGGCTCAGGCATGGTGAGAGTGGAGTGGTAATTGAGGGGAGTTGCAGTTCTTTTTTAACTTTTTGGTTAATGTTTATGTATTTTGAGAGAGTGGCAGTGTAAGTGTGGCAGGGACAGAGAAAGAGAAAAGGGAGACTCCCAGGCAGGCTCCACACTGTCAGCACAGAGCCCGATGTGGGGCTCAAACTCATGAAACCATGAGATCATGACCTGAACCAAGATCAAGAATCAGACGCTTCACCGACTGAGCCATCCAGGTGCCCCAGGGGAGTTGAAGTTCTACATAGAGTCCTCATGGAAGGCAGCTGTGAAACAATGACATTGGGTCAGAGGCTTGTAGGGGTGAAGGAATTAGCTAATAAGCTGAAGAACACTCTGGGCAGATAGGACCATAGGTCTGCAGGCAGTGGGTTCCTGGCCAGTGTGGCTGGAGAGATGGGGGATGAACCTGATGAGGGCGACTTCGCAGAGGACCCCCGGGCTTTTGATGTGAGCAGCGAGGAGGACGGACTTGCTCTTAAGTGAGGAGGGAATGGTGTGGGTGGAAGGGGTTGGACTTGATTACAAGCACGCCAGGTTAGGGGTGTTGAGTAGACCTACAAGCAGAGGGACGAGCAGGCAGGGTACTGAGCCAGGGCTTCAGGAGACAGCGGGGTCGTCTGCAGAGAGCTGGGGTTGGAAGCCGTGAAATTGGACATGTTGCCAAGGGAGTGAAAATACGTATCAAGGAAACCAATATGCAGGACCAGGAACTGGTCTCTGGGGCAGCCCAACTTTGAGACACTGGAGAGAAGAGAGATGCAGCCAAGGACATTGAGGGCAAGTGACAATGACAAAGGGGGAAAACCAGGAGGTACTTTTTAAAAAAAATTGTTCAGCAGTTCATTACAGAATGCTTCCTAGCTGCCTCACTCGGGCCTAAGCTCTTTTTCTAGTTTCTCATTTGACCCTCGTAACAATTCTGTGGCACAAAACTCTAAGACTCACTGTTACTAACTTCAGATTACAGTTGAGGAAACTGAGACACTGAGCCTACGCTTAAGTCCCTTTCCCAAATTTACACGGATAGCAAAAGGTGGAGTGGAGACCAGTTTGGTCTTGATTCTAAATAAAGCACATCATAAGCGTTCAATGTTGGAACTCTCTGTGCTCCTTTTCCTTCCACTGTCAATTCTCCGAAAAGCAGTTGATCCTTCATCCATTCATACCTCCCAGTGCTGGGAACACTGGGTTGTCCTAGCTGAAGAATCCTGGAGAAGAATGCCTGGGGTGACCTTTCCTAAGTCCAGAAGTAGCCACTTTCTGTTACCTTCACACTGCTGGTACCCGTCATTGACCCTGTGTCTGGCATTCAGACAAGGACTTTCCCCTATGTATTATCTCATTTCATCTGCACAACACAGCCCCATGAGGCTGAAAGAGAGAAAGGAGACTGACCCAAGGCTACACATAGGTGAATGACAGAAGCTGAGGTTAAGCCTAGGACTCTGATCCCACCGATGAGCTCTTCTTCCATTGACTTCGGCCAGAGATGACATTATCTACCAGATTATGATTCATAACAGCTTCACTTACAGTTAGACGTACTCATTGTGGTTCAAATATCCCATGTTGGCCTGAGTCCCCTTCTTATACTCAGTGAGTCACCTGGGGGTGTAGAGGAGAAGCAAACTGTCCATGTATTTATCTTCTTACTGTGCTGTTTACAGGATACTTGTAAAAAGTCATCCAATTTGCTACTCCTACACGTTACCTGAGGCAAAATTGTGCATTGAATCCATTTTGCCTTGAGCACTTTAATCGCTCAGGAGCATCCTAGGGCATCAGGCTTGAGGGGGAAAAGTCAGGCAGGAGTGAGTGACTCACTGCGTGGCCTGGGCCAGCTGCCCTGTCCTAGGCATTCCCAGTGAGCCCTGCCAAGGCTTAGGCAGTGCTCTGGACTCCTCCGGGCTCTCAAAACTGAAGGTGTCAGATACAAAAATAGAGCCATGTCAGTCTAGTGTAACTAGGAACTAGGTCATTTTGAGATGTCTGTATCATCTGCTCTTACCTACATAAGTGCTTCTCAAATATCCACAGTGCAGAACCAGCCCCCTCCCCCAACACCATAGGCACATGCTTTTGTAAAGTCAATAAAAATGACTAAGGGGCACCTGGGAAGTTGAGTGTCCAACCTCCGCTCAGGTCATGATCTCATAGTTCAAGACTTCAAGCCCCCATAGGGCTTGCTGCTGTCGGCACAATACTGGCTCTGGATCCCCTCCCCCCCTCAAATGAATAAACTTTTTTTTAACTAAATTTATTTTTTATGTTTTTTTAAATTTATTTTTGAGAGACAGAGACAGCGCAAGCAGGGGAGGGTCAGAGAGAGAGGGAGACACAGAATCTGAAGCAGGCTCCAGGCTCTGATCTAGCTGTCAGCACAGAGCCCGATGTGGGGCTTGAACCCACGAACTGTGAGATCATGACCTGAGCTGAAGCCGGATGCTTAACCGACTGAGCCACCCAGGCGCCCCATAAACATTTTTTAAAAAATGACTAAATAGGAAAATGTAATTCAGAAGAGGACATACAAAATACAACCTCAAATTTTTTAATGATTAGATTCAACAGGCATAAGATTGCATTTCTACACCAGAACAGATATAATATAGAGAAAAGGAGAGTATACAATTATTCAATGAATGTATGTGTATAGGTGATGAATATAGAGTGTCACTATTGTGCTCATAATATCTTGGCTTTTTGGAATTGTAAATCAACCAAAAGAGACCCGTGAACTTTACATTCCCCATATTCAAAGCCTACACGACCAGTTTGAATGAATAGCATGTATATCAAGTTTTAACTGCAATTAACAGAGTTTGAGATGTGACGAATGAAGAAAGCACAGGCCACAAACAGAACAGTTTAGATGTATTGGCTGTATTTGGTAGTGTAGGTCTATCAAATTAACCATTCAGTGATGGAGACCCTTGGGGGGTCAGTACTTGGAGTCTGTAAGCGTGCCCCATGGATAGTCTCCTCCTCTGATTTGGTTTAAGGATAACCAGGCAGAGCTCTCTCTGACGCCCACGAGGAAGGGGAATTTCTGTAGTGCCCCGCATACTGTAGTCTTCCTGTCACTATTGTCCACCCACCCTTCTGTGTGCACAGAATGGAGACTAACCGATCTGGCTCTTTTTTTTAACTTTTTAATGTTTATTCGTTTCTGAGATGGGGTGTGAGGGGCAGAGAGAGAAGGAAACAGAGAAACCAAAGCAGGCTTTAGCACAGAGCCAGACACAGGGCTTGAACCTACAAACTGTGAGATCATGACCTGAGCTGAAGTCGGATGCTTAACTGACAGAGCCACCCAGGCGCCCACGGATCTAGCTCTTAAGAGACTCTAGGTTATGAACACACACGTGTGTGCGCGCGCACGAACACACACACACATACACTTCCTTCAGAAAGGGTATTTTTTCCCAGAATACACCAATAATTAAGGAACTCGGGGAAAGAAGCCTGGAAGAAAATAACTTAAATGGGCTATAAACATACCAGAAATCTTTTATGTTGATGGACCTATCATGAAACTTCAAAATGCCTTTCCCCTTATTTCATTATTTCTTACATGATACTGTTGAGTTATTAGCACTATATTCTAAAATAGAATTCCATGTGCCATATGGTTTATTGTTTGACACCTAGACTTATAATGAGAATTTTAGCGTTCCTTCGTCATGTTGGTAATTAGAGAAAGTAGCCTCTTTATGAAGCACATTAACATGCTTCCAGAATTCAGTCTTGCTTGTGGAATATTGAGTGAGTAAACAATCTGATCCCTTGGGAATGTCAATTCCTTTTCTTTTAGATAAGATTGGTAATGATACATAAAATATAAGCTGTCTCTCTTGTTTTAAAATTATATTCAAGAAGGTAGAGTCCAGTAGTAGAAAGCACAGACATTGGAGTAAGGCTGTCCTGAGTTGAGATTCTGATTGATATTCTGATAGTTAATGTCCAGAATAGCCTCTGTGAGCTGCTGTGTACTTAGTATAAGATCTGGATAATAGTATATCCCTCCAGGCAGAAGAGAAGAAATGTATGTAAATATAGTACTTGATGCAAACTACTAGCTTGATGTTTTAGCCTGATGGTTTGCCCTGTTTTAATTATGACACTAAGTAAAATGGTAATAGAAGAAAGAAAAACAATGCCCTTCATTGTAGTTTTCTTTGGAAGAAAAAATGGAGAACAATCTACAATTTGGTTATTATTTAATTCTTATAATCATATAGCAGACCCTCAGAATTCTGGAAATCCATTCAGTGGTTATCTAGAAGTCCATCAGGTAGCAGGGTTGAACGAAATTCAAGCAAGGACAGACTCTGTCTCCACTGCAGATCGGTGCTGTTGTAAGTCGTTGTTCAGAACTGTAGAGCATCTGGGATTTTTACCTTGTTTGCAAGTTAATAAGTTTAACTTGCTTGTCAAATTTCCATGGATACTTGCAGAAGACATCGGACTCCTGATTCAGAGACAAGGGGCTTTCACACGCATGGCCAAAGCAGTAGCCAGAGCTTCGTGTTGGTTTGTGTCTGTTCCATCCCCCGGGTTTCCCCACAGAGGGCTCAGGATGGAGATCTGCACGAGCGGTACATGGCAGGAGGCAGGACACGGGCACTGAGCTTGAGAATCTATCACTCTTTGTCTTGAGGGCGATATTACCTCATTTCTCAGTGTTGCTTGTTGCAAATGCAGTCCTGAAACATGGCCTGGGGACAAACGGTTGAGGTCCTGCATTATTGGTACCCTCTGCAAGGATGGGTGGGACATTCAGGACCCGAAGCAAGCTGGCCTTTCCCCGCAACAAGTATCTCTGCTGACTTAGCCTTTCAAATGGGGCCAATGATGCTAACTATTCTATAGATATTGTAAGGACCTTCAAATGTGCTTTAATTTGTTAAATGAGTGGTCATATTTAAGATACATATGTACCAGTGACACATTCCATATTTAATTAACATACACCATTACTAAGTGGAGAGCTATGAAATTAACAAAAATTCATTCTGATCCTAAATGAGCTAGGTGATCAGATTTTTTTAAGATTAAAAAATATAGAGAGAGAATGATTTAGGATGTGGGAGAAAGCACAGTCAAGGATAGCTCCAGGGGTTCATGACTGAGCAACCAGGTGAGAGAAGGCAATGTTTAATTTAATACCATGATAGTATTGGGTTTGAAGGGTGGGGAATCAGGTGTTCAGTTTTGGACATGAATGAATGCCTGTTAGACATCTAAATGGAAATATTGACTAGGTAATTATATATACATATATATATATATATTTGGAGAGAGAGAGAGAGTGAGTGAGTTAGTTTAAGGGAGAAGCTATCTTCTCACTGGGAGATAGAAATTTGAGACTTATTGGTATATACATGGTTTGTAAAGCATGAGTCTGGAAAAAACCATTCAGGAGTGAACACAGAAGGAATACAGAAAAGGAGGCCTATCGATAATGAGAAGTCAAGAAAATGTTCAGGACCAGCCTAGAAGAATGAAAAATGTGGATAGCACAGTGGGGGGGAAATCAAGACTTCCTCCAGAGGTCAGGTGAAGAAAGTGTTCAGGACGCAGAAAGTTCTGGCAACTGTGACACAGGGGGCACATGGCAGGTGAGTTGGGAACAGAGAGTGGACTGTTGGATGCAGCAAGCCTGTGATGAGTGGACATCTTCACAAGAGGCTGGGGTTAGATGGCAAGGAAACAGCAATCAATTGGATTCCAGGGAGAAAGATAAAGAGAAATTGGGGACAGAAGACCTAAGGCAAGTCTGTTGAGATCTGGGAGAGGAAAGGGCTAGTAGCTAGAGGGGACCATGTGGGCTTTTGTTTGTGTTTTTTAAAGGTAGGAGCCCATAGTAGCATTCCTGAATGCTGGTACAATAGAGAGAAACACTGATGGCACAGGAAAGGGAAGACTTGGTTGAGGGGAAGAGACGTCTGTATGATGGCCAGATTCCGGGCAATGTAGTTAAGCTCGGAAAGATACACAGAGGCCGGGAGGCTGTGGGGTGAAGAGCGTGAGCACCATGTGAACACTTTTATGGTTCTTGCCCACTTATCCCCTTCACAAATAAGTACGGTGTGTGCAACTGAGTTTATAATCTCTGTGACCAAGTGTGTAATGTGAGCACAGCCTTACGTAGAATACGGGATATGCATGGCAATGATAGCAACATTTTTTAATAAGAGAGATAAGAGAGTTTCCTCAAGTTCTGGAAATTGTCTGCTAAATCAGCAAAGAAATATAAGGTAGTTCTTCCCCACCCCCCTCCTTTTTTGTTTTTTTTTTTTTTTGGTAAAATTTAATTAAAAATAACCAACAGACCAAATCATTTTCTTCCCAAAGCTCAAACCAAAAGAATGCTCATTACTTAATCAGACATTTCTTTTTCATGACTCGTTACTGGGCGCAGAAGCAGGCAGGGCAGGTGGAAATGAGTGGCACCGGGTGAAAAACCACGCTCACCTCGCTGTCCTTCTGTTCACACCTGCTGTCAATCCTCCCTTCGACGCATCAGGTCTCGCCTTGCCCTGTTGTTGTGTTCATTGTACCAAAGCCGAATGAGTGGGCAAACATTTAACTCGTACTTCGCACATACATTTTTCAGTGGTTTGATAGAAAACCAAGGAGTTTCCTTATTTTTTTTTTAACCTACACAGATGGTAACAAGTTGATCAAGTTGCTTCCCAAGTGACCTAAATTATACATTTTCCAGTGTGGTAAAATTAGGTGCCTTCCCAAGGGTGAGTGGTTGTGGTTGTTTTCGCCCTTTGTTTCTCCCAACCCAAGACCCAGGGCTCCTAGAATAGAGCATACAGCTTGGGGAACTTAATATGACATACGCAGACGCCACGTACTCTGCCTCCAAAATAGATGGATTAAGGAAGGAAGGAAGAAGGGAAGGAGAGGCACCTATCAAATAATTCCTGTTGGCATGACATGACAAGTGCAGATACTCTAACAGCAAATAGGAGACTCTTAAAATAGCTGTTTAAGAACAGGTTGTTAAAAGATAGTTCCAGTGACCCATTGCATATAACCCACCATTTTATTAGTTATAAACCAAAATTGGGGCACCAGGGTGGCTCAGTTGGTTAAGCAGCCGACTTTGGCTCAGCTCATGGTCTCATGGTTCGTGGGTTTGAGCCTCGCATCAGGTTCTGTGCTGACAGCTCACAGCCTGGAGCCTGTTTCAGATTCTGGGTCTCCCTCTCTCTCTCTGCCCCTCCCCACTCGTGCTCTGTCTCTCTCTGTCTCAAAAATCAATAAAACAAAAAAATTATTTAAAAAATTATAAACTAAAATAGGTGGTGTTTTTAGAAACTGAATTTGCACTAGGCACCAGGCCACGCTTGCTTTTTGTAGTTGATCAGTTTTGTTTTATTTGTGGCCGCACATTACCTTCTAGATCATCTGTCCAGTGGAAGGGGCCCACATGTGGATTGGAGCCCGTGTCCTGTCTTTATTTTTATGTCCCATGTTTCCAATGACTAGGCGTATTTACAACACTTTTATTTTTACTAAATGGATACTGATAGAAAAAAACCACACAAAACAACAGCTGGTGTCCTTAAACCACATGACATAGTTTCTACACGACTGATTTTTATTGAATTTTTTTTCCTGGAGTGATTATGAAGTCAGTGCCTTCATGGAGTCTTGAGTTCAATGGAATCACCTATTTCTGTAAACCACATGTTTACGCCTATTTTCATTTACATAAGTTAAAAATTACCAAATGCATGTTGATTGGAAAACTGTGTATTACCTTTTATATTATTTCAAAGTGACAGACTGAAATGCAAATAGAACATAATGTCTGTTTTATCCCAAATTTGGTCAAAATCAGTTCATACTCCAGAAAGTCAAAATTAAACTTAAAAATTCCCAGAGCTGATTGATAGAACACAGTGGATAATCTCTTTTAAAAAGTGTGTGTGAGAGAGAGATAGAGAGAGGGTCACGGTTTATGTTATCAAAAACATTCTTAAAGACATGCAAAAGGGCGAGACAAAATCAAATGCATGGCAGGGAACGTGTCTCAATATGTGTACCAATCCCCCCAAAACCCAATACTCCCCTGCCCCCCGGGCATGCGTTCCCCATGTCAAGTAGGGCCAGCCATCTGCCTACCGTGCAGCAGCCTTGGGGATCTTCCGTGACCCCACATTCTCACCACCTCCTTACCTCCCTATTTTAGAGCTAGTGTCTCACAATTTTAAGTCTATTAGCTGGTTGTTCGTTTTGATGTCTGTAAGTTCCCCATCATTCTTCTTCTCTGGTTTCCTGGTTACCTGTACTCTTCCAGACTAATTTAGAGCTCACCTCTCAAGTTCTGTTAGTAAAAATACTTTGGAATCTGTTATCAGAATTTTGCTGCATGTACTGAGATAAAATTGTCAGCATCATACTGTCATATAATCCCATCTAGGAACTGTGTCTTTTTAAAACTCAAATCTTTTGAATATCCTTTTATTAATTTTTATAGTTATTTTTACAAACGTTTTGTGCATTTCCTGATGGGATTATATAGTTTGTATATATGCATATATAGAGCATATAATATATATTTGGTATGTATGGAGTATACCAGTGTATATTTTATATATTATATACTAGCCCACTAATACACACACACACACACACACACACACACACACACACACATATATATGTTCTCTCATGTAAGTATTCTGTTTCTTTTTTTAAATTAGGATATGGAATAGATTTGTGCCTGTTGAGTTTATGTCTCATCACTATTAAACGTTCTTCGTATTTTTTAATGAAAAAAGATTGTCTTAGATATTTTCGGACAAAAACAAGATCATTAATGAGCAGCAAAAATCTTGTTCTTTCACTTTTATAATCTCTACTTCTACCTGTTTGTCTCTTATTAAATTGACTGGGACAAGCAGAACTGTGTCAAATAGCAGATAAGGAGTATCCTTCTGTTATTTCTAGTTCTAATGGAAAGGCTTTTAATGTTTAATGATTAAGTCAGATGTTCACGAAAGATTTCTGGCAGATGTATTTTTTTTAATTGTGTTAGGGATATTTTCTTTTTCTTCTTAGATTACTAAATAGTTTATGGTTCTGTCCATTTTTCAAGTTCACAAATATGTCCAGCCCCCTCTGTACCCTGTCTCACTGCCGATTCTTTGCTCGTGTTTCGTCCAGCTATGATACGGTTCCAATGTCTTTTAAGACTGTTACCCAGTGTTCCCTCTCTGGGAAGCCTTCCTGGATGGGCTTCCTGTGTATCTCTCATTCTCCCTTTGCCTACTTTGTAACTGTTTTTGGTATATCCTTCTTATAAAACTACAGAGTCCTAGAGCTGAGTGCCTTAACTATTTATTGTTGTGTCAGCAATGCCCAAGACTCTAACGTGTGTGCAGTGGAAGTACAATTAAAATGATTTTAATAAAATAATGAATATAAGAATACTGAGAAGTTTTCTGTGAATGCTGCAAGTAGGTGATTCCTCTGACTTGGTTAATATTTTATTATTTCTTGGAATTTCTCTCTTTGTTTCTTAGAATTACTTACTTAGAGTTTGTTTGCAATGTCTTGAACTTTGTCCATTGTTTTGTTTCTAGTAGAGGAGGATATCTTTTGTTGGTTATCAAAGCTTAGAAGAATAAAAGTTATCCTTGAATTTTTAACTTAATTTTATAAGAAGATACACTTTTTTTTTTTTCTGTGTAGGGAATTACTATCCGACCACTGGTGGAATTTCTAGATGTTAAGAGGTCCAATAAGAAACAGCAAGCAGTCAGTGAAGAAATCCATTGCCGGGTAAGTGTTAATATAGTATAATGATTTAAATGATAAGAGAAAAAATTGTTGGATTCAGTCGGCCATTTGATATTAAGATGCTCATTTCCTGAAGGAGTGGGAAATGGCAGAGTTTAAAAGGGAAGGAGGGCCAAGAAAGGCATACGTTGGGGGTCTAGATTGAGCACAGCCCACAGTGGCTTCTCCAAATAAGCCTGCTAGACCCCTTGGGAATACGGGCACAAGAAATCCCTCTTATTACTTCCTTCAACCTGAAAACATTTCTGTTGGAGAATTATCACCATATTTCATATTTTCCAAAATTATGAGCAAACTATTACAATGAAAAAACTAACTTGAGAGTTGACTTATATCGATATAATAAGCATCACTTTGGAGATGAATTTTTTTTAGTGGCTTTTGGAAGAAATAAAACAAAACAAACAACCCGGCCACAACAAACACCAAAATCAGTCAGCATCTTCAGAGTTTAGAAGTGATAGAAGTAGAGTGGAAATTAGTGATTCCAGGAAAAAATTAATCAAGAGGCTGCATTTTCTGTTTTAGTTTTTTGATCACGTGAAGACTGGGATCGAAGATGTTTGTGGACATTGGGGACACAACTTTTGGAGAGACAAGTAAGAAGATCTTACGCCACTGTATTCTGAAGGGGCTATGGCTTGCTCTGGAAGCAGGACTTACTGACCTGCGTTATTTTTTGGAGTTGCAAATCTTTCCCGTGCTGGGCCAGCCTCTATCCTTTAAGATAAAGTCAAACAACCACAAGGACCTGGAACAAGATAGAAGCTTAATTTTCTCTTCTGTCAAAAGCCAGAAATCAGTAAGCAATGTAGGTGTGTTAATGGGTGAGCTCTGCTTCAGAGGCCGCCGTGATCCCAGGACCCTTCTGTCTAGGTGAATCCACTAACAACTTCTATTTCCAAGGTTGCCTCTTAGACCAGAATGACTGCTCCAGCATTAGTCATCATGCATGCATTCCAGGCTGTGCATAGGAAGAAAGGTAATGAAGAGACAAAGAATATGTATCAGCTTCTTCCGGAATGAAGTTATCAGAGGCTTTCACAGAATTCTTCCAGTTACATACATGGCCTGGCCCTACAGGGGCCTCTCATATGGGCACTTCTCATTGCAAAGGATGCTGAAGAATGAGTCTATTTGGTTAAAAACTGTGGGTATTGTTACTGTTTGTTCTCCCACACTTGTTGAGGGGCTTTGTCAAATGCAGAGTTTCAGAGCACCTGAGGATATAAATAGAATAACAAGTATTAATAAAAATAGCAAAGATTTTTAGATCTACACTTACATGAAAGATTATGTGTGCTTATATCAATGTGTCTGTCATCCATTTTTGTTTGTTTGCTTCTGTTTTTGTTTTGTTTTAACCTTTTAAGGCTCCGTGGCGGATAAATAAGATTCAGTGCTTCTCTTCGAGGATCTTAGAGTTGAAATTCCAAGGTATGTTAGCCAGGCAGAATTAGGTACATGCTTTCATATAAACTGAAAAACAGACTCATGGGATCAAGCAGGAAGGAGTAGATGTGACAGCAGGGTTGAGGACTGCAGGTGCAGGAGTCAGCCCACCCCGCCACCAGGAGCTGACCGTGTGCCTTCTGGGCCATCCCCATGGGTAGGTTGAGTCAGCCATGGTGGGAGCATGCCCTGGAACTGACATATGCTATCTACACCATGGCCTTTTCCAGGTTTTTCTCAAAACAATTTGTTAACATTTACCAATGCATCGCTGGTTAGGAAAGCCTTTTGAAGGAGACAGATGGACAGATTTAAACTATAGTTTAGTAGATTCCTCTCCTTGCCTTTGCTTTCCTAACTTGCTACTAGCTCCCTCCCTCCCCCTGCTCATTTACATGAAGTTGACCAACTGACCAATTTATGCCGTTTGACATCAGCGAGTTTTTGAGTGCTTACTGTTTGTTCACACGTTCTGATATGATGCTTGGTTACACGAGAAGTATAAACCATGAACTCAGGACTTTAAAATTTTACTATAAAATAAAGGTAGCAAAAACAGTCACACAGCAGACAGGCGTGTGTGTGTGGTCATTAAGTGAGACTTTAAGTGCTAGAGCAACATTTATAAACCTGGCCACAGTTTTCTACTAAGGTAGAAAAACTCCTGGGACCTAGCCTAACTTTATAAGTAAAGAAAAAGTATTTTATTTGTACGGAGAGAGTGCCCAGTTAGGCGCATAGGAGCACAAAGTAATAAAGCAAACTAAAATCTCCATTGTGAACATGTGGGAGGGGGGGAAGGATTTACAGTTTTGCAGGCAGGAGGCAGACGAGAGAACCTGCCCATCCCTGCTGTGACTTTCTATGCTGCCCTGCTCCATGTCCCTGGAACCTTCCTAAGAAGACTAATCCTTGTCTTTGCCATGCCAGAGACATAGACTTTCTGCCTTTCTGTCTCTGTCTGTCTGTCTGTCTCTCCCTCTCTCGTTTTCTCAGCCCGGCCATTTTCTACCTACATCCTCCCTTTCCACCCGACCACGTTTCTCCCTTCTCTGGCATCCCACCCTTCCCCGGAGGGACAGGAGAGTGTAGTTGCCCACAAGAGTTGGTTCCATTCCAAAGGGGAGATTGAGTTAAAGATTTATACCACCCCTCTGCCTCCCAAAAAGAGGAAGTAGACATGAGTAGATGTAGTCATGAGCTCAGCAGCCGCTGGGGCAGTGGTAGCAGGAATTGGTGGACATTGTGATCACGTGGATCTGGTCTGGACAATCAGAGAAAAGTCGGGCAACATCCTGTCTTGCAGGCAGAGACACTCTGTCTCTGGGGTACGTGAGTCTGCTCCAGGCTGACATGTACATGCCCCCAGGGCAACTGGACCATAAATACTAAAGAGGGCAGAGCCAACTCTGATTTCCTGTCTGAAAGGTAATATTGCTGCGTGTCGTCCCACATTTTTCTCCACAGTATACATACTTCATTTAACTCCCGTATATTTCCATGCCTGATACTCTCCAGGTAGATTTCAAATACTTCTCTGGATTGTCAAGTACACCGTATACTGCAGGTAGAGCAGGGAAATGTGTGTGGGTAGGGAGGAATTTGGTGCTGACGCAGGCCATTTTTAAAATTAGCCCTCCGCAGATCCTATCTCTGGTATGTGCATGATTGTTGATGTTAAAGATCATATATAAAGAAGTGGATGGTTTAGGTATGTGGGCTATCTTTCCATTTCGTCTGGAATCCTTATGCTGTAAATTTCTAGTGGTCTTGCCAGAGAATTCGTGAGGCATTTGATGCTTTGAGAAAGGGTAAGGCATAATCCTGTGAGTAGAGAAGTTTCTCAGACTCTGAAAGTTGTCTAATGATGGGAAAAGGAAGAAAGCACCGAGGTGTCGCTTGGCAAAGAAATGAAAGTTGTGGAAATAAAGAAAAGAAAGTACTCAGTTCCTAGGCTAAGTAGATCAGCTGTCATTGCCCTTCATGTTAATTCTTCCTTTTGTTGATCTCCAGTAAAAAGCCAAAGCAATAAGAAAAATAACAAAAGTCTAAAGAGATGTGTTGCTGTGGGGCCCCTGGGTGGCCCAGTAGGTTAGACTCTAGATTTGGGCTCAGCTCCTGATCTCACAGTTTGTGAGACTGAGCCCTGCATTGGACTCTGCACTAAGACACAGAGCCTGTGTGAGATTCTCTCTCTCTCTCTCTCTGTCTCAGCCCCTCCCCTACTTGCTTGCTTTCTCTCTCTCAAAATAAATAAATAAACATTAAAGAAAATAAAATATAAAAAGATGTGTTGCTGATGCCAGGAGTCCTGGCCCAATGGGCCTAACACAAAGTTGAGAATAAACTTAGAAAGAAGTTAGCCCTGTGTTTAGTGTAGTGGCCCCAGTGGAAAGGATGGCTCTCTTTAACGATTCATAGCCCTCCAGTTTAGAACAAATGACTGGTGCCAAGAATGAGGGTTCACATTGTTTCCTTTCATAGGACAGGTGTACCTATAAACCTCTTCAGACTTATGGTGATCACTGTAATGCATTTCTTTCTTTCTCAATGTATGTTTATTGCATGCTATTTTGCTTACCTGTTGGCATAATAATGTTACATAACCAACTGCCCCAATACACAGCTGCTCAAACAACAGTCACATTATTAAAGCATGTTAGTCATGAATCTGAGAGTCCAGGGTCTCGGCTGCACCAAGCTGATGTGGACAGGACTTGCTCATGCTTCAGGGGGTTGGCTAGTTGTCAGCTGATCCCGCTGGCCTTCCTGGATGTGATTGGGGTGACAGAGCTCTGCATCATGTGGCTTTCATCTTTGTCCTGGGACTAATGAGTCCCTCCGTGTGTATCCTTCTCATGGCATTTGTGGAAACAAAAGAGGTATGCTTCAATAGGCAAGTGCAAGTGGAAGCCAACAAGTCTATTTTAAGCCTCTGCCCCAATCTTCATGTCTGCTGTAGCCACTGACCAGAGCAAGTAACATTATTGAAGCCAGTGACAGGAAACAGGGCAGCACAGGTCACCTAGGCCATTGTGGAAGGACACTGCCAAGTAATAGGGCAGACGGTTAGATACAGGGAGGGATTGAGACAAATGATCTGTTCTACCATCCATGTTTATAGTGCTCCAGGGACCATCCTAGGCACTGGTGATACAGGAAAAAAGTGGAAAAAAAACCCAAAAACAAAAAGTCTCTGCCCATATGTACTTCTAGAGCTACGGTACAGAAAGCAAGATAAACAAATTATATAGCATGTTAGAAAATGATAAATGCTATGGAGAAAAATGTATCTGGGTGGTAGAATGGGAAGTTAGGCAGATAGGAAGGAGATGGCATGAAGTTTTAATGGGATGGATGGGAAAGCTTTTTTGAAAAATGGCTCTGAAGGAGAGACTTAAAGAGGGGTCTGCAACTGTGGGGGAAGAGTGTTCCTGGTAGAAGGAAGGGTGGGTATAAAGCCCCACAGGCGGGAGTAGAGCTGGCAACTTTCCAGAGCAGGAAGGTGCCAGTGAGGCTGGATGTGAGAAGCACAGTGCTAAGAGGTGCAGCTCCAAACTGTGGAGGCCCCAGGTCATTGTACATTTACTCAAGAGAGACACAGGGTTGACATAGGGTTTGACTTAACATTTTATCAGCTTCGCTCTGGCTTCTGTGTTGAGGGTAGGCTGTAGGCATGGAGTGTTGGAAGCAGAGAGACCAACTGGGTGCCTATTGCGAGAATCCATTGAGATGATGATGTCTTGGATCAGGGTGGATGCAAGAGATAGGAGTATCGAGGTGGTGAGGTATGGTTGGATTATGTTTGTGTTCTGATGGCGGGACTAATGGAAATTGCCAATAGAGCAGACATGGAATATTAGTTTGCTAGAGTCATTTAACAGAGTACCACAGATTGGGTGGTTTAAGCAGTAGAAATTTAATTTCTCACAGTTCTGGGGGCTAGTAGTCCAAATCAAAGTTATCAGTAGTTCGGTTCCTTCTGAGGTCCACAAGGGACGCATCTGTGACAGGCGCTTTTTTTGGCTTGTAGATGGCCTTCTTCCTGCCTCTTTACATGGTCTTCCCTCTGTATGTGTCTGTGTCCAAATTTCCTCTTACTTTGGAGACATCAGCTGTATTGGATTAGACCAGCCCTAATGACCTCATTTTAACTTAATTACTATTGTAAAGACCCTATCTCCAAATACAGTCACATTCCGAGGTACTGGGTGTGAGGACTTCAACCTGTGTGCTTTCAGGGGCACACAATTCAGTCTATAATGTGGCATGTGAGAGAAGGGGAAGAAATAAAGGTGACCGGGTGGAGTGGTCATTAACTGAAACGGTAAGGACTGTAGGAGATGCGTTCAGTCTGGGAGCATCAAGTTTGAGAACTAGATATCCCAAGTGGAGATACTGACTAGGCAACTGAATATTCATTTCTGGGACTTGGGGGCAAGGCTGGAGCAGGAGATACAGATGTGGGAGTTGCTGGCACAGAGATGCCATCAAAATCATGACACTGGGCAAGATGGCCAGAGAGCCAGTGGCGGGAGAGAGGACCAAGATGGAATGCTGGGCACTTCTACATCAAGAGGCCAAAAAGGAGAAAAATACCCCCAAAAAAAGAGGCTGAGAAAGAGGGGGAACTCAGAGGAGTGTGACATCCTGGAAAATGACGTATTAAGCAGGAGAGGTCAGGAAAGGTGAGGGCTAATAATCGGCTATTGGATTTATACGGTAGGGTCACTGATGCCCTCAGTACAAGGAGCTTCAATGGAGTACTGGGGACAAAAGCCTAATTTGTGAATGTGCAAGAGAAAATCTGAGGAAAGGAATTGGAGATAGGAAGTATTAACAACACTTTTGAGTAATATTGCTGAAAGGAGAAGCAGCAAAATAGCAAATGTTAAACACCTACATATGTTACTCTGTAAATCAGTAAATGTTAGATATCTGTATATCACGGCTATATACAATAGTGCCACTTGTGTACACATATATTTGCACACATATTCAGGTCTATACTTGCGAAAATATGTATAATGATCAGATGAGCTAAACATTCCTACTAAATTTTCCCCCAAGTATAGTAGAAATGATTTTATTGATAGAAGCAGACTTCTTCTTCTTCTTCTTCCTCTTCTTCTTCCTCTTCTTCTTCTTCTTCTTCTTCTTCTTCTTCTTCTTCTTCTTCTTCTTCTTCTTTTGATCAGTTTAGTATTAACTAATTGAAGCTCTGATTTTCCTTATTTCCAGGTTTAAGAAGTTTGATGACAAATACCTGCGGAAGCTTTTGATTCGCGAAAACCAACCCAAGTCAAGCATTGTGTCTTTATATAAAAAGCTTGAAATAAAACATGCCATTGAAATGGCAGAGACAGGAATGATCAGTACCGTTCCCTCCTTTGCGTCTCTGAAGTAAGTACCACTTTACAGATAAACGTTAGCATTCCTGTGTGTGTCTTTCTCAGTTTTTGAAACCAGTGATGATAACACATGTGACCCATGTCCAAAACCTTGCAGAAGAATGAGATCCTGGTTAAAATGTGAGGCCTAGAAATGTGTGCCTTAAGTCACATCATGTCACATCATGTTAGGTTATTTTAGAATGGACTAGTCAGAAAATACTTTGTCATGTTTAGTATGGTTATATCTTGATTATATTTTCTTGAGGTAATTCAGTGCTTTAAAAAATTTTTTTTAATGTTTTTTATTTATTTTTGAGAGAAAGAGACAGACAGTGCGAGCAGGGGAGGGTCAGAGGGAGAGGGAGACACAGAATGTGAAGCAGGCTCCAGGCTCTGAGCTATCAGTACAGAGCCTGATGCAGGGCTTGAACCTATGAACCGTGAAATTGTGACCTGAGCTGAAGCTGGAAGCTTAACCGACTGAGCCACCCTGGCGCCCCAATTCAGTGCTTTTTAAAAGTGCCTCTTTAGCAAGCATTTTGAAGTGGAATATCTTACAGTGTGTTATAAATATACATAGGGATACAGTTATTTCCTCATAGATTCGTCACGCATCATAGTTTAAGGCTTGCAAGGAACAGTAGTGATCATATGGAATGATGATTCTCACCCCAGGCTGCACATTAAAAATACCTTAGGAGTGTTTAAATAATACAGATGCCTGGCTCTCACCTACACCAATAAAACCAGGATCTGTGGTGTTAAGGCCCAGGTATAGGTATTTTATAAGTTGTTCAGATATTTCCAATATGCAGCCAGAATGGAGAGCCACTGACCTGATCTTTCTCCCTAATTTTAAAAATGAGGAAATGAAGACTCAGAATGGGAAAGTGACTTACCCAGAATTTTCTAGCAAGTCCACAGCAGAACAGTAAATTACTGCTCAGTTAACAAATGAGGTTATGTAAACATCTGTCCTTCCCTAACACAAAAATAACAGAAATTACAGGTTCTGCTGATTTCTTCTTTCACCAGTGAGCTTCAAGTACATTTAAAGAACATGTCACCTAATTAAAATGCTATCAATGGGAGAGTTGAAATGAGACAAGGAAGCTCCAAAACACACCCAATCATATTAACTAGTATTTTTATTAAGACTGTATGTACCCTATTAAAATTATGGGAGTTTACACAATCCAAAATAAAAAGAAATAGTGGCCAAGGATGGCTTGGAGGCAAAGGCATTATATTGCGCTAGCAACAGTGGTGGATTGAGCAGAGTGACTGATTTATAGTCCTCCACTGCAGTAACTCACTACATGACCTTAAGCCAGTCCATCCATTTCCCTGAGATTGAGTTTCTTCAAGTTGAAAATAGGGCTACCCTTGATCTCTGTTTCCCAACAGCTTTACAAATTAATGATCTTTCTTACTCACCATTCCATTTGCAGTTGTAGTAAAGGATAATTCAGTCAGCTTCACAAAGGAGAGCCATTCATTATCTTTGTGATCACTAAGAAATCTTAGTTTCACTCTCTGTGTATACTTCATTGGAAGCTGGCAGTAAGCAGAGGAAAGGCAAAGGTTTAAGGTTATTGAAGTAGGTAACAGAATTAATGGTAGGCTGCATGGCTGTGTAAATGAGTACCGTATTGACCATTCCACATCTCCTGAAACATTTTCTTTAGAGAAAATCAGAAGCAAAAAGGGGCATAATAAAGAATTGCATTTCTGACAGTAATGGACTCAGTGTTATAGACCATACCATCCTATGAAAAAAACTAGAAAAACACAAAATATAATTTAAAAACCTGATGAAAACCTGGAAAGCAAGAGTGCAAAGAAGAATTTCTTGGCCAAGAGTCAACAGCAAAGGGAAGTCCAAGAAGATGGAACTAGCATTTGGTGCCATATTTTCCCCTGGGTAACAGAGACGTTATCTGAGAGTCTAATAGGCTGAAACAGAATAAAATTGAAATTTTGTACTTACTAAGAAGGAGTTCTTGTACCCAACTATAGGCTATTACTTCAAAATTCTACTCCCTAACCCTAAAGGAAAAAAGTCTAGCCTAAAATTCTCTCAGTCCATGATCATTCTGAAATTCTTCTTTCCCAGCTTGCTTGAGAGAAATAAACTTAAATCTTCTCCAGAGGAAAATAAGATTTGAAAGAGTCTTAAACTACTTCCATGATTTTTCATATATAGTTTCTATCAACCAATGCAAAGCATATGAGTAGACAAGAATATGTTACTAAAGACACCGAGAAAAAGATAAGACAAAAACAGATAGCAGTAACAGACATAAAGGGGATTCAGATAATTCAGTTATCAGACAGAGACTTTAAAATAAAAATAATATGTTTAAGGAAAGAAAATGGCATCAACACTTTTGACACTATTGTGGAGATTACATAAATAGGAAAGATCTCAGTGGAATATTTGAGCTAAAACTGAAATAACTAAATTTAGCATCTCATTTGATAGTGTAAAGGCAGATTAGACACAGTTATAGAGAGGATCAACCGATTAGAAGGTAAGACAGAAGGAATAACCAGAATGAAGCAGAGAGCTGGGTGGAGGGTTGAGGGCGACAGCATGTAAAATGTTGAAAATAAAGTAAGAAATATATGGTATTATATGAAAGTTCCAGAAAGAAATGAGAGAGAAATTAGTAAGAACAGTATTTTAAGAGTTAATGACTGAGCATTTCCCCAAACAGATAAAAGACAAACCCCAAGCAGATTAGATAAGAAGAATACCAAAATGTAGGTACATGCTAGCAAAACTGCTAAAAGTCAAAAACACAAAGAGAAAATTGTAAACATGATCAGAGGCGAAAAGAGACTTATTTACTTAAAAAAAGACCCTGACAACTTATTTTTCAACAAAATTCTGAAAGCAAGCAACCGATAATCTAGAGTTTCATATCTTGCTAAAATAGTCTTCAAAAAAAGGGAGAATGAACACATTTTCAGACAAAACCCATCATACTAAATTGAATGATAAAAAATTTCAGACAGAAGAAAAAAATTCAGAAGGGTAAGATCTCTGTATAGAGAAGGAAGGAAGGAAGAAATTAAAAAATGGAAATGAATATTTGTACTATCTAAATGAATATCAATTGCATCAAGTAATAATGTCTGTGTGGTTTCGAATATAAGTAGAATTAAAATTAACAACAAATACAGTTTATAAATTGAGAGGGAGATAAATGATGTTATTGTGTTCTGATAACCTTATGTTGTCCAGAAAATAGTAAAAATTATTTTGGAGCTTAATAAGTCAGTGATTAATGATGTAATCCCAGGTCACCACTAAAAAAACCAAAAAACAAAAAACAAAAAAAACAGTAAAAGAACATCATGAGCCAACAGAATACATGAAAAAAAGAATAAAATAAAGTAAAATTTAAAAAGGCAGCAAAGTAGAAGAAACAATTATAGAAGAGGTAGAACAAATAGAATGCAATAGTAAGATTATAGTTTTGAACCCAAATATAATTACATTAAATACTAACATTCCAGTTAAAAGGATAGGTGATCAAAATGGACAAAAATATGCAGCTCACGAGGTGTTGCGTATAAGAGATAGTACTTCTATCTAAGGGGACAGAAGAGTTGCAAGTGAAAGGACGATAAAAAAATATCTTGTTAAAGCACCTAAATGAAAGTCTGTGTAATTATATTATTACCATCAAATGTAAACATTATGGGGAAAACATTGCTGGATATAAAGAGATTCATTTCATAATGATAAAGGTTCAATTCTAAAATAAGTACAAAAGTCTAAATTAGCATACAAGTAATAACATAACCTCAAAATCTATAAATGATAACATAACCACAAGTAGAAATACACAAATTCATAATCATAGTGGATAACTCTATTGCTCTTCTCCTAGAAAATGATAGAATAAGCAGAAAAACTTTCAATAGGGATATAGAAGATTTCAACAACATAATAAACAATCAAGTCTTAAACAGTTTCATATAGGGTATGTTCCCTTACCAGAAGGGAATCAGAACCAAAATAAAATAAAAAACAGCATAAAAAGTAGAACATCCCTTTAGTTGGAAGTTAAATAAAAATTGGATCAAATAAGAAGTTATGCTATAAATGAGAAAATATTTTGAAAAACAGGATGTATGAAAACTTGCATAAAGCATTTTTTAGAGGGAAATTTTTTTAATCTTTAATGAAAATGTTAGAAATGCAGTTAGGCTTAAAAAAAAAAAAGGAAATAAAGTCAGGCTGAAAACAAGCAAACCATGCTAGGAAATTAGAAAAGGGAATGACAAATTACCCATAAAAGAACAGAAAATTTGAATAGACTCTAAATACTAAGTAAATAAATCTGTAATTGAAATCGTTTCTACAAGGTAAACCCCAAAACTATATGGCTTTATTTGTAAATCCATAAAATATTTAAGGAGAAAATAAAACCAATCTTCCACAAACTTCTTCAGAAAGTAAGGAAAAGTGGAAAGCTTCCCAAATTGCCATACGGGACTGGCATAATGTTGATACTAAACCTGAGAAAGACACTTAAAAGAAAGACAAATTATGGATATAATATTTCTGTAAAAATTCTAAACATAATATTGGCAAACCAAATCTGGAGACCTATAAAAAAATACACATCATGATATTTTTGGTTTATTCTAGGAATATAAGTGTGGTTTAAGAGTAAAAAATCATCAGTTATTTACTATTTTTACTGAATAAAGGAGAAAAATCAAGGGTTATTATCTATCTGTAATACAAGCCCAGAAATTGTATGATGAAATTCAGTATCCTATATTTTTTTGAAAAAATATCTAAGTAGGCTAAAAATAGAAGAAATCCTTTCTCAAGCTAATAAAGCTAGTTCATGAGAAATCTATGGCAAATATGATTTTTAATTTTGAAATGTTGAAAGATTTACCTTGAGATCAAGAACAAGGATGCCTATTACTACTATTATTTCTATGAATATTGTATCAATGGTAGGCAAGACAAAAATTTTAAAGTTAAGGATTGGAAAATAAGTAAAACTGCCATTATTCCCAAACAGTAGATTGTTTTTAGAGAAAATCCAAAAGAACCTACAGATAAGTAATTAGACATTGTAAGTTAATTTATCTAGGTTTCCTAATACATGGTAAAAAAAAAATCAGTGATGGTTTATAAGTATCAACAAATAGAAGAGAACACTTTAAAAAATGCTTCACTTAGAATGGCATCATGAAACATTCATATACATCAAAGTCAAACATCAAGATGAAATTTAGAGAATATGTGTGAAAGCTCTCCAAAGAAAGTCCAAAACAGATAAAAGAGCATATTAATAAAAAGAAAAACTGAATATAAGATTATTGGCTCTTCTCAAATTGATCTATGGATTCAAAGCAATTCCATTCAGAATCCCCGTGTGTCATTGGACAATCTAGCCCTAAAATTTCTATGGAAATATAAAGGGCCCAAATTAACCAAGATGAAATTGTCTTCAAAATGGAAGAACACATTTGGAGGATTTGCAGTATTAGGTAGAAAGACTTAATATAAAACTCCTATGCTTGAGACAATGTGGTACTGGATAATGATAGAAGAATAAATAGACCAGTGGAAGAAAGTAAAAGTTTGGAATAGACCCACACATATATGAATACTTCTTAATGACAAAATTGATAGTACAAAGCAGTGAGGAGAGATGGCCTTAAAAAAAAAAAAATGATCCTGGGTCAGTTAGGTATCCATATGGAGATAAAACAAAATCGAACATTGTATCAATCCAAGAAGTATGGTAGATCCCCATGTGAGTGGTGAAACAATAAAACTTTTGAAGATTATATCTTCCTACTGTTGGGACAGGAAAAGATTTCATTAAAGGAATAAAAAAAACCCATAAAGTGGGAAAAGTACTTGCCTTACATAAAACTAACAAAGGTCTAAAAAAAAAGAAAAAGGCAGTTCTATAGAAGAATAAACAGTCAAGAGACTTGTTAGGGAAATTTACAAAATTGGATATTCAAATGGTCCATAATCATATGTATTCCTATATTCCAATAATTTCCTATATATTCATATATTTCCAATATATTCCTATATATTCCAATAATAATATATATTCCCATGTATACATATATAGGGAATATTCATAGAAGCACTGTTTGTCATATCCAAAAGTTGGAAGTAAGCCAAATACCCATCAATAGTAAAATGGATAGATTGTGATATATTCATGTAATGGGATATTATTGTACACTGAATAAAATGAACAAATGATAGCTACGTACAATAACACAGTTGAGTCTCCAACATAAAATGCTAAGCAAAAGAGGCTAAATTTAAAGGACTACCTATTGTAAATAATAAATAAAATTTAAAAAGAAAGTAAAAAACTATCTGTTGTATTTAAAAGACTCCATTTATATAGAGTTCAAATCCAGGCAAAACTATTCTATGAATTCCAAAGTTAGGATAGTGGTTGTTTTTGTCAAAGAGGGAAGGAAGTAGTGACTGTTGGGGGTGTGGAATATGAAGAGGTGTCTGAGGTTCTGGTTTTGTTGACCTGTTTTGTTTACTTGAGTAGTGGTTGCACAAGTACATTTGCTTTGTGATAGTTCACTGAGCTGCACATGTAAGGTTTGTGTACTTTTTGTATTACATTCCAGTAAATATACTTTAAGTATAAACAAGGGAGGTAGTTGTGCTCTTATCACTGGAGTTACACAAACGTGTGCTGATCAAACGTGTACAAGAAAATCAGACACCCAAAAGATTGCTACCTCTTGACTGCATTTGTCCTTCTCAAATCCTGTGAATTAACTTTGCTGATCAAAACTCCTGATTAGACACCTGGATGGCTGTCTAAACAACAATGATTCAGTCTGTGAAGATGCTTCTTAAAAACTCAGTTGAGCAACTGAGGTTGAGGCAAAAATGGATCATTTATTTTTAGAGAAGTCTGTCATGCTGAAGCCTTAAATTTCTGTGTCCGTTCCTTTGCTTTTCTCCAGTACCACTGGGTAATTAATATTATGGCTCATTTGCAGTAACAGCAAGTTTGCATTTAAAAAAAAAATGAGAACTATGCTCTTCAATTGGTGTGCCCTTAGCCCATCTTCTGTAAGACCTGGATTTATGTATATTAACCTTCTCAGCTTTATTGTCTTAATTGATCTTCTTAGCTATGTATTTAATTTTACTATATATTTTTGTAGGCCCTCTCAAAGCCTTTTTGAAGGAGTTAGAATAAAACTGTATAAATACAGTTGGTTCTCATTGTTGGCGGTAGTTACGTTCTGTTAAATTGCCATCAACACTAATTTGCCCACTTGCTCCTAAGGGAAATATGGGATGCGGTTCTCATGAGCTTCTGGTCACAACATTTTCATCAACTGATGATATATGCCCTTGTTTTATGTATGTTTCTATTTAAAGACACCTCACCTCATATATATTACTCTTTCATTAACGTTACTCTCCTGGCCAGCAGCATCGAACTCCAGCTTGAGCAAAGCGTGTGTAACATGGCTTTTCTCTGGAAGGGACAGCACAGCTTTCTTTTGTTTAGGAACATTAGACAGCACTTCAAACCGATGCTTGGGGGTCATTTTAAACAGTGAAGTCACCAACACACAAAAATGTGGAAAATGTGTCATTCAATGGACGGTGAAAAGGACATTTGTTTATAGTACAAGACCTGAAACAAGAGGCAGAGCATTGCCATGTTCAGCCTTGTCCAGGAACCTGTGTGTTGGGGGGACTCATATTTTCCGCCACTTTGCACATGTCTGTGAAAAAGTGCCAGGAGCCCTGATATTCTGTTTACAAGTAAATTTTAGCAAGTTGGTCACTTTACAAATATGAAATCCTTGAATAATTCTGATTGATTGTATATGCATATATATTATAAAAGGTGTCTTTACAAATATTCTAATGAAGTGTTTAAAAGACTAAGCCTTAATAGTAAAATGTAGCTAATTAAGTTTCTGTTGGGAAAAACTCAATTGTAAAATACCTTATTTATGGAGTATTAGAAATACTAAACCGAGACCATTATAATCTACTATAGTCTTTCTTCCTTAATAATAATTGTGTGGAAAAAAAATAATTGTATGAACAGACTCTGAAAACTTGTGCATGATTAAACTTGCTTTGAATAATTTTGACACTGAACAGTTGTAGAATTTTGAGTTATCTTAAAAGAGTGAATAATCCCTAAGTGATATTCTTTAAGCTATGATTCTACTTAAATGATATTCTATCTCCAAAAAAATCAATGATCCCAATATTTGTTGAATAGAAAAATATATTCTTTTTCTAACCTTTCACAGTGATTGTCGTGAAGAAAAATTAAGGAAGCTCACACCTGGTGAAATGGATGAAATCCGAGAAATATTATCCAGAAATCTCTATCAAATCCGACAGCGAGTAAGAATAATTTATTTAGCCAAATGTTTCCTTGCCTGTGGCCGAAAACATGCCTTCTGATTCCATGCTGCCCACTTGTAGTGGATATTGCCCCGCCACTATGCCAGCCTTTGGCAGGTCTCACACTAGGCACCTTCTCTTCTCAGAGTCCTGTCTTGTTAGGGTCCCACTCTTTGCCGGCCACCACTGGGAAAGTCTTGGAGTCCCTGAGAGTTCTGCTACTATGGACTTGGAGATAAAGGAATATGTTTTAACCAATTGTGAAGAAAGTAATTGATGGCTCTCTCTCTTATCTTTTTTTTTTTTTTTTTTTTGAGAGAGCTTGAGAGCGCAGTTGGGAGGTGGGGTGGGCAGAGGGAGAAGGAGAGAGACACTCTTAAGCAGGCTCCATGCTCAGCACGGAACCCAACACAGGGCTTCATCTCACTACCATGAGATTATGACTTGAGCCCAAATCAAGAGTCAGATGCTTAGCCAACTGAGCCACCCCCCAGGCATTCATTCTTTTAATAAAATAGATTTATAGCTTGTAGAAAACTTACAGCTTTAAGAAAACTCACCAAAATGTATTTAAATCTTTCTTATTACTCATTAAAGTACGATTGTTTCTTCCTTTCCTGTATCTCCTAAGTCACTTCTTCCCCTGCCGTCCCATTGTTAACACCTCATTCTAACAGTTGGCTAATAATATACCTAACATTTCAAGAGCGCATACAGTTTGCTGTGCCCCATTTCAGCATGCGTTAACTCAGTCCTCCAAGTGGTGTTACTATTGTTTCCATTTTGTAGATGAATAAATTAAGCTACAATGAGGCGAGGCAGCACACCCATCACATTGCTTGTCAGGAGCCTTCCTCACTCATGTTGGGGTCATTTCTGTACTTTTTTAGCTGGTCTCCCCAAAGGCAGCCCCATTCCATCCTGCATTCCTGCAGGATGCAGGATGCATCTTTTAAGCAGCATTCCCCTATTTAAAATGAAACAAAACAACAGTTGCGGCTTACAGGCTTAACTATTCTCTCACAATTTGGGATCTCTAATTCCAAGTTCTATAGGGTCCGACCTTCCGTCTCCCTTCCCACCCCAAGCCCCCAGGTCCTGCCTTCCTTTCTTGGACTCTGTTCCTCTCTTCTCTGTCTTAACTTGGAATGGCCCCCTGGTTCCTGTCAGCTGATCCACATCCTCCAATGGCTAAGGATTCCTCAACAACGTCCATATTCCCAGCCCTGTCCCTAAATGGGTAGCACTATGAGCTTATACTGCACCACATAGTTTTAGCACTTAATTTCATGATTTTGTACTATTTTGTTAGCCTTTGATGTCCAGCTAGACAGTAAATTTCTCAAGGCAGGAATTGAGCCTTCCTCTCTATCAGTTTTGCATATTTCTTCAAGACTTAATATTTAATAGTTCGGGACACAGGGATACTCCCAAGAGGTATATATTAATTCTACCAGAAAATGAATTCCATCACTAATTACAATTTATTTTAGGAAACTGAGAAAACTAACAATGTGTGCCGTATGTAGCCCTGGTTGAGAAATTTTACTGCTTCACATACTAGCCCATGAGTATCGCTGGTGAAGACCCAGCTTTCAATTTGACAACCCAATTGTAAAGTGTTCTTAGTTCATCACAAGGACATGGCACCACCAAGTGGCTCAAAGTGGTTTGTTTGTATACCAGGAATTCCTACTCAGTAGAGAATTTGTAAAGATGAAGTGTGTTTTTCTTCAGCTACCAATGATGGCTAAAAACATAGCAAGAACTTCAAGGTAGACAGGGGTACTTGATGAGTTCTGTCATTTTTCTGATTTATGAAGATCCCGCTTTTGAATAAAAAATAACTTATTCACCAACTTTTATTAGAAAACAAATGCTTTCAAATTTGAATGAATGTTAACTTTTTTACAAATGTTAATAACTTTGTATTATTTATTATTCTGCCCTGCACCTAATAGTTAAGTGCCTCACTGAGGTGCAAAGCCAAAGAAACACAGCAAAGTTTTGGAATTTCTGGGGCAGCAATCAGATTTTTTGTTTGTTTTGTAAAAAATCTCTTTTTTTCACTTCAGACTCTGTCCTACAACAGACACAATCTGACGGCTGACACAAGTGAGCGACAAGCCAAGGAAATTCTGATTCGACGGAGGCACAGTTTGCGAGAAAGCATCAGGAAAGACAGCAGTTTGAACCAGGGGCGCAGGGTAACTGGCATTTGTTACCGTTTGTCTGGGAGGAGGGAGGCTTCCAAGGGCAGAGCCAGCAGCCAGCCTGGAGGCTTTGCTGGCAGCATGGCTGCTGAGGGTTCAGTCACAGGAATTCTGAGGTAGAGTTAATGTAAAGTCTTTCTAGATATTTCTGGAACACCTGTCATGTTCCAGGCACTTTTCTAGTACTTGGAATACGTTGGGAACGAAACCAACCAAGCAAGATACCTTCGCTTGTAGAATTCATATTCCAGCAATGGAATACATGATCTGTTTGTTACGTTAGAAGGTGGTGTGTGCTGTGGAAAACACAGTGCTAAGGAAGGAGATTGGGAGTACAGAAAGGGTCAGTCAAGTGACAAGTTTAAACAGCACGGCTGGACCAAGCTTCATTTAGAAAGTCCTATCTGGTCTCTCCAGGGAGAGGTTGCAGCTCAAAGATGGGCAGTTGTCGCGTGCTGGACCCGCAGGGTCACAGGGACACTGTGGGCTGGGAGGGGGGTTGGCGTGTCACTTGGTCGAGGGCATTGTCAGTGGACAAGGAAACCCATTTTCAAGTGACATCATGATTGACTAACACAGCCGACACTGCATCTTATTGACACACCAGGTTGCATTGATTTTAGGATTATACTTCATTTTTTAATAACATTCTGTAGTGGATCGTCAGAGACCAGAATGGTAATGGGTGAACAAGATAATTGTCTTTTTTTAATGTGTAAACTGTGGCAGCATCGATTAGAGTTAAAGAAAGAGATATGAATTGTCAGCAAATTAGCTATAGTAATACTTTTTGTTCTATCATTTTCAAAACTTACTAAAGTAACTAAAACTTAAATATGCTACATTTTTCATATATTTTCTCCCAATACATATAGGTTGTACATATTTTTTAAGTTTATTTATTTTGAGAGAGAAAGAGAGAAAGAAAGAAAGAATGAGAATCCCAAGCAGCCTCCCAGTGAAGTCCTGACCCAGGGCTGGGTCCCACGACCCTGGGATCACGACCTGAGCTGAAATCAAGA
The DNA here is from genome assembly GCF_006229205.1 of Suricata suricatta. Lineage (NCBI taxonomy): Eukaryota > Metazoa > Chordata > Mammalia > Carnivora > Herpestidae > Suricata > Suricata suricatta. Next base: position 84,895,082 of record NC_043703.1, on the reverse strand, counting down.
GTCAGACACTTAAATGACTGAGCCACCCAGTGCCCTGTTTATACAACTTTTTTAGTAATATTCTTATACATAGGTGTTTTCTTTAGCTTTTCTTTAAAAAGAGTCAATAGTATATCTTATTGTTAATAGTCCAATTTATTTTCATTTTCCTTAATCCTGATTCCTATTACATTTTAGAAGAGATTTGGTTATCTTAAGTAAAATAATTATTGCTGGGAGCTTTATTCCCTATGCCTACAGCCCCTCATAAAGTAATTTTGGAATAGAGAAGTACAATTTTAATTTTTAACACTAAGGTTTGACGTAAGATTTTAAACTTCTAATATACAATAAATGACATCTTCATAATCTAAACATTTTCTGTTTCTCACAGGCTTCCACTTCAGCCTCTCGATATTTATCCTTACCAAAAAATACAAAGCTTCCAGAAAAGCTACAGAAGAAAAAGAATATTTCTAACACAGGTAATGAACTCAGTTGGAACAGAGTCATTTTACTAATGTTCACAAAACAGAAATTTTCCCATTTCTTCATCAAGGACGATCAATTCAATGGTTTACAAATCTCAACTAACAATACAGTGACTTATTCTTAGTGTTGTCAGCTATGTGGATGGAGTTCTGTATATATTATAAATAATTCCACCAGTTATTTTCCATAATGATTCTAGTTTATACAGCACAAACAACTATTGTCACCTATGAACAGGTAAATAGAAAGTTGTAAATGTGCAAAGGAGTATCTAAATTTTTACAATTTGGATATATTTTCCTAAAGTCAGCTATAAATTTTACTTCTGCTTGTACTCATGAAAACTTGACATAAAGTCTACTATCTCTTTTTTTAATGATAATCTTTAGGTTGACTTGAAGCCATTTTCTGGGAACCCCAGAAGAAATAGGGTACCATGTTATTAAAATGTAGGATGTAACACTACCACCCCCTTTATTTTTGCTTATCTATTTAATTAACCAAGAAGAGAAAAGTCTAATGATGGCTGGTCATCATGGTCAGTAAGAAGAGAAATGAGGAGAGAGGCCAGGCATCCCTGAATATCAGAGCAGTGTGTCCAGACACTTTTAGGGCCGAAGAATCTCAGTCCCTGGGTGAGCTTCCCATCAACTGTTCTACCCACAGCCCTCTAGGGCCTGAATTTTGACAACCAGCTCATTCTGATCATGTGTCTTCCCATTGTTTGTAAATGGCACATTGGTGTTTTGGCCCTTTCACGAAACTGTAAAGGAGATAAAGGTTGTCTCTGAGATTCCAGATCAAGACAACAAATTTCATGATAGCAGCTAATTGTTGATCTGCTTTCTGTGTGCCTGACACTTAGCTGAGCCTTCCTGGAGCTGCCGCTGCCAGATAGTCGCACTGTGATACCCAGTTGCACCGATGAATAATATCTCTTGAAGCTCAGTTACTTCTCCTGTCAAATGGGTGCTTGTGAAGATTAAATAGGTTAATGCATTTCAGAGTGCTTGGGCACAGTTGCCTGGCACACAGTAAGCTCTTCAGCATTGGTGTGGACATTCAACAGTAATGCCCACAGAGAGGATGTATTGTTGTACCCAAGTTTGTAAAATCACCCCAGAACAAGCACCAGAGACTGCTAGGGAGACCGAGTCATGCCTGCAAAAGCAAAGGGCTTTATTTCGGGCTTAAGGTTGGGCTCACAGACTCCACCGACCAGCTGGCCACGTGGAGAGAGAGCCCCAAACAAAGACAGGGCAGGGCCTTTTATGCATTTGGGAAGGGAGTTACAGGAAATGATGACAGGAGTACAGTGATCCAGTCCCTAACCCCCTCATCAATACTGGCAGTTGTGGGAGCCAATCACAATATTTGGCATATTGACCAATCAGAGTGGGCCCAGGACCCCCACATGGGGCGTGACTAGGCCCACCCTTAGGAAGGTCAAAGGTACCAGCCGGCCTCTCCCGATTGGACACCACAGGAGTTGTCCCTCCTTAAGGCGAGCCCTTTCAGGAGAAGCCGGCGCCTTTCCCTTTAAGTATAGGAGAAGGCTGGATCAGACCTGTGGCAGGCAGGGCAGGGGACAGCCCCCCCACCCCCCATCCCCCTCAGGCTACCCACATGCTGCAGCCAGCTCAGCTGGGAAGGCCCGGTGGGGAAGGCCAGATGGACCTGCATCCTTACAGTATCATGCCCAGGTTTAGGGGCTAGAGGCAGCGAGCCCTCGACCCTTCTCTGCCCAAACCCCAGGGCCTGAGGGCACCGCAGGTGCTGGACCCACTGGTGCATTGCTGAGTCACTTCTAGCTCCTTCTCTCTAAAATGCTTGCCCATCTTGTCCTTCTTTTGCTCTCTGACAGGTGGCAATAGCAGTGACTCAGACACAGATGTTGGGACCACTGTCCTCAATTTGCAGCCCCGAGCAAGGCGCTTCCTGCCAGAACAGTTCTCAAAGAAAGCCCCACAGCCCTATAAAATGGAATGGAAGAACGAGGTAGACGTTGATTCTGGACAGGGTCAGCCTTGTAACCCCCCGGCTCCCCACAGCAAAGAGGGGGGCACCCAGACCCCAGGCATGCTGCGGCAGCCCCTTCTCTCCAAAAGCCACTTTGGTCCAGTGCGGGAAGACAGTATGACTGAAGGTGTCCGCCCCAAGCCACCACCCAGGCTGGTCCGAAGGGCATCAGAACCCGGCAACCGGAAAGCCCGATTTGGAAGTGAGAAGCCTTAACGGAAATGGCCAAAGCAGACCTGGAGTAACTGACCCAGCACAGCTAGGGTGTGTTACTCTGAAACCTGACATAACAGTGGAATCCATTTAATACCCTCTATGCATCTAGCAACTTCTTCGGGTAGCAGAGTCATGCCATTGACTTACAGGATGAATGCTCATCCCAAGAAGAGGAAAATCAAAGAAGAAAGTCCCATAAAATGCCTTTTGTGACTTCTTGCTAGCAGTTGTATTCTTTGCAAGCCTCAAGAAAAAAAAAAGTGTGCCTTTATTGAACTTGAATGACAGAACTTGAAATTTTTAACATACCCTTGTTGGTGAAAATTTTAATATATACATGTATGCCTCAGATTTTATTTATGAAAACATATGTATGTCTGTAATCAGTTTTTAAATGAAGGGCACTAAAAATACTCAGCATCTTTCCGGGGTGTCAGAGGCAGTACTCAGAGGATGGTGGGCTATCTGTTCAGGGTCAAGGTGTTTCCCCAACCTGAGCTGATGGCCGGTTGGAAAAGGAAGAGCACAGCATGGAGCAGGGGCACCTGGTGAACTCAGACCAGGGAGACAACCAGAACCTCTAGGCCGATGAGGGCGCCTGGCTCCCAGAGCGCCGATTCCCGTGAAACCGTGAGTCAGCCGGATTCAGTGTGTTCCTCATTCCGTATGTTCAGGGGTGCCGTATAGGTTCCATCTCTCGTTAGTGTTTGGTGCAAACAGAAAGGCTGTGTGGGTGACACAATGTATGACAGACCTGGTGGCAGCTTTTGATGAAGCTCCAGCATGCAGGCCTCATGTTGCCTGTGGGGAGACAAAGCAGCACCTGCTTACAACTTGGTGGCAGGTTTTATATTGTGCAATACTGGGAAGAGGATACAGGAGATTCCCTTTCATGCCTGTCCAGGACCACCTGCTTTAGAGTTTTCTGTAGAACATTCTAGAACCTTGAATACAGGTCCGAGCCTCCAAGCAGTTTATTTAAACAGAAGTCCAATGTTTAGCAAATTGGTGAGAATTCAGGTCTTGAAATTTATTCAGGAAGCACTTTGGGGAATGTAGTTCTATTTTATTTTTTTTTTGCACTCGTTTGTGATGTTACCTCTCGCCCCTCAATAAAGTAGTGACTCAAATTCTTCGTATAAAAATGGATTCTCCTCATCTGAGTACTTTTTCAGAGTACAGCGGGAAGACAAGAAGTGGAATATAATCATTAAAGATTAATATTTTAATTTCTGTCTCTAAAACTGTAGATTTTTATTGCCCCATCTTTTTTTATTTTTATTTTTTATTTTTTGCCTGAAAAACTCCTTTTGAAAACTTTACTGGAACAAGACTCCAAATGTCTAGGTTTAGATACAAACGAGGCCACGCCTTCTGTCCCCTGGGTGCGTGTTGGAGATACAGCAGAGGACACCAGTGACCACAGTATTGTTGGTGAGAAAACATGAATAAAGACTCAGTACTCAGAAATCCTCAACAGCGCTTCTCCTATCCCCTTCCTTCTTCTCCACCAACGTGGAGAAATAAATCTTCTACCCTTTCTTGCATGCTCTACAGTCTTGGAATACTGCTAGATTGCTGGGTGTGAGGCGGAAGGAGAGAGAAGCACATGAGGTACAAGTACATCAAGAGCACAAGTCTCCTTCCCACACTCTTCCACGTTGACCATAGAAAGTGCCATAGCCACAATTTGGAAACTGTAGGCTGAGGACTCTGTGCCAAATATCTTAATTTTAAGTGAAAATATTTATATAAAAAATATATTTCATCTGCAGAAAAGAAATTAAAACTTTTAACTTAGAATTTTATTATAGGAATATGATTCATCAAGAGATGGGATGTATATTTTTGAAAATGTCAAGAATAAATTTTTAGAAGTTAATGAGGTCTGAGAAAAAAAAGGCTAAAATGGAAAATGACTTAAAAATAAACTTCCTGATTCTTCCTGGTGTCCTAGAATAATAAATATTATACGGCGTCTAATTTTCTAGAACTGAAGGAGAAAACATGAAAAATTTTGTTACGTTTCTTCCTGTTAAGCAGGTAGACCAAGTTCAGCTAGCACTGATGATAAGTCAATAAAGAATTTGGTTGACATTATATAAGTTTCCAAAAAAAAAAAAAAAAATGGACCACTTATGTCATCTTAGCATCAATTTTTTTATTTTTTGAATGACAAAAGAAATGACAACAAATTTGACTTCATTCCGCTTTTTTTCTATACTTTCTTATTCTTAAAATTAAGTTCTAGACACTATAGGAGAGAATGGGAAACCTTTTAAATATCTAAGCAGCGTAAATTTTCTGTGGTACAGACACATCCCAGGCCCTTTGTAAAGAACTCCCCTAATTCAAGCAATACTTGATCCAACCAAAGTTCCAGTATAACTATAGAATTTTAATGGGTATTTGGTTATTTAACAAATTTGACTTGAACTACCTGTAAGTGCAAGGTCAAGGCTAACTTCTCTATGTTTAATGCAGAGGGCTGACTGTTGGGAACAGTTGGCCAGATAGCAAACAATTAGAAATTGGCTCCCAAGTTCGATACTTTTAAAAAACATGTGTTTTATGTATGAGCCCCCAGAATATCTGGGATGAAATTCCCTTTGGCTTTTGCTGAGCTTTGTAGTGGGGGAAGAGGGTGTTTATTTATATAAAGAGCATAGAGAAGTAGTTATTTATTACGTCTCACCGTATTTTCCATTTGTCATCCTGCCAAATCATGTCTATGTTAAAACTGGCATTTTATAAACAAGTGTGAGAACTGTGATATTTTGTTAGCTCAGAGTTCACACTGGACTTTTCTCTGAAGAGTTATTAAAGAGATATCCCTGTCCAATTGAAGCAGCTGTTGGCATGATCTGCCAAAGCTGAACACAGTATGTTGATTCCCTTTGTTAAGATGAACAAGATTTCGGCTCATGACTCAACCGTCTGATGATCTGAGATTCTGTGTGTGTGAATCTTTTTTGTTTTGGTTTTGTTTTTCTTTTAGAGCAAAACAAGTAGCTTGCTGGTACTTTATCTCTGACATTTTAACCAGGTCCTTTCCTCAGTCCATTTGTAAGGCACTTGAGAGCCCCTTTTGGGTAACTGTTGCCTACCAGTGACCACCGCTCTTTATTCAAGAAAATGACACCTCCCTTGAGAGTTTTTTTCTGAGGTCATTCACTCCACATGCAGTGACACCCTCAAACGTGGTCAGCCACTGGCAGACGTGCAGACGAAGCACCACGTGGTTAGTTTTGAATGTCTTTAATGTTGCAGTGGTACTTGGCTTTTGGATCCCTTTTGTTTTCTAATTTTCTACATTTTTTCTCAAAGAAAATTCTATTTTACTACCTCTAAAGAGTCGATAAAATGTGGTTACTTCTCTTGACTGATCAGAGAAATCTGTGTTTCTGTGTGTAGCGTTAATATATCCGCTGAAAACGGAGTATCACATTTGCTGTCTGCAGAGCATACTGATTATTTTGAATGACTCAGCACCTCCTTCAGGGCTTTTATGTCACACAGGTTTCCTGGGGATCTGTTAACTTGGGATTATGCGGTGGAGCTGCCCCTCCAAGAGATGCCCGGTGCACACAATGACCCAGTAGACACAGGCGCGGTGACTTTTCTAGTTTTCACTACTGTAACCAAATACCTTGAATTAAATGTTCAAATGTTTTTCTCTCTCTTTTTTTTTTTTTAAATTTCATTGGGTCCTGTTATGTCCTCAGTGCAATGGGACAACATTTCTAATTTAACTGAGGCTCTCTGCATCTAGTCATGGTAACTACTTGCCAGACAGAATTTTTACGTACGTACACCCACAAAGAATTTTTCCTGGTTTCTGTGAAGTGTACAAAAGTCTAAGTGTTAAATCACTATGGAGTGGAAACATTTAGTGGAATAAACATACATGGAAATATTTAATTACTGTGGAGAAAACAATGTATCACAGGAATCCAGGACAGCTCCCCAAATTCCAGGCTTTACATTTACATATCAAAACAAGTCATTAGTGCTAAATGATAGCTGGAATTAGTGAAAGGTAAGAATTTAAGAGTATTAAAAATTTTAGTTGTTTTCATTTCAAATATACATATCGTAAGCAGGGATAACACTGTTACTGTTAAAAAGAACCTGATTAAAGGAATTAAGATTTTGAAGATTTTAACTGATCCATTAATTTCCCTTTTTTTTTTTTTGAAAGCGCAGGAGGGCCTACACCAGTGGGGGAGGGGCAGAAGGAGAGAGACTCTTAGCAGGCTCCATGCTCAGCCTGATGTGGGCTTTGATCTCAATCCTGTGAGATCATGACTTGAGCCGAAATCAAGAGTCTGATTCTTAACTGACTGAGTCACCCAGGCGCCCCTTAATTTTCTATAGGTCAACAACCCTTTTGCAAAGGGCTCTAGGATAACGCATGCTCTGGAATATTAAATGCCGCCTTCCCAAGACGACACAAGCAAAACAAATCACGTTAATGCCATCCACTGTCTTAGTGAATGATTTTTAGAGATGATTTATGCAGGGCTATGTACCAACATATCAAACTTTTAGGTTTTCACTAACCTAGTTTTCATACCTGATTGAAACCGTTTACCATATTTGCTAACACAAGTACCTCTTAATGCTGGGCGTCTTGTTCAAATTCTTACCTTTAGCTGGAGAATCACTTTGAACGGCTTTACAGCTTGGCATACTCTGTTGTGTTACTCATTCCAAAAAGATGGCACAGTGAAGGTGCTTTGAAGGTGACCAGGAGAAAATGGTCACCCTTAATCGGTGTCATTACAGCAATGCCTTCCAATGTCAGAAGTTGGCTTCATGATGCCCAGGCCTGGCTTCAGTCCACAACAAGGCAAGCCAGAGCATGCGCCCACTCACATGCACTCAGACCCAGAAGGGCCAGGCCCCACAGGCACCCACAAATGCAGTTATCACATCAGGTTCATTCTGGATAGTTCATGTGGTCTCAATTTCATTGGGTAAACTCAGGAGAGATTTAGGTGGGTAAGCTATCATGTGAAAAAATTAATTCTTAGTCTGGATAAGAACTGGAGTCCCAGTGATTCAAAATGTAAGAGATTCTTTAATAAGCCTGAAGAACGGACATCTCCTATTCCATATTGTAAACTGCAACTATTAATAGGTATTTTAAATACTTTTGTCCCCTGCCACAGTATGTCCTTTGGAAAAAAGATGTTTACTTATCAGGATGTAGTATAGTTTAAATCAAGGCTGATTAAAATGTTTCATTTTAACATGCTCCTTATAGTCCACTTTTATGCTACAGTTTATGCATATAATTATTGGTAACAATTAACACCTCCTTCCTTAATGTTTATAATTATCGCTTCCCCTTGAGGAACAGCGCAAGCTGTTTGAGAGTATCCAATTCCAAATTAAATCATTATTTCTTACAATGTACTGAATCAGGAAAGCAGTAAAAACTGTCTGTGTTGTTTTCACGCGCAGCTGTACATAAAGTGGTGGCTTTAAACAATCCATGTAGACAAAAGTGAGGAATTTAAAATATATTTTAAATTAAGTTACCATGTATTTGCCTGATTAATTAAAAACAAACCCTACCAATGAGATATCATCTTAAAACGATTTGCTTGCCAACAGTGTGCAATAAATTTCAGATTATGTGTATATTTGGTCTTAGTATATGGTTTGAAATGCCAAAACATGTTCTTACTATCAGGACATGTTTCAACATAACTGGAGTTAACGTTTTCTGGTGCTTCTGGATGGACACTGATGCAAAATATACATCAGGACACCGCGATGGCTCCTAAAAATGACAATTAGAATAAATGACAATGCTTCATTATAATTTTAAAGGGTCTGTATGACTAAAGAAAAGTATTACCACCTAACTGGCAAGTTCTTCAGGAGAAGTAAGATTTTAGGACAGAAAATGACTTTTTCAATTCATCACCCTGTTCTGAGTGGAGTCACACCACACATCCTCCTGGCTCGCTGTGTGGTAACCTTATTTCGAAGACTTCTTACAAGCTGACATTTCCAGGAGGAATCGGGCATGGAGAATCACCGTTCTGGTTATCTGATGCATTCCAAAAAAAAGCTCTTCTCTAGTAGCAGGCGCCCAAGTGCCTGAAATTTCCCCTAAGCGGGTTGACACTCCCCCTGCCCCACAGATGTCTAAAGACCTTATAGAAGTGTCCTCGGGAAAAGACACCTTCTTAATGTTCTGAACATACAGAGAACAAACTTCTATAAATGCCCACGCGTGTTCTCTGCCAGCTAACATAGGAAGGGGCAGAATTGCTCAACACTCATCACCAGACTTTCTAACCTTGCCTGACCTCCGCCTGGACCAGACACGTGGGTGTTGCCCACAGCCCCTTCCAGAATCTCCCTGGAGGTCACAAGCCACTAGCCTCTAGGCCTTTCAGAAAATTTTGTGCCCTACCTGCTTTCTCAGTGCACACGACCACTTCTCCCTCACATTCCTCTTGGATTTCTGCCCCAGCAGGATCTCGAACAAAAAGTCTGTGGAGCATTCTCCAAGAATTCTTCAGTGGCTCTGCCTCATCTGCGAGAATAAAGCTCACTCCTGAGCATGGTACGTGAGGCCCTTCATGATCTAACCCAGACACTCTCGACCCCAGGGCACTTTGCAGTCTGGTCCTCAAGGTCTAAGGCAAGCTCTGGGCATCAGGGGACCCTAATACACAGCCAGAACCACTGATTCTAGCCCCTTCTGTGTGCTGCAGGCCTAACTCTGAACAACACGGCCTGGGTTTTGTAGCCTCGCTCAGGTCACTGCCCTGGCTAGGCGTGCCCTGCTCCCTTTGTGAATTTTGCTCCTCTCTCTGAACTTGAGGGTGAGGTATACATTTCTTCGGCGGAGAAGGCCAACTCTTCAGAACCCACAGCCCTGAGGCCGAGTCACAGAACTTATAAGCTGCAGCCGGCATAATGTTGAAAGGGAAATATTTCCTTTATAAACTTCCCAGGCAAGTAATGCCCCTAAAATAAGATTCCACATAAGACTAAGTTGAACCATGTGAAACTGTGGGTATTTTTGACTTAGAAAAATACCAATTTCATTTAGCTCAACCCAAATACTTCAGAAATTTTACAGAAGTCACTCAAGAGTTTAAAAAGCAAAACATAAACTTTAATTGAGCAGATTTAATTTCCCTGAGATCATATTCCACAAGTTATACAAATAATGTCCATTAGACCAGTGGTTTTAAAATTTTTACTGCATCTACAAAGCAGCTGGGTATCTTGTGAGAGTGGCTCCCAGCAGCTCTGTGGTGGGGCACGAGCTAACACGTCTAACAAGCTCCCGGGGATGTGGACGCTCCTTTCCTGGAACACAATTTTGAAGCACAGCACATTAGGCCAGGTAAGAGGAACCGCGGGTGTGTATCAGGGATACTGTGGGTTTGGTCCCACAAGTATATACACCGCAATACAGTGAATATTGCAACAGAGTGAGTAAAGTGGGTTTTTTGGTTTCCTATGTATAAAAATTATGTGTATAGTATACTGTAGTCTATTAAATTTACAGTAGTATTATGTCTAAAAAAACAATGTACATACCTTAAGAATACTTTATTGCTACAAAAATGCCAACCACCATCTGAGCTTCCTGTGAGCGGTAATCTTTTTGCTGGTTGGAGGAAATTTTCCCAACGGGTGCTGGACGCTGGGGTGGCCGTGGCAATTTCTTAAGACAGCGATGAAGTCTGCCACACTGATTCTTCCTTCCCTGAACACTTACAGGCCTCTGCGAGATGGACAGCTGGGCCACTTTCAATACTGTTGTGTCTCAAGAAAGAGGGAGGCCCACGGAGAGGGCGAGAGGCAGGTGACCAGCCGGTTGTTGAAGCGGTTGGAACATGCAGCATGTATCGATTAAATTCCCCATCTTAGAAGGGTACAGTTCATGGCGCCCCACAACAATTATGAGAGAAACCTCAAAGATCACTGATCACACATCCCCAGACCAAATACAGTGAAAAAATTTGAGATATTGTGAGAATGACCAAAATGTGACACAGAGACACAAAGTGAGCAAATGCCATTGGAAAAAAATGCAAACAGACTTGCCTGACGCAGGGTTATCACAAGCCTTCAATTTGTTTAAAAAAACAAATACTGCAGTATCTGTGAGGCACAATAAAATGAAGTGCAATAAAACAAGATATGCCTATATAATATTTATCTTTTAAAAAACCCTGTAAGGGGCGCCTGGGTGGCTCAGTCGGTTAAGCCTCCGACTTCGGCTCAGGTCAGATCTCACGTTCGTGGGTTCGAGCCCCGCGTCAGGCTCTGTGCTGACAACTAGCTCAGAGCCTGGAGCCTGCTTCCGGTTCTGTGTCTCCTTCTCTCTCTGCCCCTCCCCCTCTCATGCTCTGTCTCTCTCTGTATCAAAAATAAAT